>NC_086163.1:11497660-11809081 GCF_035149785.1 Candoia aspera | reverse complement strand
CATGGGAGGAATTGTGGGAAGCCAGGAATGGGAAGTATGGAAGTCAGGGAGACTGCTGGAGAAATCGTTATACAGTGATACATCTGATGTTCACTCATACCTCTTGACCATCAACTAAGTAAATAATTGCAAAAACACTATTCCCATAAGAATTTCTGAAATTGTCTTCTATGAAAGACATTTCTATACTAAATTCTCTTTTATCAACCTTGCTGCCTACCTGTATTTTCAAATAGAATCGTCAATCCTCAGAGAAATCAGTAATGACCACTCCTTAACAGGATGAAATCATTGTGTGAATCAGACCTTAAATTTAATCATATTTAAGCCTTCTCTTGCGACTTAAAAAAAAAGCAGTATATATTCATAGGCAATTGAAACTCTGGTTTTACCGACCTTCAAAGTTCCTTGCTACTTTTCTGCTTTCTGCATGACTACCATCAATGATATTAGGTCTGGACTGAAGAATTGAATTTCTCCTCTAGTATAGCACATAGTAAATACAACTATCTATAATGGCCTTTCCTTGGCTCAATCTGTCTTCCTCCACCAAAAACAAAACAAAAAGAATATTTCAGTGATGACAAAACAACCAGAGGAAGTTTTCCAGGGTTTTCAGAGGAAAACTAAAGGTAAGGATATAAACTTTAGCAGGTCTAATGCACAATAAATAGATAGTAATACATAGAAATAACAACGACCAATATACAAAGAAATCCAAGCCCTCAACATAAAAAGGAACTTATTTGAATTTTCAGCTGTATGAAATGAACATTTTCCTTCCTTTCTCCTTTCTCCATCAACACATTCAGAGTCAAATCAGATAGTTGAGTTGCTGCAGAATTTTGAGGGTGCAAGAATCATAAAACAGTGGTAAAATGTTGATTGAAATTGGAACTATGTATTACAACTCAGGGTTTGATATCAGAAAGCCTGAAACTAAGCAGAGGGGGAGGGAAGGAAAGAAAGCTGAAAATGTGTCTTGGCCTTATTTGTCATCTTATCCTGTTAAAATGATGCATGTTTGTTTTTGAACTCAGACAATGGAAGAACTACAGACCAGAACAAGACCCCCAAATATCAGTAGAATAGACCTCTAGGAAACAATAAGTTTAAGATTTCTCTTCTGGAATAGCTCAGGCATATTCTCCTATCAATCTGGGCATGGACATATCCAATAAAATGACAGGAAGAAAAACAGAAGATACATAAATCCACCAAGTACTCTATAAAAAGCTACTATAACAGTAAATGCAAGTGTATCTGTAAAGGTAATTTTTACTGACATTATAGTTCACTGGTTAAGATAAGAAACTGATTATACATCAGTCATTTTCACTTTTAACTAACACTGGAATATCTGTCAATTCTAATCATACATCAGGTTTCCAGTTTTATTTACCAAAACCACTATCTATGATAACAGTTATACATTGTTTGCAGCTAAATACAGCTCTCATGCCACTATAATGCAAACACTTGGCCAAAGTTTGAAAAAAACATTTGCACTGTAATGTAAAAACATGGGATATTCTCCATGCCCTTTCCAGGACAGTATGTATGTTCTTTTTTAACCCAAAATAAGGGGAAAAAATGCCACTGAAGAGTATCTGCCCAGGGTCTCATGATAGTTGTTGGACAGAAAAGTATTCTTCCATGAAATTGTATGGAAAGTAAATGTTGGTGCTACCTGAATTTAAATCTTCATAGTCTAGACTTTGGATAGAAGGTGAAAGAGAGAGAAGAAAGGGAGTGATGGAAAAACAAAAAGGGAAGAGTGGGGCTTTGCAGTTTTTCCTTTAATTCCACCCAACTTCCTTGCTTCAGTCGCAGCAACTCAAAAAATTTATATTGTGCATTAAGCAAAACAGTGATAAACCAATCCCACTGTTTTGTGGGAAAGTAAGCATTGATCATTTGACAAATTGGAACCGAAACATACAATTTTACATGCTTTAGCTTCCATATGAGTCAACACTTTGATAATGCAGAATCCTGGTTGGCACAGAAGCCAGTGCATGCGTAAGTGCATATGTGATGGTTTTTATTCTGCAGACAGTTGCACCTGCAGGAGGAAAATCATTTAAGCAAGGTCAGCAGGCACTGAGGCTTCACTGCAGTATCACCTAGGCCCCATAACTGAACTGCCCATAGTCCTTGGTCTGAATGCAAAAGTTCTACATGAGTGACCAGTTCGGACTTCAGTCACTTTCCTGCCTGCTGTGTGAAATAGAAGATAACATCTGCAGTTTAGAACAGGAACGGGTGTGGAAATGAAACAAAATGTGATTTTTGATACTAGCTCCAGTCCTGTGCCCTTCTACAGATTGTTCCTCTGGGAATTCAGTCCCCAGAGCGTACCTGCCTGATATAAGAAAACCTCTTTTTGTGTAAGGTAGCTACTTATGACCCAGGAAACTCCATTGGTACAAACTTTCAGTTGGATCAGGAAATGATTGGTCCCTACTGTGACTTTGAGCTTAAAATACCTTGCAAGACTGACCACACAGTGCCAATTATATTTACCTAGAAGTAGCTCCTACTGAGCTCAATGGGACTTCCAGATAAATATATTTAGGATTATTGTTGTTGTTTATTCGTTTAGTCGCTTCCGACTCTTCGTGACTTCATGGACCAGCCCACGCCAGAGCTTCCTGTCGGTCGTCAACACCCCCAGCTCCCCCAGGGACGAGTCCGTCACCTCTAGAATGTCATCCATCCACCTTGCCCTTGGTCGACCCCTCTTCCTTTTGCCTTCCACTCTCCCTAGCATCAGCATCTTCTCCAGGGTGTCCTGTCTTCTCATGATGTGGCCAAAGTATTTCAGTTTTGCCTTTAATATCATTCCCTCAAGTGAGCAGTCTGGCTTTATTTCCTGGAGGATGGACTGGTTGGATCTTCTTGCAGTCCAAGGCACTCTCAGAATTTTCCTCCAACACCACAGTTCAAAAGCATCGATCTTCCTTCGCTCAGCCTTCCTTATGGTCCAGCTCTCGCAGCCATATGTTACTACAGGGAACACCATTGCTTTAACTATGCGGGCCTTTGTTGTCAGTGTGATGTCTCTGCTCTTAACTATTTTATTGAGATTTGTCATTGCTCTTCTTCCAAGGATTAAGCGTCTTCTGATTTCCTGACTGCAGTCAGCATCTGCAGTAATCTTTGCACCTAGGAATACAAAGTCTTTCACTGCTTCTACATTTTCTCCCTCTATGTGCCAGTTATCAATCAAGCTGGTTGCCATAATCTTGGTTTTTTTGAGGTTTAGCTGCAAACCAGCTTTTGCACTTTCTTCTTTCACCTTCATCATAAGGCTCCTCAGTTCCTCTTCACTTTCAGCCATCAAAGTGGTATCATCTGCATATCTGAGATTGTTAATGTTTCTTCCAGAGATTTTAACTCCAGCCTTGGATTCCTCAAGGCCAGCTTGTCGCATGATGTGTTCTGCATACAAGTTGAATAGGTAGGGTGAGAGTATACAGCCCTGCCGTACTCCTTTCCCAATCTTAAACCAGTCTGTTGTTCCGTGGTCTGTTCTTACTGTTGCTACTTGGTCGTTATACAGATTCTTCAGGAGGCATACAAGATGACTTGGTATCCCCATACCACTAAGAACTTGCCACAATTTGTTATGGTCCACACAGTCAAAGGCTTTAGAATAGTCAATAAAACAGAAATAGATGTTTTTCTGAAACTCCCTGGCTTTTTCCATTATCCAGCGGATATTGGCAATTTGGTCTCTAGTTCCTCTGCCTTTTCTAAACCCAGCTTGTACGTCTGGCAATTCCCGCTCCATGAACTGCTGAAGTCTACCTTGCAGGATCTTGAGCATTACCTTACTGGCATGTGAAATTAGTGCCACTGTTCGATAGTTTGAACATTCTTTAGTGTTTCCCTTTTTTGGTATGGGGATATAAGTTGATTTTTTCCAGTCTGATGGCCATTCTTGTGTTTTCCAAATTTGCTGGCATATAGCATGCATTACCTTGACAGCATCATCTTGCAAGATTTTGAACAGTTCAGCTGGGATGACGTCGTCTCCTGCTGCCTTGTTATTAGCAATGCTTCTTAAGGCCCACTCAACCTCACTCTTCAGGATGTCTGGCTCTAGCTCACTGACCACACCGTCAAAGCTATCCCCGATATTGTTATCCTTCCTATACAGGTTTTCTGTATATTCTTGCCACCTTTTCTTGATCTCTTCTTCTTCTGTTAGGTCCTTGCCATCTTTGTTTTTGATCATACCCATTTTTGCCTGGAATTTACCTCCAATGTTGCTAATTTTCTGGAAGAGGTCTCTTGTCCTTCCTATTCTATTGTCTTCTTCCACTTCCACGCATTGCTTGTTTAAAAATAATTCCTTATCTCTTCTGGCTAACCTCTGGAATTTTGCATTTAATTGGGCATATCTCCCCCTATCACTGTTGCCTTTTGCTTTCCTTCTTTCTTGGGCTACTTCTAGTGTCTCAGCAGACAGCCATTTTGCCTTCTTGGTTTTCTCTTTCTTTGGGATGTATTTTGTTGCCGCCTCCTGAACAATGATGCCAACTTCTGTCCAGAGTTCTTCCGGGACCCTAGCTACTAAGTCCAGTCCCTTAAATCTATTCTTCACCTCCACTGCATATTCCTTAGGAATATTAGTGAGCTCATATCTAGCTGATCTGTGGGTCTTCCCTAATCTCTTTAGTCTGATCCTAAATTGTGCAAGAAGAAGTTCGTGATCGGAACTACAGTCAGCTCCAGGCCTTGTTTTTACCGACTGTACAGATGTCCGCCACCTTTGGCTGCAAAGGATGTAATCAATCTGATTTCGGTGTTGTCCATCTGGTGAAGTCCATGTATAAAGCCGTCTCTTAGGTTGTTGGAAGAGAGTGTTTGTTATGCAGAGTGAATTGTCTTGGCAAAATTCTATCAGCCTGTGTCCTGCTTCGTTTTGTTCTCCCAGGCCATACTTACCTGTAATTCGAGGTGTCATTTGACTGCCCACCTTAGCATTCCAGTCTCCTGTGATGAAAATAACATCTCTTTTAGGCGTGTTGTCCAGTAGGTGCTGCAGATCCTCATAGAACTGCTCTACTTCAGCTTCTTCAGCATTTGTGGTTGGGGCGTATATTTGGATCACTGTGATGTTAGATGGCTTGCCCTGAATTCGAATTGAGATCATTCTATCATTTTTTGGGTTGTATCCAAGCACTGCTTTAGCCACTTTACTATTAATTATGAAGGCTACTCCATTTCTTCTGTGGTCCTCTTGTCCGCAGTAGTAGATCTGGTGGTCATTTGATGTGAAGTGGCCCATTCCAGTCCATTTCAGTTCACTGACGCCCAGAATGTCTATCTTTAATCTTGACATCTCACCAATAACCACATCCAATTTGCCCTGGCTCATAGATCTTACATTCCAGGTTCCGATGGTGTGTTGATCCTTAGAACATCGGATTCGCCGTTCACCACCAGCACCGTCGGCCGCTAGCCGTCCTTTCGGCTTTGAGCTAGCTGCGTCATCACGTCTGGGGCTAGTTGAACTCATCCTCTGTTCCTCCCCAGTAGCATTTTGACCATCTTCCAACCTGGGGGTCTCATCTTCCGATGGTATACCGACATATCTCTGGTTGTACTGATCCATTTAGTTTTCACAGCAAGAATACTGGAGTGGGTTGCCATTACCTTCCCCAGGGATTGCATTTAGTCTGACCTCTCTGTCATGACCTTCCCGTCTTGGGTGGCCCTTCACGGTTTAGCTCATGGCATCATTGAGGTGCTCAAGCTCCAGCACCACGACAAGGTAACGATCCTTTGCTGAAGATTTAGGATTATAGCCTTGTGTTATTTTGATGGCATCTTGTTCCTGAAGTGGTCAGTTTAATATGCGCACGCGCACACACACACACAGTCTTAGCAGAATCTTTTCAGAGAAAGAATATGAACATATTTAATGCTGGCCTGGTACTGATAAAATTATCACATCTGATTATAATCACAGGCCCGGGATAGAAAAATATATAGTGGGGTTTGGCTTGCATACCCCTCTTTAAAACAGTAAGTAAAGGCATAGGAAATGATAGCATTAGAAATTCGTTTTCACACTGAGCTAAATTTAGTTTCTGGCCTGGCTTTGTTGGAGCACTGCCCAGTGACATTATGTCTGAATATGTGCCATTTCTCTCATGTGCTTAAACAGCAAAATATCTGCCAAAAGCACTACACACAAAATATAAAGGGGGAAAATGTTGACAACTAAATTTATCTAGGTGTTTAGTTCCATTGAGAAGTACATAAGCCTTTATCATTTTTACTACTTCTCATACAATGAAGTCTTATTTGAGGCATCCTTAACTTCTGGCACATACATGGCTCTACCCATGGTGTTTTCTTGGCAATAGTATAGGAGCAATTTGTTACAACCATCTTCCAGATTTTTTTCCCCCTTTTTGCAACTTCCTGGTCTAGTCTCCTTCCAAATTACATGCAGCTATCCTGAATATATCCAACTGAATAAACAAAGTAAATGTATAAAATAACACACTGAACTTCAGTGGTGACATCTGAGATGTCAGATGAGATGAATTGATTTTTTTTTAATCTTGCCACAGTCTAACAGACTTGGTGGCTTACAAATGCAATAGAAACCCAATACAATAAGCAAAAATATAAACCAGACTAAAAACCACAAAGCACTCAATACTAAAGAGGTGTTATGACCCAAACACCCTCCAGAAGAGCTCAGTCTTCAACATCTTTCAGAAGTTGGCCAAGGTTGGAGCATTCAATGTCGTGTAGAGGAACACAACTTAACACAAAAATAATGCCTCAAGTTGCCTAGAAATGCTTTACAATCATTTTCTTTATGGGAACCGCAATGTCAAGATGAAAGCTTTTTCAGACCACCACCATTTTTAAATGACTGAAATCTCACTAAATTGTCATATCTTGTGTGATTTCAGTGTTTTCAGAGCATCCAAATAGCACAACTTGTGATAATCTTGTGAGATACTGGCATTTTATTTTAAAAATTATTTTTATTTGGGCTGACACAAAATGTCCTATGGATTCTATGTTTGTGTATTACCAGTAATACATGGACATGTATTACTGTATAAAGACATATACAATATATATATATATATCTTTATACATGTATTACATGCATAAAGACATATACATTTCTGGGCAAAATAAGAGTTGGGTTTGCAGGATGTGGAATTTGTCTTTCATGGAATTCTGGTCTTTTAAGGAAGGAATCCACATACCTAGGACAGAGAACACTTGCTTATATGCAGAAAATCACATTCAATCAAAGTTCAGGTAGTCCTAGCTTACTGACTGCCTCATTTAATTACCATTCAAAGTTATGAGAGTGTTTAAAGAAATAGCTTTGTGACCAATCCTCGCATTTTTGACTATAACACTGTCCCATGGTCACATGATTGCCATCTGGTAGCTTCACAATTATGACTGTTGCATCCCGCAGTCACGTGATTGCCATTTGCCACTTCCCAACTCTGTGACAAGCAGCATAATGAAGAATGAGAAAGCAAAATTGTAAGTCGTGGTCATGTGATGTTTCACTTAACAACCAAATGGGAAGTGTCATGGTAAGCCCATCGTGGTCACATGGTTTTCCACTTAGTGACCACGGCACTTAGCCTCAGACTTTCTGGTCCCGATTGTCTTCTCTAAGCAAGGACAACCTGTATTAATATTTAGAAAGCTAAGGTTACACAGGAGCGGGTTTTGTGATTTGCATGCGTAGCTGTGGGCTGAATTACAGCAGACTCAGAACTATAGGAAATACTTAAAAAGCAAAACAAAAATTGGTGATGGGATAGGTAAGATCAATAACAATAAATTAAAATGATTATTTAAAACTATCCATAAGATTAATACAGGAAGTATTATCCTTATACCAAATGGCCTGATACAACATTAGTGATCTCAGCACACAGCAAATATCAGAGGCTGCTTGAAATGTTGGAAATATTGTATGTTCCCTGATTGCCTGGCATTACTCATGGTGTCATGAATCTTCTTCTTTTTCCTCCTCTTTAAAGCAGCAGCTTTGACATGTGTTTGGGATAGTGGAAGTGGTTGTGTGGAATTAAGGCAACCATATAGAAATAAAGAGCAGGATGTAGTGTTGGGCAAAGAAACATTATGCTGCATTTCTTTTCCTACCAATTGCTCAGTTTTAGGGAATTAAAATTGTCCTAGAATTTCTTTCCAAGAACAAAAAAGAGCAGATATTTATGCTTTTAAAGTTAATTTTTTGTGTCTTCTTGTTGTTCTTGCACATGTTGAAATGGCAAAAGGGTATGCATGTATGAGAATGCCCTATCTTTATGGCAGAATTCTCTCTCCAACAAGCTGTTCCCTGCCCTCACTTTAATCCCAAGGGAAGACATGTCACGGATCAAAGACTAGATCAAGTTTATACAACATGCTAGACTAGGCTAAAATGAGGCTGGGTAGTATGCTTCAGCTTGTTGTGGGAAAGCCAGCCATTGTCTCTGTATGTGTAATGGTATGTGGGAATGACCATGGGAGACAGGAGGAAGACAGGCACCAGTCAGATAAGAGGCAGCTTATCTGAGCCCACAGAAGCAATGGGGCATGTCAGAAGTCTCAGAAGGGACCCTCCCTAGTTTCCTGAACTGTAAAAATGAGGGGGGAAAGATGTACTTTCAGACTTGCAAGATTCTGTTAATGTAACTTTACAATAGAGCTAATACTTTTGGGTGTGCTTCTTGTCTGGACTACCTCGCAAGGCTGACACATTACAAGGGAACTCCTTTCATTAGGGTAGTTCATTAGTCTTGTGAGCCAGGATAATATGTAGCTCGACCTTACCTTCAGACAATGTATGTTTTCTTCCATTCTTAAAAAATGGACATGACAAGAATATTAGCGTGCAGCAGGGAGTGTTGAGCACGTACTGAATAAGAATACAGTTGAGCATGTATAAGGCGGCAGAGAATTCCTTTTCTGGAAAGGTTTAATACTGAAAGACAGGCAAATGATACCATCATCTTATTTAAAACAGATAACTCAGCAAGTGTTTATGCAAAACGTACAAGCTTCAGCCGACAAGTGCAAGACTCCTATATTCTGCCTATTGTGATCAGCGACGGTGGGAACCCTCCTCAAAGCAGTACCAACATGCTTCCCATTCGAGTTTGCAGTTGTGACGGAAACGGTGGTGTGGTCTCTTGCAACCTAGAAGCCTACATCCTCAATGCTGGATTAAGCACTGGAGCATTAATAGCAATCCTTGCTTGCATTGTGATATTGTTAGGTAAGGACATTTTAACTGCTTCCTATCCCTCCCAAACACTTTGCCTTCTCTATTTTCCTCCTTATGAGTATGATCCAAAAACAAGGTCCTAAGACTCCTTTATATCACTGTGAGGAGTTATAGTCCTCACAAACTACAGGTGTGATGTGGAGCAGGATGACTGCTAGGTTCTCTCTTGATTCACACCTCCTTTTTGAAGAAAGAAGTCCTAAAATACAAATTTGAAATTATTCTAGATTACAGCCCTGATATATAATTTTCTGTGTTAATTTAGAAAAAAAAAAAGAGTAGTGAGAATTCCTTTTCCTGAAATGAAATCACCCCAAAGTTAGTTTTGCCTGTCTCAACTTCTATTTATGATTTTATTTTAAATAAATAAACGTCTGATAATGAGACATGAGTTGAGATCCGTTTTTGCTGTGGTTGGAGATGCTTTGAATATTCTTTAACAAGTTTGTGGAAGCTTTTCTTTGTCATGTGTGCATCTTGATGACCACCATTCTTTCCTGCCACTTTCATCTGATGGCCCATTTTATGTGAGGTATTACACTATTTGGCAATTTAAGGTATTGCATTATTCTGTCTAATATCCAAACAGAAACTCTAGAGTTACAGTTCTTAGACTGCATGGCCAGGGAAAGGACAAGTGTTAGGTCAAAACTGCATTTTCCTCTTATAACATACCTTTACAGATAAAAAGGTGCAATGTCTCAAGCATTATGCACAATGAAAAATTTAGGGAGGCTTTTTTCCTCAAGTAGTGCTTCCAGTGGAACTTAGAAATGCTCATGTTTCATGGGTTTCTGGCTTGAACTCTTTATGTTATAAAATGTGTGGTAGGACATCTACAAACTAAAGCATACCTGGACAACTTCCATCCTGGAGGGGCAAAAAAAGGAAATGTATAAATCAGAACATTTTCATCCAGGCTTCAAACAGATTTCCCAGATCCACATTCCTTAGTTTTCAGATTTTCCATTCCTGTCATGCCTTTTCCAAAGCTTTGTTTCCCTTCTTGCATCAAGTTGTTAACTTAGTTTTGCGAGGAAATCCTGCTCCCAGCCTCTCATTCCAGGGCACCAATACAGATCCCTCTTGTCTCAAAGCAAGATCTTCCAAAGTATGACCTACTTCTACTAATGTAGGCAGGCTGAGATTCCCTCAACCCTCCTTTGCAGAAGTGGTGAGGTGATACTATGTTTTTTAGGCCCCATATTTAAGTTTGGAATTTCCCAAAAGCAAGTACAGGTAACTTGAATCAGAGAGGAACTTCTGATACAAAGGAACTGTTACTTGGGTAGACAAAGGTAAATGTCTAGTTAGTATTGCACTAAGGTTATTATTTACTTTCTGTGAACTTGTTATCATCTCCGATGTTTATTTTACCTATGCAAGCTCAATTACTGCATGTGTACATCTCAGATATTTTATCTGTACGTCTTGGGATCTCTGTGAAGCAGTGTCTCCTATGTTGTTAGCAGATCCATCCCATTCTGTGATTTATCCCAAACTGATATTCTTTGTATCATAAATATATGAAGGCAAGAAGGCAGGGGTAGAAGTGTCCATCCACTGAGGTTCTGGATGAAGAGATTTGAGACCTCCAACCTCTCATTTTATGGGCTTAGTCCTGCTGCTACAGAGGGGCTTGCTCATCACACTAAGCCATGGTTTGTTTAAGTATGGTTTATTGAACAAAATACAACTGGGTGGCTGTGAACAATCAAACACATTGTGGCTTACCATGATGTAGAAATCCTACCTACAATACCACCTGACTTTTCTCAGAGATAAACTGGAATTCAAATAATTTGTCAAAATCTAGAAATTATCAGGCTCACACAGAGTTTGGGAGGGGGAGCCAGTCCCTGAAATTTACTGGTCCCTCTATTTTTCCTACACCTCCTATATTTTCTGGTTAAATGGTTTGGCCCAGGCTGGTTCAAACAAGCAGACCCCCCCTCCCCCAAATTATTTTGCTGTCCCACAAGAATTCAGAGCCACCTGTGAGCCCAGAACTATATGAATGGATTCCAAGGACTGGCTTCAGTAGCAGAAGGACCTTTTATTCATGCAACAAAGGGTGCAAAAGGTACTTCCATAAACATAGCTTTCCATGTTTTTCCCCATTTCATTAATAAAACAGAGCCTTCTTATTAAATCCAATATCTCTACACTTTATTCTCAGATTTACTGAAGACAACTAGGGCTTTTGCATTTAATTATTGCTTGTTTTTTAAAAAAGATCTTCTCTTTCCTCAGTGATTGTTGTGCTATTTGTAACACTAAAACGTCAAAAGAAAGAGCCTCTCATTGTTTTTGAAGAAGAAGATGTACGGGAGAATATTATTACTTATGATGATGAAGGTGGTGGGGAGGAAGACACTGAAGCTTTTGATATTGCTACTTTGCAAAATCCAGATGGCATCAGTGGATTTGTTCCTCGCAAAGACATAAAGCCAGAATACCAGTATATGCCACGACCTGGGCTTCGGCCAGCTCCGAACAGCGTTGACGTTGATGATTTTATCAACACAAGAATACAAGAAGCAGATAATGATCCAACGGCACCTCCTTATGACTCTATCCAGATCTATGGCTATGAAGGGAGAGGTTCAGTGGCCGGCTCACTTAGCTCATTAGAATCAGCAACAACGGATTCTGATCTAGACTATGACTATCTACAAAACTGGGGACCTCGTTTTAAGAAACTAGCAGATTTATATGGCTCCAAAGACACTTTTGAAGATGACTCTTAACAATAAAGTTATCAATTTGGCCTTAAGAACTGTGTCTAATGTGCTGAAAAGTAATTCAAAACAATATTCAGAGGAAATGTAAGCAGGTATTTTTTAAACACAAAATGAAGAAAGGTTCATATTAAGCATTTAGGTTTGATGGGGAGGGCGTCCTTTGATGAAAAATGGACAGCAAAAGTGGGAAATACTGTGAAGTACCTTTTCATGAAAAAAAGGCAAAAGATAGGAGTCGGGTATCAACTTTGCTAGAAGGGGGAAATGGTCTCTTATAAAATAATGATTAAACACACATTTAAGTGAAAGGAAATTCTAAATGTCATCTTAGAACTGAGGGGCAGTCTTTTTATGTACTCTGAACAGTTAAATCTCTTATGTCAAAGAAGCTTCCACAAATTAGAAAAAGATAACAGTTCTGAGCTGTAATTTCGCCTTAAACTATGGACACTCCCTACGTAGTGCATTTTTAAACTTGAAACATATAATATTCAGCCAGCTTAAACACATATGATATATGTACAGGACAATGTACAATTATAATGTCTCTTGAGCATCCAACTTGTTTCTGCTGACTCTTGTAAATCTTTTTGCTTATACTTTCATCTTAATCTAATACGTGCCAGATATAAAACTCTGTCTTGTTGCAGTGGGAGAAGCCCTATTTCTATGTCATTTTTAAATGTACCTATTTGTACAATTTTAAAGTTCTTATTTTTAGTATACATACAAATATCAGTATTCTGACATGTAAGAAATGTTACATCACACTTATATTTTATGAACATTGTACTGTTGCTTTAATATGTGCTTCAATATACGAAGCAGACTTTGAAATAAAAGATTCTTTTTTACTACTTGCTTTGCTTCTTAAACATTGGATTTTTTTTTTTTATTAAAAATGTGCTGCAGCCATGATTTGAACTACCACATTTATCTTTTAATAGCTCCATTTATTAGGTCTTTGTGGGCTTATTTAATGTGCTAAGTAATCTCTTTAAATAAGTTCTTACATTTAAAGAAACACTGGGAACAACTATATTGAACTGGTAGATACTTGGTACTTTAAATACAAACTACTTTTGGAATTAAGTTTATTTTTTTCATCTAAGTACTGTCCTGCTATATCAATTTATCTTTTATTTATTTTCTATCCTGCCTTTATTATTTTTATAAATAACAAGGTGGTGAACATACCTAATGCTCCTTCCTCCTATTTCCCCCACAACAGCAACCCTGTGAGGTGGGTTGGGCTGAGAGAGGGTGATTGGCCCAAGGTCACCCAGCTGGCTTTCATGCCTAAAGTGGGACTAGAAATCTTCTACTACACCTGATTGACTCTTGGGCTGAGAGGGAGGGACTGGTCAAAGCTTACCCAGCTGACTTTTATGCCTAAGGCAGGACTAGAACTCACAGTCTCCTGGTTTCTAGCCCAGCACCTTAACCACTAGACCAAACTGGTTCTTACCTCTCAACCACCCCACATTCTTCCACAGATGATTACAATACTGTATAATTAATTATGCTATCTATATTTTATTTCATAGTTATTAAGCTGAAGTTTCATTTTCTGTAGCTGGCAAGGTATGTTAATTGGGTCTGACCCAATTTTGCATTACAGACCCATTAACGATTTTATGAGAGCCAGTTTGGTGTAGTGGTTAAGGCATCAGGTTAGAAACTGGGAGACTGAGTTCTAGTACCGCCTTATGCACAAAGCCAGCTGGGTGACCTTGCGTCAATCCTTCTCTCTCAGCCCTAGAAAGGGGGCAACAGCAAACCACTTCTGAAATCTTGTCAAGAAAACTTCAGGGACTTGTCAAAGCAGTCACGAGGAGTCAACACTGACTCAAAGGCAAGCACACACACACATTTTTATGTTGATTACATAAGAACTATGTTAATTGGGACCTTGACATATAAATTGTTGTTTGTGTAGTTTGATGGGATGGTTCAAAAGTGACTACTTTTGATTTTTGATGTATTGTTTTAATCTTGTCCTTTAAAAAGATCTCTAGATTAATTCAAGAATTTGACAGACACAAGGAAGGCTCTTCAGTTCAATCCTACAGTACCCTCGGTAGATTCTCTTCTGCTGGCATAGAGTATCACTTTCAGAAGCAATCTACTGTCCATACAACTGATTTCTGAATTCAAAAGGGAACGAAAGAGCTAACACCATTATCATTCTTCCATGGTAACTTCCACCTCCATTTAACTGCCTAATCTCACTTCAGCAAAGTTTTAGCCTCACAGCTATTTGACACTTACACTACAAAATTGAGAAGAATTCTTCCCCAAATCATAATCAATATCCACATTTTTGCTAACATTCTAAAGATGTCAGAGATTAAAAGCCCACAATAAACGAATAGCACAAATTCAAAGAGTAGAAGCTAATTTTACTTGTCCAGTCCAACCAGCCCAGGGAATTTTTTTTTTCTTGTTGTTTTCTCCTTTCTTCTCTCTACAAGTAATAGATAGCTCTGCAGGTAAATAAACCTATTTCCATCTTTATAGATCCAGGTTGGAAAGCAATAGCATTTCTGATGTTAAAGAAGTCTGATCTGAACATAACCAGCTTGAATTGTAACTTTTTCTACGATGCAAAAAAGACTTCATTTCAAAGTACCTTTTCCAACAGAATTCTATGTATGTTATAGAACACTGACACAATGTAGAATATTGCATGTATACTGAACACTAACCTGGTTCAGATTTAGATTGATTTCTGCATCTCTACATGCAACATAGCAGACTTACTGAAATTCTCCTTCTCTTTGTATGTACAATATTTTTAGCGACTATAGTCCACACATAAGACATTCTATATTTGGTGTATTAAAAAAAATCATACAATAAACAATGAAATTCATACAATTTATACTATAAATCACTCTACAAGTCTTTTTAAAAAGCCAACATTAACATAATGCAGTACTGCAATGCACTCAGCCAAGTGGAAAATAAAATAAAAATTGTGGGCTTCCAGAGGCCAAATTCATCTCTGAAATAATCTATTGTAGTCAGTGGACTTGTACCAGAGATGTGGTTGGCCATATGCACACTTAACACACTACAGTTTTATACTGCCAAAATCATAGGAACTTCACAGGCTGCCAGTGTATATTATTCAACTTTCATTAATTCAAGTAAGAACCATCCAATGGGTTTAATTTAGATTCTTGATGGAACTGACTGCCGACCATCTGTTTTCCATTCTCAAACACTGATAGGCCAACATTTTAGATGAACATTTTGTTCAAAACAGAAACCTGGAAAATGCTAACGCTTGGATACCTCAAAAATCTTGGTGGCTCTTTTAAGCATTGGGGCGGGGGAGAGGTTGAAACTCAGCTTCCTTGTTCCAATTTTGTTCCAAGGCTGACTGTTGAATTACATATTCCTCCCATGTTAGAGATGATTAAAGGGTTTTGCTTGACGAACTGTCCCATATGGCTTCTTTTGGAGTATGTAAAGGTCATTGCTTCTGTTAATACAACAATTGCAAATAGCTCTCTGCCATATGACTCTGTTCCTCCTAACTCAGATTGGCAGCTTTTATTTTGACAATCTGCATTTTTTTTCAGTGTGGGTGGCTTGAGGTAGGTGTGAATTGCAAAGGAATCCTCAAAGGTCCTCTGCTGACACAAGTTCCAGCTTTAATGAATGGGACTTTATGTTGGTTGGCCTGAGGAGCTGGGCTATTACTTGTTTTAAGTCAATGGTTGTGTCACTGATTTAAATTATATATTTACCAGGCCCCATATCATCAGCTTTATAGTATTTTGATACAGTTTAAATATTCTCCTGGGCTGAGAGAAAAAGAAAACAAGACAAAACATTTCAATATGCAAAGAAAATATGCACTTAACTACATCATGAGATTATTTTGTACTAAAATCAAAAGCCCTGTCAAATTACTGAACATAAAAAATTCAGCTAAAGCAGCAATTCTAAAGTATCTGTTTGTCTCAGAAGTTGCAATTGTGCATTTTAGAGTGGGCTGTTTCCTAATATTCAGTAAAGGTATTTGCTCATTCATTCTATTTGTAAACCTCTGTATTCTGTCCAAAACTCTTGGAGGCTCACAACAAGATACAGACAGTATTAAAATGTCATTGGTAAATGAAAATGATAAAACTTCCATAGGTAAAGGTAAAGGTTTCCCTTGACATGAAGTCCAGTCGTGTCTGACTCTAGGGGGCGGTGCTCATCTCTGTTTCAAAGTCGAAGAGCCGACATTTGTCCTAGACACTTCCGTGGTCATGTGGCCAGCATGACTAAACAGAATGCCATCACCTGCCCGCTGAAGCAGTACCTATTAATCTACTCACATTGGCATGTTTTCGAACTGCTAGGTTGGCAAGAGCTGGGACTAGCAACAAGAGCTCACCCCATCACGCAGATTCGATCTGCCGACCTTCTGATTGGCAAGCTCAGCAGCTCAGCGGTTTAACCCGCAGCGCCACCGCTTCCCTTTTTAAAACTACTTAAAACTACATACTAACACATTATTAAGAAATAATAATTAACGATAGCATAACAAAGAATCTCAAAATCAACCAGCAACATACAGAGCTTGATGGCATCATCTCAATCAACCAATACTCTTCAGAAGACAGGATTTTTTTTTTTTTTAGCAGCAAAGTGCATTACAAGAATCACCATTTTTTTAAATTCATATCCATCTTCGAGCAGTGTAAGTTGCATTCAAACAAGTGATATAAACAAAACCTCTGGCCCAACTCTCATTTGTACTTGAGTTGTATGGAAGTGCAGATCATGGGAAATCTACCAACTTGCAGAAGGGCATCCCAGGGAACAATCAGATTTGTTCATCCGATCAACAGCATGGCCCTTCCATTGAACAGAAGCACTTAAATGCTCCCTCCTGCATATTCTCTGAATATACACATATTTTCATATTGGTTAAAAGCTATATACAATTGCCTTTGTGATAGTCTAAATCACTTTCTCACCTTCACCCTGTGCATCAAAGGACAATCCCTTAGGAAGCTCATTAAGCAATGTTAATTATGACAATCAGCCCTATCCAGCCTGACCCAATTAAAACTAATTAGCTGATCCCTTTATTTCCCAACTTCTCTAGTGAGACCTGGCTCTCCCATTTTCAAGATTTTCTTTCAAAACTTACTTATAGAGTGCTTAAAATATGTTTTCCTTATCAGGGTGGAAAATAATAATAAAACTCTATCAAGGAAGGAAGGAAGGAAGGAAGGAAGATATGACACCATAAATAAATCCCAGTTCCATGCAGAGGATGCCAGTTTTGTAGTTAATTTTCTCAAAACATGGAATGTTTATACCATCAGATCTCCCTGGATCCAGATAAAGTTAAGAGATGGATTCCTGGATAAAACTCCCTGGATAAAGTTAAGAGCATGTTACCATTTTGCTGTAATAACATACTTGCAATAACTTGATTTTTACTAGTAAGGATACCAACCTTTATATTAACCTAGCTCAGAATACAAGTGGGTCCAACAGGGGATCATCATGCCTATTTTGCAGTTCTTCAGAAAACTCAAAGGGGAAAGCTTCAAATTCTTCTTTCTCTTCTATACTTGCATGAAGTTGCATACATGGTCTCTGAGACTTTAGAAATTAGTTGTGCAATACATCCCATGGTTATTTCTCAGAAGTATTTTCCCCATCTATAAATACAAAGCAATTAAAATTATTCTACAGCTGCAACAATTAAGGGAATCCAGTTATTTTTCATAATTGTCTTCCCCTTTTCTTGACATTTAAATAACTTTAATTTCTATACCAAGTTCTTGTTTTTTTTCTTCTGTCATTGTTTCAATAAAAACAATATTTTGGAGTAATGATGAGGAAAAATACTTTATTTTTTCCAGTTTGGTTGCTTTTTAATGGGTGAATGTGAGTATATACGCATAGACAGTATACACAGATACACACAGATCACATCCAGCTGCTGTTTCTGCAGAAGTTGTTTACTTGTTTTGCACTTGCAATTCACAGGATAAGTAATGTTTGGCTGAATGGAAGTAAGTGAAGGAGAACCTGTCCTTACTGGGAGCTACTTGTTCTGACCATGCTCACTACATACAGGGGGCTTCTAGTACTCTATAATCTCAACCTGAGCATAAACCCTAGCCCTCTAGATAGACCAGGTTTAATTTTCATCAGCCCCATTTTATCGAGCCAGTGGCAAGGGATTGTGAATGTTGCCGTCCAATATCTGGAAGGCATCAAGCTGCCTCCCCTGGTTGCAAGGACATATAATGCAGAGGCCATGTTTATATGACATTCTGGACCAAACTAGTTAAACACAGTTTAGCTTTGCGTGCTAAACAAACTCAGTGTCTGTGTTTAGGTTTAGTGCATTATGTGAGTCCAATATTTGTTATATCTAACAACTGTTGCTGATTTCACCATACGTAAATGTGTTGTGAAGATTTAGCCACAACTGCCAGTTGTAAAGCTGGTCTAAAATCAGTGCAAAAATTAAGATGAGTTTCCATTCAGATACAAGAGTCAGATTCTAAGCCAAAGTTCCAGATGCCAAACAGGGTCAAAAGGCAGTCATTCAACTATAGCAAATGAGTCCAGAATGTTATCCTCACTCCCAAAAAAACTGGCTATTAGGCAACTGAAAGCTTATAAAGCTAGAGCTTTTGAAACCCTATGTACTCGCCAACTGCAGCTATAAGACCATCTCAGAAGAATCCTTCCTTGTAAGTATGACCTACATCCAAGAAAGGTGTTTTTTCTTCTTCAATAGAAGGACGTCTGTTTCTCAATTGCACCTATTTCTATAGTCTTGGACTTTTAATCACCTGCATTCTTGGAGCTGGATGGTGTCCCTACTTCTTCCTCAAGATGTCAATGAAAGATCTTGGCCACAAAAAAGGCTTGGGCCCCAGAATTGTATGTTCAGAGCTTCTGGAATCACTAGTCTCAACTTTAGGGCTTTCCATTGTTTAAAAAATGTCTGTTTTTACCATCTTGGTCAAATATGGTATGTGAACATAAAGTAGTCATGTGTGCAATAGTATTAGGGAGAGTCAAGCACTTAGTAGGCCACAGTATATGGCAGATACTGGTCTATCATCTTGTGAATTAGCAAGTGATACAGTTATTGGATGTGAAAGCAGACTAAGTGTCAAGTAGATCTGAGTTGAGACTTCCATTTCATGAACTTCACCCATTTCATTTGCTACAGTATGTGTGAGCTTCCTAGAAGTGTCTGGTCAGCAACTACGTGTGACAAAAAGCTGGACTACAGAGGATCCTGAGGGATTCTTTGTATGTTGTTACTGTCAGCATTAACTGAGTTCCACCTGGAAATGCCTGGGATTGAACCTATGATCTTCTACATGAAAAGCAGACACTCGATCATATGCAATCATTCCTGGAAAAACAAGCAGACAAAAAGCTAATAGGAGTAACATTCATGCTGTCCTTTTGCATTGGCAAGTGTAATCAATGCAAGAATGGCCAATTATATTTTCAATTCCCAAATGGAAAATTTTTAGAACACACACAGAGCCAACATTGCTTTTTCAACGGTGCCAGATTAAGGCCCACTTTTCATGAGCTTGTACAGAGTTATCTCATGCCTGACATGTGTTAAGCTTCATTTCACTGAGGATTCTTTGCTCTTGGGTCCCTCCCCACCACTCTCTCTTTAGCATCATCTGTCTTGTGTCTGGTTTTTGCTTGAGTACTACAAAGTGATCTTTCACTGTATTACTAGCCTTTGCTTTTATCCTGCCCCAGAGGAAGGTCTGTGTCTAATGCTTCTCTCTGGAATTCCACAATGCTTCTAACCTTTTGGCTTGCTTCTCTGAAGCAATGCACTCTGGCAGACTTTTGCTGTCTCTTATCTCTCCAATCCATACAAAGGTGTCAGAAAGTCCCAGGGACCCATTAATCAACAGACCTGTTCTGACATCAGCTCCTTAGAAGCCTTTGCTACACCCTAAATACATCTGGAAGGAGGAGAAACAGCTCTTGGATAGCAAGGTTGCTTTTCATACATTACCTTACTTGTATGATGACTCGACTGAGGATTAAACATTAATGTCTAGGGAATCTGAAGACTGAAATTTGCAGTTTCAGTTTGCCAAGGAAGCACTATTGCAATAACTAGTTGCTCTTAAGCTGGGCCAAGAGAAGTCAATCATGCTGTGGGTACAGATCTGGTGGCATCCACAACATTGTTTTAAGCCAAAAATTAAAGCAAACACTGATAGAAGAAATGCTCACTGAAAGCTATGGTACCTTTGCCTCTTATAAACATAGACTTGATTCAAAATTAGGCAGGGCTCACACATCATTCTCAACCATGTTTTATTCCACTGCATGCTAGCCTGAGGTGCACAACCGCAGGTCCTTTTCTGCAGTGAAGTGATTAAAAAACTATTAGAAATATAAAACACAGGCTAACCAAGAGAGAAACCAGTCAGGATGCCTAAAATCACATCCCTGGCATAAGGCTTAAGGAGTTTATTTCTGCAGGTTGCCAAGTATCACTGAGATAGACATTTCTTTTCTGACATATGTTTGGTCTCAATCAATGTGAACAGATCTAAGAAATGGTCCCTCCCTTTTTGGTGGGGTGGTTCCTTTGCTGCAGAAACAAACAGCAAAAAGAGGCAGGAAGAATATAGCCAAGCTCAGAGAGAAGTAGGGCAGTGCAGACTGTACATTTCAATATATCTTTTTCAATATGCTTTTAAAAAAAGTTTGTTTGTAAGCAAAAACTCTAAACAGAACAAAGCCCTGGAGCATAACAGACATGAGTTTTGTTGATTAAAACACACAAAATCTTGAAATGAATTTAAGAGTCTTATCTTCCATGAATATTTCCAGAAAAGATTTCTACCTTTTAAAGTGGAACAGCCTTCTTTTTCACCATTCTATGACAGCAAGGCAACCTTTGGTTTGCATGTAGCTCCAAACCTCCTTTATGTAATCCCCATACTACATAGAAATTACACAGTACATCCGAGAACTGGTGGCAATTTTTGGCAGAAGTCAAGAAACCCTAATGAGTAAGCCTTCACTTTGGCTTAATACACAAACCCTAATTTAAATGAATAAATAACTCCCAGCCCTTAAAAAGACAACACAGAAGTTCTTGGCCTTCCAGTTGTAGGATATCAGATAGCATTGTGAATGCATAGAGAAAGAAGCACTAAAGTTAGGAGTATAACTTTTGTAAGAAAATATTTTTTGAGACTGTTGCTTGCATGAATTAAAATAAAGATAAGGTTTATTTAGGAAATAACAATGATAGGAAAGCCTCAATTACATAAGTCTATTGAACTCTAAGAGTTTATAGCACATTCTCCTCCATTAAGGAGAGACAGCTAATCAGATGAGATTCTGAATTGCCCAAGTTGGAGTCAGAAGACCAAAAGAAAACTGAACAATGGAGGAAGTGATGAAAACATTTAAAATCAATCTACACAATAAGAGGAATGTTACAAAGTCTTTTAGAGAATGAAAGGAGATAGAAGCACAGAGTCCCTCTGCTAACTTGTGTGTTTGGGTGGATTGCACCAGACTTTACTCATTGCTGGGGATAGTAGACATTTATTCTGGGGTGTTTTGTTAAGAGTATAGATTACTATTAGTCCAAGATTTGTATACAAATCTGTTGGATATGTTTTAGGAACAATCTGTGCTTTGATTCCATGCACCCCCTCCCTTTACCATTGCTCTTATTCTAAATCCTTTCAAATTATAGTATCTACTTTGACTGTAAGAAGAGTTACAAAATTTGTTTTTATTGATTAGAGAGAAGTACTTACAAATTCTCCATGGAACATGAAAATTTTGAAAAACATCTTCACCAATTACCTTCATTCAGCGTCTCTCTGTTCCATGATTGCATTACTACATTTTAGTGCAGTAACATTCCACTTTTTAATATGGCATCTGCTTTTCTCCTCCATCAGTTTGGGTTTACTAGCAACTATTAATTTGCATTTCCAGGCTTTTAAGAAAATGCTTATGATTGGCAAAAAACATTATGGAACACCATTAGAGTGGAAAGAAATTGGTGCCATGGGGGATTAACATCTAGGCTGTCTTCATAGAGAAGTCTGCCTTTACAGGCTTCAGGAAGAAGAAGTGGTTAAAATCTATAAAGCTAGCTTTCTTTGAGAGTTTATCATTTGGAATAAAATTGGAATAGCTCTGTTAATTAGTAGCATGGGGTGGGGAACTGGAAGGGAATAAAAATTGTACCCAAAGATTGAATTCATCTTGGGTTATAACAAAACATTTTGTCCTTTGGTGGTAAACTCCTTTCTTCAGTCATAAAATCTGGGAACAGAAGGGTAGGAATAACACTCTCAATACTAATTGAAAAACATCCATTGGAGACATTTGGTCAGCTTGAAGAAGAGAGCAGACACAATGCAAGGCTTTTTTTTTTTGGTCCTACATACTACCAAGATTGTTCGCACTGCTAGGGATCGACTGGATTCATATAGCATGTTTAACAAAGCCAACTAAACCACATTATAGCAAGGTAGACTACCTGCATCCAACTATTGTTTATACCTGTTTTTCATAAACCCTGCTAATCACAGCTTAGACTGTAACCACAGTTACACAAAGTATGGCTTTAGCATGTTGTATGAGCCAGGAGATATTCTTTTCTAGACTAGCAGAGCACATCCATGAACAACTAGCAGGCAGAAGACAAGATGAAAACTCCTTAATCTCACAACACATGGATAGATTCAACCATCCTTGCAACTAGGAAACTTTGAGCATCCTAGATCAAACCAAAACCAAAAACTCTAGGGAATTTCTGGAAGCTTGGCACTCAGACAGTCAGCCATCAACAGGCGCATAGAGATAAACAACATTTACACACCATTCAAAAGAGACAATAAAAAAGTTTGAAAGGAAACAAAAAGATCAGAACACCTCCTTGCCAGCAATCAACACCCAGATAAGCAAAGATCAACACCAAGATTAACATCAGATGAAAAATCAAGCAGCAAACAATACCCTAATCAAGGAACTACCAACTCAGACAAACAATCAAACAGTAAACAACCTAATCAAGGAACTACCAAGAAGAGAACAACATCCCCACCAACACTGCCAGGGCAAGCTACTGTATATAAACAGGGAGCAAACCCCACTCCCACTGAAGATGTTGCCTAGTCAGGCAACAAAACATGTGCAAGAAAACAACCTAGCTCAGAGAGCACCAAGGACTCCACAATATTCTTTTTCAATAACAGCAAAGTACCTTGCAGAAACTTATAGTCTGAAATAACAATAATCCAGGCACCAAGCACAACCATTACAGCTGAGGCCAACAAACCTCTCAGAGTTGGGCATTCAAAATTCAGAAGCAGTTCAAGAGTTACGTACCATGGTAGATCAGTTTAGTCAAAGTCTAAGAATCCCTTCCCAGCACCATTGTTCCAGCAGTGTTCCTCATTATTTTCTACTTCTTGATCTTATAGCTCTAGCCAGCTTGAGACTGAAGCATATATACTGCTGCCTGAAAAGCCTTATCCAGACTCAGCTGCTAGTCTTTGGCAGATAACTGAACTTGAAGAGCAATTCATAAACAATCCCCTTCTCCTGAGTAGACCTGTTTTTTTCAAGAAGCATCCCCAAGCAACCTAACACTTCTTCATTTACCAGCCTGCTGGTGGGGTCAGTAGATGCTATTTTCCCTAGCATAAGCTGCTGGACTATTAGCTTCTTGAAGCTTTCTTCCATCCAACAGGTTGTAGTAAAATTGTTTCATTTGTTCATGATCCAATACTCTGTATGCTTCATATAGATTCAAGATTCAATGCTCTGTCTTCATATAGAGCCTCTCTTAGATTAAAGGCTTTTTTAGATGGTATGCTTTCTTGAAGCCATCCAAGCAAATAGGTATCACTGCACCTTATGACAAGTTGACCCCTCCTCTAACAGACACAGTATAACTAAGCATTTTATGCATGGAATAGAGCATCCTAGAATAAGATACAGCACCATGAAGTGGAACGTCTCACACCACCATTACGTTGCAAGTTCTTATTTGCAAAATTGCCATTTTCATTTGGAAGCTACTTAAGAAAATAGTCACCAGATCTTGTAGTAGCAGATTCCATATGATCCATTATTTACGCTATGAAGAAGCACCAGTTTCATGAGACAAACTTCATTCTAGTATAAAGGGAAAGAGGCATTCTGATAGAAGCCACAGTGATGACACATATATTACAGCATCATCGCACAAATAACACAAAGTGTGCAAAGACATCATGACATATCACTTGTCCCCTTTGCTCTCAGTGCAAATACCCATAATTCCAGCCAATGTCTTACTACATGGTGACCTGTGATACCAATGCACATAGTTCTGGTAGCCTCAGGTACTAAGTCTGGAGATCAGGATGACTGGCCAAAACCACTTTTTAAAAAAACAATTTAATGCAGATCTTTCCAAGTAACACATGTGTGTCTAAGACGTTATTCACTTTCTTCTTTAACCTAAGTAACTACTTTTTCTCTCCAAAATGTCTGTTCAAAAAGCAAACATTATAAAATCATTACAAATCCTTTAGATCAGAGTCTTCCCCATAAAATTCTTTATAAATTACGTATAATTTTAAAATGAAATATCCTCTTTTCAGAAAGCCTTATTTCAGGAAATGATTATATAAGAATCAGCAAAAAAGGATATGGAAATAATGTATAGTCAAATAAGGTTGGGTCTAATCATATATTGGGATTCATATGGAGATAATCATGAAAAGCAGACAATTTTTGCACTCTTACAACAAATATTATTTTTTTTTATTACTCTACAGCCCAGATTCACAGATGTTTTTAAAAGTTTTCCAGTTGACCAACTGGATCTTAGCATTCCCAGTAATAGTGAACTTAGAACATTTTTTGCCAGCAGAAATGGAACCAGAATAGAGATACAACAAAATTAGAGGAACCATAATATCTGCAGGAATGCTTGTGGATGCACAAATCCTTTGTGGGTGTGAGGCTCAGAACATGTTTTAAGCCCTTAAAGGTAAAGGTAAAGGTTTCCCTTGACATTAAGTCCAGTCGTGTCCGACTCTAGGGGGCGGTGCTCATCTCTGTTTCAAAGCCGAAGAGCCGGCGTTTGTCCGTAGACACTTCCTTGGTCATGTGACCAGCATGACTACATGGAACGCCTTTACCTGCCCGCTGAAGCGGTACCTATTAATCTACTCACATTTTGCATGTTTTCGAACTGCTAGGTTGGCAGGAGCTGGGACTAGCAATGGGAGCTCACTCCATCATGCGGATTCGAACCGCCGACCTTCCGATCGGCAAGCTCAGCAGCTCAGCGGTTTAACCCGCAGCGCCACCATGTCCCTGTTTTAAGCCCTTACATGTTTCAATTAGGCCTCAGTTTACAAAATAAATTCATTTTAAGATATAATGTTAAACTCCAGAAGTGGCTGAAAAAAGGCTGGTTCAGAATATTGTAGTGTGGATAATTATTTTATTGAATGCCTGCCTGTCCATCATACACTTTAAATAGTTGAATAAGGGTGAATTCTAGACTTTGGAGTCTTCGGTGCTCTCTGAGTTTGTTTGCTTGCAGACGTTTCATTACCCAACTAGGTAACATCATCAGTGTGAGTGAGTGTGGGGTTTTCTCCCTGTTTACTGTATATGCAATAGCTTGCCCTTCCAGTGTTGGTGGGGGTGTGGTTTTCTCCCTGGTAGTTTCTTGATTATGGTATTGTTTTCTGCTTGATTCTTCACCTGGTGTTAATCCCTGTTTATCTGAGTGTTGGCTGCCAGAGAGGATGTATTCTGCTGAAACTGTTCATGTTGGGATGGAGAAGGGGGAGATTTTGGAAGGGAATGAGAAAGCCATAAAGTCCACATTAATGCATTGACATGATGTTTGGCGTGTTCCTTCTCTCTCTGACTTGATATACATCTACATGACAGTCCATCAGCTCAAAGAGATCACCAAAACATACAAATCCTCAAGTAACCATCCGAACCATTCAGAACCCATTAATCTCAGTTAATCACAGCAGAACGGCCTTTAAAAAGGAGGTTGCTTGATCAAGCTTTAGATAATGCATCACTCAGTGGTATTATGGGAAACTAAAGCATATGCTACACCAATTGGCCAGCTCATGCAAAAGATGTCAAGACCCATTATATAAAACTAAACACAGGGACATGCACACAAGTCATCCCTAGGTCAGCTTTCCAAGGATCCTTTGTGGTGGCTCTGGCTCTGATAAGAAGCTCCAGGTCTTATGGAAAGAACCCATGCTGTGGGAAGGGATTGCACTGCAGTGGCTTTGATGCTTCAGTGATGACTAAGGAAGGAGTTTTTGAGTATTTGGGGCACCCTGGCTCTTAATATGGCAGAAAGTGACTCATGTAAGCCTCCTACACCATTGAGACTTCCTTCTTTAGCCAATGCATGGAAGACAGCAAGCCTAGTATCAGGCATGATGATCAAGCAGATGAAACTCAGTTTTATGTTTAAGTCACAGGATTATATTCTAACACGTCAAAGAGTAAACACCTGTAAATTTTCATTTGGGGCATGAAGTTAAAAGGCATAGCCTCCCAGAATTTTGGTGGGATTATAATCTTGTATAGTTTGGTGTAGTGGTTATAGCATCAGTATAGTAACTGGGAGACTGTGAGTTCTAGCCCTGCCTTAGGCACAAAGCCAGCTGGGTGACTTGACCCAGTCCGTCTCTCTCAGCCCTAGGAAGGAAGCAATGGCAAAACACTTCTGAAAAACTTTGCTAAGAAAACTGCAGGGACTTGTCCAGGCAGTCTCCAAGACATGATTGAACAGATAAAAATAAAGAAGTCTTAAATGGTTATTTAAACCCTGAACATAAAATATTTAGTACATCAGGAAGAGGGTATTTGTAATTTGTTCCCACTGTTCTAGATAGGGATTCTAGGAAGGATGACAGATGTGAGGGTGATCTTACTGTGACATCTGTCACCCCATCGATCACCAGGGTTAACTTGACTGGTCTGGCTGGTGAGGTATCCATTTCCTCCCCCTTCACTCTCACCACTCCATGCATAACCCTCCTGAAGCTGCATGCTTGGAGAAAGATGACCATCCAAGATAGAAGGACTGTGCTGCTCTTTGGTCAAAGATATAGGATAGCTGGGAATGATAACTGCAACATGTTTGAGGGTGCCATGCTGGGGGATAGCTGACCTAAGGCTTTTTATTTGAAAAACAAAAGAAAAAGCATGCCTTGTCAGAAAATGCAATGCTGAATAAATCTCTCTAGACCAAATTAATTACTTTTAAGGAAAATGCTACATTGCCTGATGTTTCTGACAGCTTAAAAGGTTAAAAAGCTAAATTGGAGGGCTGGAGGGCAATGGATGGAGAGTGAAGTAAGTGCACACTACTATTGATTCATTTTTGCAGCAAGAATTTAGAGCTATGCTACAAGATCAGACATGACTCTGACTGAAAAGAGGTGCGAGGAAAGTCGGCTATATTAAATTGTGTTTATATCAATGTTCTCCATTCACAAAAAACAAACAAACCTATTTCCATTTTATTAAGCACATTAGCATTACCATAACTATTTCAAGACATAGATCACTCTAAAAATATAAAATGCATATTTTGCTTTTAATTCCATGATATACAGTCATATTTTCAGTTATCTGCAGCCTTCCCATGTTTATGTTAAATTGTAAGGGTAGTCATCACACTGAGTTTGTTCTGTGTTTCTCTGTGTGTGTTTTTTTTAACAATGAGAACATGAAAACAGCCTTGGTGGATCAGGCTAGGCCATGTAGCCAGCATTCTGTCTCACATGGTGGCCCACCAGAGATATTGAGAAGATCCACTAATAGGAGAACAAGGTATCCTCTCCCATTTTTGTTACCATGCAGCTAGTATATAGAGGTGGACTGGGAAGTTGTAGCACAGAAAACAATATCAGCCAGAGCCCTTTGCACTTACAACAATAAAATCAGCACAAAACACTGACTGATTCTTCTTGTCTGCAAATACAGTATGATTAAACAAACTAGGAATATGCCCATGTTTGCAGCCATACAACTTTAAGATTATTTTTAAGGATAATGTTGGAGAGACACACTGAATAAAATCTAAACAGAGTCCCTGTTAGTTCTTCCCCTAACAAGTCACATAATAAGCCAAAAACAGACTTTGGTTAATAATTGTCTTGTCTTCTGTGGATCATAGGCAATCCAACTGCCTCTGCATAGACAGCTGATCTAACTCACTGTTAGCAGATGCTGCAAATGTGCTGGGCATGAGCAGAATTTTGTGTTGTCGAGCAAAGCTGATTAGAAGCACAGCAACAGTTTAGATTAAACACTTGCTTCATGGAGTTGCTTCAAATAGGCACTTCTCTTAGATCACCACTGAAGGCAAGACCTTGAGTTTCTACAAGGCAGAGAGAGAGAGAGAGAGAGAGAGAGAGAGAGAGAGAGAATACACACAAACACACATACACATACAGTACATGCACAGAGAATATTACATTCTGTATTCTTGATTATATTCTGTATTCAGAGACTACAATTATCATCTCAATTCATGTGACAAATGACCCCAATCACTTTTCATTAGATGGAGACAGACAATATACCAAAATTTGAGCACATCAGCCTTTTCTCTGACCTTTAAGGTATTGATCCCTGTAACTTTCTGAAAGGTACATTTATTTCCTATATGGGAAATGCACACTCTAGGAGCTTCTAATCCAAGTCAAGCACCTACTTTAATGCACTGAATAACTCTCACATAGGATGTATGTGAATGTTTTATTTCTTTGAGTATTACTTATAGTCACCCTGATCTAGAGAAGGAAGGCAATCTGCATGTCAAAGCTGACTTCCTTACATGCCTGATGTACATTATAAATTAAACTATACATCACAGTGCAAGTCCTCAATGAACTGCAGTTTTGTCACTGAAATACTCTGTGTGATCACACAGGTTTATCCCCATCCTCAAAGCAAATATATAGTAGTGTTCTCCCAGTTGTGCTTCTTTATAGCAATAGATGATTTGTCAATTTGTTGGCATTTCCTATTTTTTCCCATGGCTCCCAAGAACATGCATATTTTACTCACTGTGGAACAGACCGCATATTTTGATTTTTCTTTACATTACATAGAGAGCTGAGTGGTTGGTCACATATTCCATACTTAATAAATCATGGAATAGAAGATTTGTTCTGGTATTAGGATCTGTTTGGGGAAAAAATACCTGCTAGTTCAAGCGTTCCAGACTTGGAGGCCAGACTCACATAGCATACTGATATTCGCTGTCTGAGCTTATATATGACTAAATAGATCTCCTGAAAGGGGATGTATCTTTGAGAACATTCTGCAAAAGTTCTTGCAGAGGCTAATGCTCTTTTTGAAGACCCTAGCACTAAAATCCCTTACATAAGAAGATAGAACCAGAGGTAGTGGGTGCTCCTCAGATCCAGAAAAACTTGTTTCTTTCTTTTCCATCAGGGCATTGGATACAGAAAGTAGGAAGTAGGAAGCAGCCATAGATGGAGTTAAACCATTGATCTGTGTAGTTTAGTACAGCTCTCTGAGATTTAGGGTGAGGTTTTCCAAACCCTACGTAATGATGCTGGGGACTAATAAGCCCTCCAGCAAAACCAGTCTACTGTTCACCTACAGGGATGCTTTGCACTGGATTTCTCTCAGCAATAAAGACTCTCCAAGGTCTCAGAAGTAAAACAAGGAGGTTGAGAAACCATTTAGCTCCTCAGAATTTCAAACTAGAAGAGAAGGACGCTCATTCATACACTGGAGATAATGCAGGAACCAAACCTGACTTTAGAAGAACAAGGTCATATAATTTAATTCATTCCACATCTTTAAATCTCTAAAGTGACTTACTGTAATTCCTACACCACTGTGTGGACTGAACCACCAATTTTGTTTCCATTCCATATTTCTCTCTGTATTTAGTGTATGAAAATGATGTTCCAAATGTACATATTGGGAAAAGTTGCCTAGCAAAAAATACCTATACAAGGGAATAATGGATCCTGAATCATACAGTGTTTGCAAAAGTTGCCTGCAAAAATATTCACAAAATAATGCAAAAGTCTGATGCTATAGATTTCTTACTGAATTCATTAAAAATTAAATAGATGAGATATAGACTATTCTGAATTCCCTAAATTCAGAGTAAGTTCAAATGATGGGTTTTGTAATGATTGATAACCTCTCTTTAAAATTACAGACTTAAACACTGCTTTAGGCTAGTTCTAGAAGTAGTATTTTATTTATCCCAGCATGGTATCACTATTACTGATTATAGAGCATTTACTGTTAATTAATCTATGGACCTGCAAAACTGTTTGGGATCTGTAAATTCATACTCAATTTACAGATCCCAAACAGAGACATACCACTTAAGAAGGTGCTATCTTAAAAATCTGCCTTTGTTCCTACTGTTTGGCATTGGTCTGAGATAGCCCTAACTTGGAGACATCAAAAGCAGGCCACTTTTTGTAGAAATATAATGTTACATTTCTCCTTTTTTAAAAAAATGTAGGGCAACAAAAAGAAGGGAAAAGAAATTATAACTGCCTAATTGAAAAAAGTATTATTTTTGGTTTCTCAAAAGGACCAGTGACAAGAAAACAATTAGGCTCTTTTGTCAAGTTAATTAAATTTTACTAAGTGTAGTAATCTCAGTGGGTTAGTTCACCAGAGGAAATGCTAATTAAAAGCACTGATTCATTGCCATCTAATAAGGATCCCCAACTCTGGAAGTGGACAAAATTTTTACATACAAATATAAACTATGTTTTAAAGAAGAACCAGGATGAATGTTTTAAAGTCAAGATCCTTCTATTTACAAGGCCTTCCTTGAGAATGCTAAGATGCATCTTAGTTTTGAACAGTCTTTGCCATGGGATATCAATATTTTTGTAATGCAGATTATATATATAATATATAATTATATGCAATATCTATATTAGTGGACTGATTATTTGATTCTGTGTGATATTATTATCAAGGAACTCAAAATAACTAAAGCATGATAAAAGGCCATATGGATCAGCTTGTCCATAATTTTGTCTTACTGTGCTTCGACATTAATTTGATTGCTAGTTGCTTACAAAATCTTAACTTGGAAATTAGTAATGTGGTATTTTCTGTTTAGACTGATTCTGGAAGACTTGGATTTATTAATCATTTTATTGTTTTGTATTTACTTGTGTTTATTTTACTTATTTGAAAGCTTTCGGCTTTCTCCCCCTCTCCCTGCCATTTATGTGGTGATGTTACAGGCAATAAAACAGAGCTGAATGGATTCTGTGGGAAGAACTAACTACTTGGAATTAAAATGCAACGTGGGTGTGTATTTTAATTGGAGTTAATCAACTACACAACAGCTTTTCTCCAAAGTCACAGTGCCTCAATTACTCCATATCAGGACCAGCCAAGGCACAAAAGTAGTAGTTCGCACTGTGCCTTGACTGAACGAATGCTCAGATGTTGCTGTTTCTCACCTTGTTTGGCTTCTGTCAGTAAAATCCACTCCAAACCATTGACAATCTGCAACCTCTTCTTGGCAGTTTGGAGCATGGAATAAAGAGATGGAAGGGAGTGGTTTGAATCCCATTTGACTCAGAATTTGAAATGCAGGGATGCTTTCACTCTACCCATCCTTCCTTTTCTGTGTGAGTCACCATTCTTGTGAACACTGAAGAGAATGTGCTAAATTTGCTTTCTATGATGTAACTTTGTTTCCAATTTAATACGGAAAGCAGCTCCCCGCCTCCCACATTTTAATTTTGCTGCCAGTTAATGCTCCCATTTCTCAGAGAAGGTGTTGGCTGTTTGGATATGGCTTGGTCTTTATGTCTTTGTCCACCACTAAAGTAATCTGAATTCACTAGAGAATAGGTATGTAAAGACTTAAATAGAAAAATCCTGTTTGGTGTGAGAGAAGCATCCAGACACAGACACACACAGACACACTCAGAACACTGAATAAAGGTGAACCCCATTTTGAAGAGCTACACATATCCTTTGCTATTAAGTAACTATAGGAATCTGGTAATAGGTACATAGATGAATGGATATCAGTTATTTGTTAAGAATGATGCTGATCTTACATGCATAATGGAACCATTGCAAATGTTCTTATTAAGGAACCATTGCACATTACTTATGTCTTTGTTTTGCTCAACAATGAGCTGCATGTTTGCAGAGTTGGATCACAGTGTACTTTTCTGTTCACAGAAGGGTCTTGTACAAGGGAAAGCATCCCTGAAAATAGTTTCTTCTTCTTCTTGCAGCAGTCCTGCACATAAACATGCACACACAGAGACTCTAGCGGGAACAGCCCTCTGCAACAGTGATGGGAAAGATTCTTGGGTCTTTCAAGAAGGAGGACTCAGTATTTTCTCCTGCTACTACTCTAGGCAGTGGGAATGGCACTTTTTTCCCCACACAAAAGTTCTGAAAATATTCTACATCTCTACATTAGCCTCTCTTCAACAAGGCATTGGAGAGCCAGTTTGGTGTAGTGGGTAAGGCACCCGACTAGACACCAGGAGACCATGAGTTCTAGTTCTACCTTAGGCATGAAGCCAGCTGAGTGACCTTGGGCCAGTCCCCCTCTCTCAGCCCTGGGAAGGAGGCAATAGCAAACCACTTCCAAAAATCTTGCCAAGAAACCTGCAGGAATTTGTCCACACAGTCTCCAAGATTTGGACATGATTGAATGGATTAAAACCAAAAACAAGGCATTGCATGGGTTTCAATGAAATCTCAGGAGAAGAGGGGTGTTTCAGATGGGAAGTGTGGGTTGTCATTAAAAAGTAGCAACCATGACCACCTCCAGCTATCAAGTAAACTGAAAAGCACCAAAGAGAACGTTAAAGGAATTCTCAGGCACCTTGAGAATAAAGGTGAAAAACCAAATTCTAGGAGAAGAATGCTTTTGAAAAAAAAATGGCAGATTTTGACAGAACATTACTCTTTGCTGAGGTTATGATTTCTCTCTCCCCAACTCTGCATTCTTCCCTATGTCTGAAAGATGCTTTGTAGTTGCTGACACAAAGATTTAATTTCATTTTCACAGGAAAAAAGAATTCAATAAAAGAGTTAGAGTTCCAAGAGGACATGTAACCTGATCCCAGGGAGTATCCTGAATAGCCTGCTGCCATATCCTTTGCTTCAAACTAATTATAGAAACAAAACATAGCGAAGTATAGAGCAAGTCTGTTTTTATTTATTTATTTTTTATTTTATTTCTTGCATTACTGTATGATTTTCCATGTGTTCCCAGGTGACTAAGCAAACTGAAAAAAGTTGCATGGAACCTTGTTTTCCTTGAAGAAATAATGAACACTACATTGTCTGTATTTTTCTCCTATTCAGAATTGGTATCTATCAAATTTCTGAGAATGTTGCACTCTATGGAGCTTTTTTTGGATGGCGATTATGGAAACTTCCCTTGTTGATGAATTCAAAGGAAACTAATTGGACTAATGACTGGGAGAAAATATGAATCTTTTGAATCAGCCCCAAGATAGATATTTTGAAGGTCTCTCTGTCACCAAATATATGCTGTTCTATTATTTGACAATTGAACTTCGACATGATTGGTAGTGATGTATTAGTTGTCATAAGGGACCATATTCTGCAATCTTAATGAGGTACTGGCAATAGAGCCCCCTGTCTATTTCTCTCATGGCACTTTCACTGAAGAATAATGCTTTTCAAAAATAAAGGCCTTTCAATTGTAGCAAAGATCTTGTGGACACTGTGCTACTGAAATCTGGCAAATGTGTATGTGTGGGTGCATATGTGTAAATTATGTGGGGAATTATAGTCTAAAAGTACCAAAGACATGCCTGAGGTCGAACAACAAGCAAGAGAGGTGAAGGTGGTGGGAAATGTCTCATTTCTCCTGATCCAAAGTGGACAAAAAATATCCCTCATCTTCTCAGCCTCATTCTCAAGCTGCAAGGGTGCTTTCAATGTATTAGAGGGCAGGAGATACACAGAATCCTCTAACCAAGGTATAAGAATAGACTTATACCTTGGTTAGAGGATTCTGTGTATTTAGAAGTCAAATATTGGGGCATGGTCTATATTTCTGACAGCCAGACTCACAGACATAGTCCTTATTTCACTTCAATTACAGACTTCTTGGAAGAACACAAGGTACAGTGCCAATCAACCTTCTCCAGAATAGATTACTCTTGGGGCAAGGGAAAATTATTAGGTAGTACCTTGCTTCATTATGCATGCCAAAAAGAACTCAGAAGAACTGTGAAATTGAGGTGGCCCTAGACAGAGGTAGTTTATTGTCCCCTCCATGTCATTCTTTCCACTCTATGCCTAGGACTAAAAGATTTGTCTGAAACAATTTGGCACACCCTTTCAAATTATCATTTAGATTAAAGAAGGCAAGAGGAAAGCTATTTGTCCTGTTTCTGAAATCAACAAAAAGGAGGTAAAGCAACAGGGACTATTAAAGTCTATACCAGGGTAACAGTGGTATTCCTAAGGAAATAAAAATGAAGCCAGGAGAAAGTAGTTGAATTAAATGTGATTAATTAAACAGAGGTGATATAATTGTTCCCCATATAGTTTATGATATACCCATTTAGTCACATCAGAAATTGATAACTTGGACTCAAAAAGGGCTATAGCCAAAGCTTTTGAGGGTTGTGTCCAAATTTAGAAGGTGAGATAATGTCAAAGTGTGATATTGTTACATTTTTTACTGATTTCCATATAAAACCCTGTTGTTGTTGTTTTTTAAAAAAAACATATTCAGCATGCAAGTTATGAAACCATTCAGCATATCTACTGAATGGACTGTACATCAATAGGTGTTGTGCAAGGTATTTTAAATGCCCTCATTGGCAAGGTACAGTTGAGGTATCATTGATTTTTGTCTACTGATTTTAACAAAAGAAAAGAAAATCATGGAAATCCCTGAAGCTTAAATATTACCTTAAAACTAAGATAAAAGACAAGTAGGAAAATGCTCATCAATTCAACCACTAGCACCCTATTACTCATTTAGTCAAGCTTTAAAAAGTCAAGAATAGTTCTGTGTTGAGAATCGTGTGGCGTATATGACCTATTTGGTGTAGGTACCCAATGGTTTAGACACAGGTGATGCAACTGCAGTATCACCTAGTTTTGCAATGCCATCGTAGTAAGATCTTTCAAAAAGGACCATACATCCTTAGTGCCCAGGATTTTTGAACACTGAGGTCCATACGAAACTAAAAGCAGTCGTGACTAAGATCAGTTGGTCTGTGGCAGGAAATAACAAGCATCTACCATCTCTTCATTCAAATAATCATCTGGCAACTGTTCAGAAGCATCAAATTGGATAGTTTCCTATGTTGAGGGTTAGGGAAGGAGTTTTTCCACCTTCATCCATCACCACTGCAAAGCACTTATGGGAGACATCAGTTTTCATTGTACTGGCTTAAGTGCCTCAAACTTCCTCTTAATATTATCATAACATTGATGGTTCCTTCTCAGCAAAGGAATTGGAATTGCAAGTTCTTCCTTGAAATCAGACATGATGAAGGGGACAAATAAAGAGGTCTGTTCTTCAGCTCTGCTTGGAAGAATTTAAAAGGAATCTTTTAGTCAAAACAGTTGGTATGTTAAATAAGCAACAACATATTGGATTCACAGACCATACTAAGCCATAAATCATGGTGTTCCATAGCTGAATTGAAATATTATAATAAACCAAAATCAAACAGACACATTTTGGTTTAGCGCAGGGATGGGCAACTTATGCCCCAGGCTCCTTCCTTGGCAAGCCTTAGAAATCCTCTCCAAAATTCATAGATATACTTGCTGGAATTTTGGATACAATAAGAAACATATGGAAACATAGGATAATTTCATTTAAAAAAAATACTGATTTCTAGGACAATAAAAAAATTACAAGCTGCATGATGCACTACTTTTGCAATATTATCCCAGTTAAAGACAAGTAGATGGGACACTTGTGACTTAATGTGATATGCTAACATAGCCTTGGTTTGATTCAGCAATGTTTTTCTCAAGGTTCTAAAAGAGGGCAATCTTATAAGGAACCAAAAATTAAGATTCTTGCTGCAGAGTTCTAGATAGTTGGATTATTGTCTATATACATGGAACTAGGAAATTTCTAATTCCCCCACCTCCTGAAGCAGTTTTGGGAAGCAAAGCAGCATGGCATAGATTGGACATATCCTCTTGGATGGATTCTCTGGACCTTTGTTACTTGACTATGAGTGCACTGCACATGCACAGAAGCTGTTTGTCTGGAAGCAAAATATCTACTGAAGGTGAATTGTGCCTACCTTGATGCTTTATGATGCAGAACATGTCACCTCCACAGCTTGCTTCAAGGGCCAATTCAGATTGCATTGCTACCAACACTCAAAGTGGAATGCCTACTTAGGATGATTGATCGATTGATTAATACACACAGAGAGACAGACACATGCACAATGACTTTAAATGTCCAGATAGAGAAAAAGAACTCATATCATGAGCTCATTTGCTCATAAAAAGATCCATAACAGTAGTAAGCCTGAGTCAGAATTGCTGATGACTAGTTTGATTAATATATTAAAACACCTGAAAGGATGCTGAGCTGCCTAACACATTCAATTATAATCAGATGATAATTACTCACATTTTTATTACTTTCTAAGTACTTTAATTTGCTTGGAGATCCATTTCATGTGTCATTTCAGTTCCACAGATTTTTCTGTTTTTTAAAGAATGAGAAAATTGTAAATCAGTGTGGAAACACGTCCATCAGTTCTATGGACTCTAGAGATTAAATAACGACTGTTATCAGTTATCTCTTGTATTCCAAGCATGTTTAATGAAGGCAACATAAGGAATGTATCTGAAAGATAGATAAAGCAGTTTTAATAACAATCTGTACATACATTTTTTTAAAAAAATATGTTTTAACAAACAGCTGTTGTCTGGTCCCAAGTCAAAAATCATCTGTTAGACTTACAGTCAACAGAAACAGACATTCTTTATCTGAACAAGTGTAAAACGCTGTGTTATAATTCTCAGGGCTCTTAATGGGGCAGAAACACAGATTTTCATGTTGATAGTCTACCATTAACTCTCAGTTTCATTGGGCTGTAATATCTGCTCCTTGGGAAAAACAGAGATAAAAATCTGTCTTTGTTCAAAATTGGAACTATAAAAGTTGCAATTTTGACAGATCACAGAAAGACTCAGTTATTATAGATTGGCTTTTGATGATATGATCTATGGATGGATAGATCAGTGTAATTCTGATCCATTTTTATATGTCATTTTTTGGATGATTTTTAAAGTTATTTGTTAACTTAAAACCACACTTTTGGGTCAAGCCATGCATTACAAAATTTGGAGAATTTTCTGCTTTGATGTCTTCTCACTCTATTATTATTATTATTATTGTTATTGTTATTGTTATTATTATTATTATTATTCAACTACCACCTCCTCCTTCTAAGATTTATTCATCTCTGTTACTTGCTTGTAACCAGGTTTTAGTATTTTGCTTGGTTATCACAATTTGTATGTAATATTTAATAAATAATATTTATTCATTCATTCATTCTAATTTGTATGACATACATATCTGAAAAATAATGACATTGCTAGCAATGTATTAATAAGGGAAGTGCAAATCAAGGGGGTTCCATTATAAAAATGTGTATTTGAAGGTCAAATCTTTAGACTTTAATAATAGAAATCCACACTAGTGTTTTACTAGCAGTAATACATTGTGTTTGTAGAATACAGTAAAAAAGAAAAAAAATGAGGGAAAATGAAACTCTGCCTGCAGTTAGATGATAGATGATGGATGGATGGATGGATGGATGGATGGATGGATGGATGGATGGATGGATAGATAGATAGATAGATAGATAGATAGATAGATTTGTGTGTGTGTCCAGAGAAACAGCCATTAGTTGCACAAAGTTCATGGCTTCCAGTGTTAGATCCTTTTTAGTAATGCCAGAACTGATGCAACAAAAGCAAAGTCTGTGCTATAATTAAGTCACAATTACATTCTGAGAAACAGGAATGGAGCAATTGAGCCCCATGGTTGCGTAATCTTAGATTCCCAGCTTTTCAGTCTCCTCAAAGAGAAACAATTCAAGCAGGATGATGACAAGGGCTCCATGATAGACTCCCAAGTGGCATTCCTGCTCACAGATAAGGCTGCTGTTGCTTTTATTGCAAAAGTGAGAGGCTTTGTGCCAAAATGATTAATTTAGCATATTTGCATAGCTGTCTAATAGCCCCGTGTAGCTGTTCTGCATTAATGGACGGCATGTCGGTTTTTAATAGAGCAGCCCGTTGATTTGGCTGGCAGCTGTTTTACAATCTCTGTTATCACTCCCAAGAAGCTGGCTCTCAGTCACCAAGTTTATTTCAGAAGTCAAATGTCCCCTTTCAAAGGGTTGTTGCATGGCCATCAGGACAGATTTCTACTGAGCTTACACTGCTGCTCTGCTTAAAACAAAAGAATCATTAAGAAAGAGCCATGTATGTGTTCCAAGAAACAGAAGGAAAAGAATGATAGTCTCATTTCCATACCAATAGGCTCAACAGTGAACAACTAATAGTAGTTCCCATTTAAGGTTATTTATTTTTAGTCATATGGGTGCTGTGGCAGGATGGCTTTTAGCCCATTGGTCTGAAGAAAAACTTCCCAAACATTTGCATGATCATCTATTCAGGGATGAGTTCCTGTGTATAGAGCTGGATACCTGCCTTAATAAAGTTTTTAATTTAATAATAAGAACATCTTCACAAAGAGAAAAGAGTTGGACAAGAATTAGTATCCACAACCCCCTTTTTATTCTTTCTAACCCTACCTTATGTAAAGTCTTTCCATTTATCCATCCATCATCTGAATAAATATTTAAAAACTGAACAGAATGGGGAGCATATTGGTGGGAGTGGAAACAGCTGTCTAAGTAAAAGACAAGTTCAAAATTGGGTTGGATCAGGCCATCAAATAGCCCAAAAGCATCCCTATAGAAGAGGTGGTTGGGCAGCAGCTCAGCATGTTGGCAGGTGGTCTATTTTAAGCCCCTCCTTCTGGTCACATGACCCAAAGTAGAAAGTACTGGAAGTATTGGAAGCCACCCAGACTCACTTGCTGAGATGGGCGGCTAGAGAAATCAAACAAACAAGCAAACAAACAAACAAACAAACAAATAAATAAATTGACCATTCTACCTGTCAATGCTTCTAGGTCATACACACACAGACACACAGAGTACAGGGAGAGAAGCACAGAGGGACAGAGAGAGAGAGAGGGACAGAGATTCATCCAGTTACCTTGTTACACAGAAAAAAATGCAGGTGCATCCTATGCCCATTGCTGGGAAAGATGTTGGGAAGAATTCTAGAAGCCGTGCTCGGCAGGCTTTCCCTACATTGTTCCTATGTATTGTAATCTTAGATTATTTCATTTATTTATAAAACATGTTATCGCGTTCTCCTCACTATAATGTTCCCTAAGCTGGGATGCAATATAGTAAGAAAAACCCTTATAATATCATAAAACTAAGACAATAAAAGCTACTTTATTAAAGAGTTAATTAAGGTAGAACATGGGCTGTCCATGGCCAATATGTGTTAACTTCTCTAAGTAAATATGAAGACTCAAGAAAAAAAAGAGAAATCTATCTTTTCCTGCCCTGTGTTTTAACTCTGTTGTGTTCACTCAAAATAACTAGTTACTTCTTATTAAACCAAGACAATCCTTGCAGTCTGAATCCATAGATATAATGATAAAATAAATTCTGTTTTGATTTAATGTCTGGTTTGACTCAAGCGTTCAAAACCATGCATTAAAAGAGTAGGGTTGCAGATGAGGGCAATATCTTTTTGTGTCGGTATATTTATAACTTTGTCATTTAAACTTCTGGCAGGAATTCAGAAGTTCCATATGTTCACAGTACTATGCTTTACCATAAAAGGAATGAAACTTCGTGGGCTGAAGAAAGTTGAGACAGTATGGTTTAGGGGCTTTGCTGTAAAAATATGAAAGTAAATCTTTCAATAGAAGTTGTTTGGAAATGCTCTTAGATTTTGAAGGATGGCAGCCAAAGTGTCTCTTTGATTCACTGTGTCCTAAGACCACAGGCTGATCTGTGTTTTAAGATTAACTATGGTGTGTCTGCTGGTGACACCAGCAAGAGAAAGAGCCCCCATTGTGATAAATCGAGGAAGATGAATTACAGCACTGTCTAAAACAGGGTTTCTCAACCAGGGTCCCTGGAACCTGTGGTGGAATTCGGCACTGCCACTGATTCCCTCCAGGAAGGAGGGAATGCATGCCAAGCTGATAAGAGGGCTCGCAGTCTAGAGAGTCTTAGCAGAGGGTCCAAAGCGAGTCAGGATAGCCCCACCCCAGTCTCTCCCAGGTGTTTCCCCATCTGTTAGTTAGGATAGCTTTAGTTTGGCAAGATTCTGTCTATATGGTGAGAACAATAAAGAACTAGAGTGCAGAATACACTGACTCAGCATTGTTCTTGGTCCGGTCCTGACATCACCCTGGGGTTCTGTAAGAGGTCACTAGGGGTTCCCTGGGAGATCACAATTTATTTTAAAAAAGTATATAAAATTCGGGCAACTTCTCGTTAAAGAGGTAAGTCTCATTCTTTATTTTTAGTTTAAGAACACTGCTAATACATATATACAGGCCTACTCCTGAAACAGATATAATAATTTTGTACCTTCTGGCTTACATTTGAGCCTGAATGTGCAAGAGTTCCCTGAGGCCTGAAAAAGATTCAAAAAGGTTGAGAAAGGCTGGTCCAAAATATTACACATGCAGCATTATTAATGAATAAGTCTCACTATGTCCAGAATCGTGTCTGTTGTACAGGATTTAACTAGAAGTCAAAGTTACACACAATCATGACTTTGTCTAGATACCCACAAGTTTTTCATTTTCTAGTCTGTATCACAGGAAAATAGTAAAGAAAATTAGGGTCATGTCTACTTTTTTTTTTTTTTTTTTTGAGGAAAAAGCAAGATGCAGAGAAATATTCAACAATTTCCTTATCAATAAATAGGCCAATCTGAAGTTTCAGTTCATAATGATATCTCCATCGTATTTTGAAATAGCCATTTGTGTAGGATTTCTACACTCTACAACTTCCCTCTTCCTTAGGGATATAGTCAATATTTTAGTGTGCTTTGTAAGACACTTCTGCCTCAGCATTCAAGCTCCAAATTAACTCTGAGTCATATTATTGCATTGTATTTTAAAGCATTTCCTGGAGAAAGAAGAGCATCTGTTTTCTATTAAATGTAGGATTGTTAATGTTGTCTGCTTCCCTACAAATCTATAACAATGTGACAACATTTCATATATTGTGTACTATACAGATAGTTTGGGATCAATATAATCATCTATCTCAATATGGAAATAATCCATTGCAAGGATAGGGGGAAAGGACATTTCAGGATTTTGCCTATTGTGCAAATGCATAAATGTATGTTTAATCAAAGAATTATTTGCTACTCGTAGAAGATTGTCTAGTATAAGAGGTGTTAGCTTTAAATGTTTTAAAAATAGCTCTACTAAAAGTGCATACTAAATTAAAAATGAGACAAAGGGAAAGAGGAAAAAATGCCTTCAAGAGTTAACACATTGTTAAGTGTTGTTAAATATAAAAGTTTACCGGGAATTTATTCCAGCCACATCCAATTCAACCTGCAAACTGAAGTGGAGATGGAATTTTATTTCACTGCCAGCAGTTAATGTGTTCCAGGCAATAAGGTAAGGTTGATCTGGTCACTGACCAAAATAAGGTGATATTGAATAAGGCAAGAATTCCCTGTTCATGGACAATTTTGCCCTTGTATTAAATTGAATATCATTTCAATCTCATTTTAGGTATCCCATTTAAAACAGAGAGGTCTGGATAGAAGAGCAAAAACTGCATACATATCCCAACCACCTATTCATGCTTACCATTCTGAATACCTGCCTTGGCATTCCTAAGGATTTTTTTCTATTTGTATGGGATGTTAAGAAATACATATCCAATAAATTTAAGAAAAGAAAGAGTATTTTAAAAGGACAACTTCAAAATGGGAAACTCAAAAGGGAAAAAAAAATGCTTGAATATGAGCAACAGAGAGGATAGGAGAAAGTTCCATATAAGAGAAAAAATGCAGAACAGGAATATTTAATGAAAACATGAAAGAAAAGAAGGCAAGGAAGGTATATAAGAAAAGGAATAACCACTGATAGACTTAATATGTAAAGGAAGTTTAACAAAAAACAGTGGAAGAGAAACCTAGCAAAGGTTAACATTGTGGGGGGAACGAAAAAATTAAAAAAAAAATAGTTTGTAAAGGGAGGAGAAACAGATGACTTTTAGGTGTTCTGAGTTAAGAAAGAGGCAGTGGCTTTGGGTATGAATTATTTCGGTAGCTTAAACTATATATCCAGTTCATCTTCATTTGTAAAACTGGCAATGCCAATTTGTATGCCTGGAATTGTTGGTAATACCTGCTTATTGCTGTCATGGTTATTCAGAAGAAAATATGCAACATAAGGCTTATCCATCCATCCATCCATCCATCCATCCATCCATCCATTTCTTGCTAGTTTGTGTACACATCACTTACCGGAGCTGCAGCCTGCAATATACAATCTAAACCCATTCATAAAACAGATAACTAAATAATAAACTTATTCACATAGAAAACCATTGCTATCTAATTAAAAGCTTCCTGACTTGACGAAACACCCTTTGCACATTCCTCTTAAGTCCTAGCAAGCCATTCAAAGCACAAATGTGGCAGGAAATTTCAGGGTCAGTCCACTATCCACATCCACAGCAACCCTTGTAAGTAAACAAATAAGAATTATTTTCAAAAAGGTTAAATTACCTTGAAAACCTTTCTTAGGTGAAAACCAATCATAAATAAACAAAAACTGACAAACAATATCATTTTTCCAGCATTCTGTTTGATCTAGATCAGTGTTTCTCAACCTCAGCTACTTTAAGATGTGTGGACTTCAGCTCCCAGAATTCCCCAGCCAGCATGCTGGCTGGGGAATTCTGGGAGTTGCAGTCCATACATCTTAAAGTAGCTGAGGTTGAGAAACACTGATCTAGAAGCACTGTGAATTGATTCATAGATTAGCATATGAGAAATACCTAGCGCAATAGAGCAAGCCAGAAATGAAGGAGAAAATCCAGACTACAACCTTTGTAAGAATATTGAAAATCAATGTTGCACAGAGGAGGGAGAAAGATTTGTGCATGTGAAATTTAATACAGTGATCTGACATCTGTCAGAAATTGGGCATATTACTAGGAACAGAGGCAGAGAGAAGGGGGAACAAAAAGGACTAGCTACTGTCTCTTCAACAATTATATATCAAGAAAAAAGTGATAATGATATCAGCCAGAGGAAAAGGCTAAAGCATGGTGGATGGGAGGGGAGTGACAAGAATAATCCTTGAAAGACACTGAGTGAAATGGATGTGCCTAAGAAAACTCAAGGTCATGAACTCAACGGAATTTGACATTCTTCTGTGTGACACTCTTTCAGGTATTTGAAGGGGACATTTCTCGGTCTGTCTTCTCAAAACTAAAGACTCCCAGGTCTTACTATGTCTCTTTGTAAGACTTAGCTTCTAGTCCCCTGATCATTCTTGCCCTTGTGGATTCTGTTCCAGTTTGTCCAACCATCTCTTCCAAATGGAATAAACACATCCAATATGTTCATCACAGTAAAAGGGAAAAAAAACTGTATTAGTTGTCCCTCATTTAAAGGAGGTGGTGGGGCAGGAATCTACAAGCAATTTTTGTTTTTGGTTGTTTGATGATGGCCCTTCCTTATGCAATGCCTATTTTGCAGAGGACAGCCAATCCCATAGATACATTCTGGAACCTGATGAACTTCCAGTTAACTTTCAGGAGTGACTTTGTTGCCCTAAATTAGAAAATTGCCCATGGTTCTTTGACTTTATAATATTTAAGTTGCTATGTTTTGTTTAGTTTTATGGCTTATGTACTTAACAACCAAGAATTTACTATGTGATTAAGATAGGTGGTAGGCAGGAAGGTAGGTGGGTAGGTAGGTATGTAGATTTATATGTGTGTCTAGAAAGCAGTCATATTAATATATTTTTCATTATATCTAAATGTAAAAGAAATGAAAGCAAATTAAAAAAATTTTCCTGCTCCTGCCCAGTCCTTTTATTTGGAACTCACCATTTCAAATCTATCATGTATTAGCATGAAAAAAGTTGTCTATTCATGGTTTAAGAATCTTCCAGAGACATCTGTTGGCCATTATGGAGAAGAAGAAAAAAAGGATACAGGAGAAATTGTACATTTGATTCAATTAATCCTTATGTTTTGAATATACTTTATATCTTGAAACATATGAAGGAAACATGAATATGGTCCACACTCAGGGTGGAAGAATCACCCTATAGTACAGAGCAGAGAAGAGGTGTAAAAACGGAGAGGTGCACCATCTGCTCACTGTCTCATTAGAATGACATCTGTTTAGAAACTGTCTCAGTCTTGAAATGGGTTTTTCTATCCCTTCTAAGCGAGCAGTGTGGGTGTCTTAAAGGACATTAAATTCTTTACTATGATACAAAATGAAAAAAACTTGTGATGTTGTTGAACTTAATAAAGTTTAAAATATGCCTGCTAAGTGATTATCACGAAGTCAAATAGAAGAAGTGGAAAAACAAAGGCTGTTCCATTAAAATTCTTCTGTTCTAAACACAGCAAACCAACTCTGGTAGTTGAAGAAATTATAAACAGTTAAGTGACAGGCTTATGCAAATAATTTGAATTTTGTTAGGGAAAAGTGAATTCTCCCAAGGTATACTTTAAGTATCATCTACTCTACATTTTTAACCAAACAACATTCTCACTTTTCAGAGTAAAAATGCCAGTCAGAATGCAGTTATCCTTTGGACTCATTATAAATTTGAATTTTGTGATTTAATTCTCAAAGATACATTACAAACATATCTCTTCTTCCCATAAGCCATCCTTTATCTATATGCAAATCCATAAGTCATCAACTTTTCAGTCTTGGTGTCAGCAGGAAGTCCATAAAGGGTTACCAGAGTTTTATAAAAAACATGTCTCATTTTAACCTTGATCAAACAAACTAACTTTATATTCTTTCCTTTTACTTCTAACAGTCTTGACCTTTAATTCCTTCAGATGTTGTCTCTCTTCAGTTTTTCTCTTTCCCATCACAGAGACTTCTTCAAGACTTTAACAAACCTCTTTTGTAAATCCAGTAAAAAGTCATTATCCAGGTCATTACCTTGGTTTGACATTTGTGTTTCCATTTTGATTTTCAAAGCTTTAACCAGCTTCTTCTGTATATCCAGTAAAAAGTCCTTATCAGGGTCATTCTCTTGACTTGTCATTTGTAATTCCATTTTAAATGCCTTTTCTATCTCATAATCCACACTTTTTTATTATCCAGTATTTCTGGTTCTAGTATTTCTTCATCAGATTTAATAACTTTTAGACATAGAAGCAAACATCATTATTAACATTTCTGTAGCTACATTTGATTGTAGCTACTAATGTCTGGTCCCATTCTTCAAAAATCTCCTGAAGTATTTCTACTGTTATAGCATTTTGGCACTTTTTTTCCACCTTTTCCTTTTCTGCCTGAATCTTTTGTCCCATCTAGTGTCCAATTTTTGAAATCATAAAGTCTCAAATCACGGTTTTAACTTAAGATAGACAAAACATTCTGGTTCCCAGGAAATGCTGTTTATTTTATTAAATTATTTCCAAAATCTTATAGTGGAAGTCTCAATGTTCCACAGTTGTCTGGACTCTTAATTCATTTATAACTTTCTTTGGTCAAAATCTTATTTACCTTTTTGCCATTTATTTCCAATTCTTTAAATTCTTAAATTTAGAGTTATTTTTTCATTTTGCTCAAGAAGAAAGGTAAATTCACTGGATAGCTTTTCAAATTTGTCATTCTGAAAATCTCTAATAGCCTTAGAATAGTAAATAAGCAATTTCTAAAAGTGAGTAGAAAGTGAGGTTTGTAAACTCGGTGTCCTTTGAAAGACTCTGCCGCTGCTCTGGGCATGATAGCTGATCCCTTCATTTCCTAGCTCTCAGACAGTGGCAGACCATTGTCCTACAGTGTCCTCATGAGAAACAGCCATCTGGAGCATGTGTGGGTGATCTCCTGACCTCTCCTTATGAAAAAAGACTTAGTCTACTCACTGGTTCTTTGGTTTTTGCTGTGGTTGTCTCTGTTTCTGTTGTGTTTAGTTCACCATACCTCCACCAGAAGTCCAGCAGAGCTTTTATCTATCAGTGGGAAGGGGATTCTGAAGTATCCTAATCACCCCAGTCAATAGTTCCAGAACTGAAGATTCTACTATATATTTATATATGCTTATGTAAAACTCAGCTGTGGTTTAATATTCTAACATTAGGCAGAGTGAGGCAATCCTCTCAGATGAAAGATGTTGAAGGACAAATGTGGCGATCTCCTAGCTGTTTCTCCTGAGCCCACTAAGCAATTCTTTCTGTTAGAGGATAAAATTGTATCACTTCTGGGTGATATAGAGTTTGATATTCCATCCTCAGTGGTGAATTACAGTGCTGTTCATGTTTGTACATGCTGCAGACAAACAACACCAGTCACATCCATGCAACAAAATGTCTTTCAGGCTCTGCATGAACTCATATTAGCCCCTGACAAAACTCCAATTATTTCAAAAGTATTTAAGACTTCTGAAGTAAATGCAATTCTTTATTTGGAGGAAATTACACTGAAGCAAATTAAATGCAGCTCCAGGGATGCATGCTCAGAATCCTGGACTGCATGTGAGTGTAGTTCTGTGAAAATGCATTGCTGATAGAAGGAATATATATCTGTCATCAAGGCTGCCAGACTGTACATCCTTTTCTTGCCCATCAGAGGAAAAAATATATATATTACCAGCTGTGCAGCATCTGCATGAGATTCTGGTACTTATCAATACTATCCAAATACCAAGGATAGAAAATCTTGATTGCTAACTTTAACAATCAAGGGTAATTAGGATAAAAACACATTATGACTCATTGTCTATCAGAATCAACTGGGGAAAACTCCACATAAAAATATACACTTGGAGTCATAAACCAATAACTTGTTTGATGAAGGAAAATAAAAACCATGGCTGGGTAGCAGATTACACTTAGTAAGCAAAAACAAGGAACATACTTTCATGGTCATCATTTCAAATGGCCAAATACGATGCACTGATTAAATTGTTTGTGGTTAATTGCTAGGGAATATAAAAAGGAATGCTTTAAAGGAACTCCTATAATGGTTCAAATAGAATTTTAATTCCACTAAGAAAAATGGTAATATATAGAAAAGCAATTGAAAGACGTTTCATTCAAATCCAAAAAGAAAAAGAGGAAGATTGGTAGATGGTTTCTCTGCATTCTAATGCAGCCATTCAAATGGAGTCCTGAGACATTCAGAGCTCTCTTTCATTGGATAAGAAATGTAATGACAGACTCCTTTCTGTATTTCTGAATGGACACTCGGTTCCTTTCACAACCAAAGATCACAACACATTCAATGGAAGAGCTCCACCATACCCATCAGTTTCAATATACAGACCTGTGTTCATGTTTGTGAGCTACCCATCCAATCCAGTGCTTTGCCCATATGAACAAAAAACAGCAAAAATATTCAATAGATATTCACCCCATTTACTAATTACTTTGCTTAAAAGTTTATAAAAAAAATCTTTAATAGCTTAAATGTTACATAATGTAAGATGTCAGGCTACCCAGGAAATCAAACAAGTCAGCATCTAAAGAAGGTAGAGAATCATCTTGCAATTGGCAGAGAAAGTACTACAGCCCATAGATCTGATTTCTAAATAAATCTGAATAACAAATTGCACTAAATAGAATTTAGCTCATTTTCCCAAATGATAATTTCCCCATTTTTGACAAGGACTCTTACTGTCAGGCCTCCGATCCTTGTCACCTTGATCTAGAAGCTACCAGTTATCCTTCCTTTAACTGTGTTAATTTCTTCTGGTCTTTTTGGCATAAGTTTGCCTGAATATGATCTGGATCTCAAAAACTGTTGGTTTCAAAGAAATTTGCTAAATAATAATGACTTACAGGCCCAGACCTAATGAAGTATCAATATATCATTTACTAGAGCTTTCTACAGCTTGATGGATCTTCCCTTTTCTACATTTAATGAATCCCCTGGTCCCATAATCCTCCTTGGGAACTCAGATAAAGAATCAAGTAGAACGACAAAGACTTTACTATTGCAAATTCCAGACAAGAAAGTCAGGGTAGAGCTAGGCTACTGTCCAGTTATTTCAACACCTCTTTTTCTCTAAAAGGCTGAACATATTTTGGCTACATACAGTCATTGTAGCACTAATTCTCCAATAACAACAGAAGGCAGATGTCATGTTCACTGTTTCAATGTGCACTGTACATCATAATGTTTCACATGCCATGGTGCTGACACGCGTTTCTGTTGGGAGGGAGCTGCTGTGAGACCTTGTACCAAGCTCTGTATCTATGTTCATTTCAATGGAATGTGTTTGGGTTATGTGCTCTGCTCAAGGACTTTTCCCATGGACCATCAGAAGCCGTTAGGAGCACCTGAGATTGTGAGCCTGGGAAGATTCTACTGGGGGGGGGGGGATCTCGTTTGTACTGAGGGTTTTTAGTTTGCATTTGGCACACTTTTTCCATTCTCAGCTTTCTTTGTGATCCTGCATACTATTCTTTAATAAATCAGATATCTTTGTGATCCTGCTCATGAGTCTGATTGTCATGAGTGAGGATGGCGAGCAGGGGGCTCCCATCCAGGCTGTAAAGCGCATGCATAGTACTGAGGAATTAGGTGGCCATTCAAAGAGACACAGATCGGGTCCACCTTAGTCTTTGGGGTTTATATGTCTGGGTTTTTCCCACGCTTCTTCAGTTTGTTAGGATTCTCTGTTATGTAGCAGTAATAAAACACTAGAGATCTATTCCTTGTCTCAGCATGGTTCCTGGCTGTTAGGACACTGATGGTGTTTTAGAATAGGCAATCCTTACATAAAGCTGAGAATCACCAAAGTTGTACCGTTAGCTCCTACCAAGATTAGTTTCTTGTGAGGGAAAACAGTTAACGATGGCCTAATCCAAGCTCATGACCAGGAGACTTGAGGAGCCGACTGGCTTGATGCCTGAGTCAACGGTCAGGAGTGGAGAACTGAGCCTCACCCCAGAACCTTCAGGTTTATGGCAGGATTCAAGTTCCAGCCCTGAGGGAGAGGAATCCGAAGATGGGAGAGCACCAGAGCAACCAGCAACCAGTGAATCGCCTGCAGAGTAGATCACCTGGGATGAAATGGGAGAACCCCAGCCAGGGACGTCCCAGGCATCCTGGAAGTATCTGTTCCCACTGACCCCAAACGTAGAATCTACCATGGTATCAGCAGGGAGACCACCTAACATGCGAAGGAAGGAGGAATCTCCAACCCCTGAAAGGCTAAGCATGGTAGAGGCCAAATTAGAATCGATGGAGTACATGCTAAAAAACCTGTCTCTGTCATGGGGGGGGGGGGCAGCTGAGGCGCAAAGGAGATTCCAACTCCACACAATCATCCTCCATCCCCTCGCCCGGACCGCCGGCAGAGCGGGGCTGGAGACGGCGCCGGGATGAATCTCCACCCTGCAGAGTTCGGCCATCAGTGTCCTCACCCCAAGGAGGGAGAACTACTGTAACCTGGGGCCCAACCACTCAAACAGCCACTAATTCAGCTCCAACAGGAGCAGGGGTGAGACTTTTCTGTCAAGTTTGATGGGGATCCAACTAAGTTGTCTTTCTTTCTCACTAATGCTAAAAGTTATATGAGGCAGTTTGGACCATACTTCCCTTCCGAAGAGGCTAAAATAACTGTCATTGCCACCAAGCTGAAGGGACGAGCAGCTGACTGGTATGTTCAATTAAGTGAGGCTGACTCCCCTGAGCTTGAGGATTTTGAGGAATTCATGTGGGCATTAAAGCTGCATTTTGAGGACTCTCTAGCCAAGGCAAGGGCTAAAAAGGCACTGAAGGATCTTACCCAGGGCCAACTGTCTGTAGCTGATTACTCCCTGGAGTTTAAGGCTTTAGCTGGGAAAATCCCTGACTGGTCTCAGTCAACCTTAATAGAACGGTTTAAAGAGGGACTCAACAGGGACATCCTGCGGTGGGCGTTGTGTAGAGACAACCCAGAGACATTGTACGAATGGATCTGTCTGGCCGGCAAAGCTGAGCACACCCAGCATACCTACATGCAAACCGAATGACCTGAAAAACAACCAGCCACCATGAGGGAACCCCAAAGTGCTGCAACTGCTACCCAGTCAAGCTATAGAGCCTGGGAAGAGGAGAGATCGGCACTATGTGAGGGGTCAGTGTCTCCGATGAGGAAAGGAAGGGCATCAAGCAGTTGATTGCCCAAAAGCCAAGGCTGGAGACCGAGTGGACAAACTGCCGGCCAAATCGCCACCCCCCTCGCAGCGGATGACAGCAGCCAAGGGGGCAGACGATGCTGAAGAAGTACTCTACTTCTCAGGAGAGGCTGAAGATGACTCTAAGGAGCTGGCGGGAAACGCCAGCCACCTGCCATGAAGAGCGCCTGCGGGCAGGTGGAGGAGGATGGGCTCGAGGATGCTATGGTGAGTGCTGACTGTCCCACTCTAGCATGAAAGTGAAATTGGGCTCCCGCACAAAGACTACAGAGGTCTGGGCTTTAGTTGACTCTGGGTGTTCCATGTGCCTGATTCACCCTGATCTGGTTGCTGCTTTGGACCTGCCTAGCTTTCCCCTCCAGCAGCCTTTGATCTTCACACAGTTGGATGGTTCAACGGCGAGGGGGGCAGCGGCAACCCATTTCACTGGAACTGTCGCAATGCAAACGGGCAGCCACCATGAGACTTTAAAATTTATAGTAGCACCTGTTGGCAACCCCTTGGTAATTCTGGGGATTCCATGGTTGACCTATCGAAGACCTATAAATTGGGAACACAGAACTCTGACTTTTAAGGATGGGTTTTACCAAGCGCCTACTGCGGAGAGGGCTTCAAGAGCAGGAGTTGGAAGGGCTGCAATTGCCATGCCTTGCCCTAGTTTGGCACGTTTAGAAGGCTTGCCTGATTGATACCAAGATTTTGCAGACGTCTTTGGAGAAATGGAAGATCAGCTACCCCCCCCCCCCATTGGAAAACTGATTGTGCCATAGAGTTGATTCCTAATGCTCAATTGCCCAAGCCAAAAATTTATCCAATGACTCAGAAGGAGCTTGGGGCATTATGGGACTTTATCAACAAAAAATCTGTCAAGGGGGTTTATTGAACCTGCAAATTCCTCAGTTGGGGTCCCTGTGCTATTCCAGGAAAAGAAACATGGCACGCTTAGACTCTGTACAGACTATTGGGGGTTAAATTCCATCTCGATCTGCAACAAATACCCTCTGCTGCTAATGAAGGACATGTTAGCCCATTTGTCAAAGGGCAAGATTTTCTCCAAGCTCGATCTTTGTGAAGCCTATTTTCACATCCGCATACGAGCTGGAGACGAGTGGAAAACCACTTTTAATTGTCCACTGGGTTCATTTCAGTACAAAGTCCTCCCTTTTGGGTTAGCAGGGGCACCCAGAGTCTTCATGCAATTGATTAATGAAGTATTACATGATCATTTGTTTAAAGGGGTCCTGGTTTATTTGGACAATGTGCTCATTTACACTGAATCCAAGGAGGAACACAAACACCTTCTCAAACAGGTGTTAAGTAAGCTTAGAGATGCCAAGCTTTATGCCAAGCTTTCCAAATGTGAATTTCACAAAACCCAACTTGACTATCTAGGCTATAGGGTATCTGACAAGGGCATTGAAATGGACCCTGAAAACATTCTGGCGATTTTAAGTTGGGAATGTCCCTGCACCCGGAGGCAATTACAAAGTTTCCTAGGGTTCAGTAATTATTATCAGCAATTTATCCAGGGGTTTGTTGAGATTGCTTTGCCCCTTACTGACTTGCTACATACCAAGGGTTTGGGGGAGACACGTAAGGTAAAAAACCCTGAGGCAGTGCTGAATTGAATGCCTGAATGCCAGGCAGCAGTCGAGAAGTTAAAAACCCTTTTCACTGCTGAGCCTATTTTACAGCACCCTTATCCTGAACACCCCTTTGTGGTCCATGTTGATGCTTCTGACTCCTCAACTGGGGCTATATTGTTACAGAGAGATTCTGAAAATCACTTGAAACCCTGCACTTATTTGTCCAGAAAGTTTTCTGAAATTGAGCACTGGTGGCATGTTTGGGAAAAAGAGGCTTTTGCTGTAAAAGCCACTTTGGAAGCCTGGTGTCACCTCCTGGAAGGCGCTAAATGTCCTTTTGAGGTTTGGACTGGTCACAGGAATTTGGAAGCCCTCCGCACCCCCCGGCATCTCAGTCCTAAACAAGTTCACTGGGCTCAATATTTCAGTCGCTTTAACTTCCAGTTAAAATTTATTCCGGGAAAGAAAAACTTTCTGGCCGATGCTTTGTCACGTTTACCTCAGGACTCTGACCACGTGGCAGATATAGTTGGGACTGTTCTCACTGAACCACAACTGGGCTTGGTTGCCGTCACTCGGAACCAGACCCATGCGCAGGCAACCCCGCCCCCAGCCCCGTCTGGGAAGCGGAAAATGCAAGTTCCTTGTCAGTTACAGAAGGACTTTCTCCAGGCGATGAAATCTGACACTTGGTTGCTAGCTAATAGAGACAATGTTTCTTTTGAAAATGGTCTGGCGTGGGTGGAACACCACCTTTATATGCCTGAAACTTTAAGGGCTGATGTTTTGCAGTGTTCCCATGATGACAAACTTGCTGGACACTTTGGTTTTGTAAAAACCTTGCGTTTGGTTCGCCGTCAATTTTGGTGGCCAATCTTAAGGCATGATGTAAAAGACTATGTTGCTTCCTGTCCTGTTTGTGCCATGTCAAAGCGTAAAGGAGGTAAACCACAGGGGCTTCTACAGCCAGTGGCCATCCCATCCCATCCCTGGGATGAGATTTCTATGGATTTTATTGTGGACTTACCCCCCAGACAGAAGAAAACTGTAATTTGGGTTGTAAAATATTTTTTCTCCAAACAAGCCCATTTCATTCCATGTGCTTCCATCCCGTTGGCCCCACAATTGGCCTGCCTATTTCTCATCCACATCTACCGTCTCCACAGTAGCCCCTCCCGCTTGGTCAGTGATTGCGGGACACAGTTCACTTCCCAGTTTTGGAAATAATTTTTAAAATTGATTGGCACCAAACAGGCGCTGTCCACATCATCACATCCTGAGACTGACGGATCTACGGAGGTTTTGAACTCTGCCCCTGAACAATTCCTTAGAGCATACATAAATTACCATCAGGACAATTGGGTGGACTTGCTGCCTTTTGCTGAAGTGGCTTACAACAATGCTGTCCATCAAAGCACTGGGCAAACCCCTTTTTGTGTGGTTTCTGGTCACGACTTTGTTCCCATCCCTGAGCTGCCACAAACCCCTCCCCAATCCTGTTCTGCCTCTGACTGGGCTGTTAAGCTGGCTGATTCCTGGCCAGTGATTCAACAGGCTTTGGCTGATGCCCAGGCTGCTTACAAGTTTCAAGCCGATAAACGTCGTTCTTTGCAACACGATTTCAAAATTGGGGATCAAGTATATCTTTCTACCAAATTCATCAAGTCTCCACAGCCCTCTAAAAAACTTGCTCCCAAGTTCATTGGTCCTTTCCCTATTGTTGGTCTTATCAATCCAGTTACTGTTAAGTTGGTCCTGCCTCGCAATTTGAAACGCTTGCACCCTGCTTTCCATTGCAGCCTGCTCAAGCCTGTCCACCACTCCTCCCGCTGGCATCCTCAACCTCCTCCTCCTCCTCCTGCTCCAATCATGATTGATGGCCAACAGCACTTTGAAGTCAAGGAGGTCATTGATTCTTGCAAGCTTTGAGGCACCCTCCAGTACCTGATCTGCTGGAAACACTTTCCTCATCCTGAATGGGTGCCTGCTCGCCATGTTAATGCTCCTGATTTAGTCAACCATTTCCACTTGGCTTACCATTTAAAACCTGCCGCTTAATGTTTTCTTTCTTTTGGGGGACAGTATTGTTGAGGTTTTCCTACTAACAGATTAAGCTGCTGTTGTACCTAGTCATTTTGGCCTGGTGAAAAGGTTGCAATTGATTGTCTCCTCTCATGTGCTTCATGCAAATCACCTGGGGGAGGAAACCTGCCCAGACTTGTTCTTACTTCCTCTTTTCTCTCTCTGCCGGCAATGTAGCCGAGCAAGGCTTGCTCCAAAGGGAGCTAAGTCCTTTAAATGTGTTTTGCTTTTGTTTTTGCTTTCTGTAAATAAATTATTTTTATAGAAATGCTTGGTGTGTGACTTTTTTGACCTCTCCTGGGCTAAAGGCTTTCCCAGCATCTGCCAACAAGTATGTCAAGTTCACTGTTTCAATGTGCAATGTACAACGTAACGTTTCACATGCCATGGTGCTGATGCACGTTTCTGTTGGGAGGGAGCTGCTGTGAGACCTTGTACCAAGCTCTGTATCTATGTTCATTTCAATGGAATGTGTTTGGGTTATGTGCTCTGCTCAAGGACTTTTCCCATGGACCATCAGAAGCCGTTAGGAGCACCTGGGATTGTGAGCTTGGGAAGATTCCCCAGGGGGAGGGATCTCATTTATACCGAGGGTTTTTAGTTTGCATTTGGCACGCTTTATTCCATTCTCAGCTTTCTTTGTGATCCTGCTTATGAGTCTGATGGTGTTTTAGAATAGGCAATCCTAACAGCAGATGACTGCAATAATATTATATGATTGGGGAGAATATTATATGATTGGGATTACTGTACAGTGTATCATATGATTGCAAAAGATGCAAGGAAATTTCAAGTCCATTGCGGTATATTTAACAGAGTCTGCAATTTTGCATGAAGAGCATGCACACCCCTGGAAAGGGTATAATTCACAAACTTCAAATTAGGGACCAGAATTAAGGCTTTTTTTTTTTTTTTTATGATTATGTACCATCAAGTTATTTTCAACTCCTAGCAATCAGATAGATAGATCTTCTCCATAATGACCTGTCCCCAACCTGTTCTTTCAGATCTACCAAGGGTGTGCTCATCACCACTGTAGCTAAGTCCATCCACCTTGCTGCTGGTCATCCTCTTCTTCTCTTTCCTTCCACCTTTCCAAGCATTAGAGCCTTTTCCAGAGAGCTGGGTCTTCACATAATGTATCCGAAGTAGGATAATTTGAGCCTGGTCTTGTGCCTCAAGTGAGACCTCTGGATTGATTTGTTTGATGATCTGTCAGTTTGTTTTCTTGGCTGTCTACATTATTCTCTGAACTCTTCTCCACACCAACTCAACTCCACAAGTTCAAAGGCTTCAATAGTCTTCCTATCCTGCTTCTTCAAAGTCCAACAATCACTTCCATAAGGTGTGACCAGGAATAACATGGCTTGCATGATTCTGATTTTTGTAGGTACAGACACATCATGGCCACCAAGGCCTTCATGGCTGATCTACCAAGTCCAGTCTGTGTGTATTTCTTGACTGCTTTTTCCTTTACTGTTGATGGTGGATCCTAAAAGGCAGAAGCTATCCACCACTTCAACATCTTCATTGCCAGTTCTAAGGCTGGTTGTTCTACCTGATGTCATTAGTTTGGTCTTCTTTATATTTAATTTTTGAAAGTTCCTCATAAGGCAAGACTGGTTGTTGTTTGTTCTTGTTGCATTGCTCTGTTTTGCCAATTAAATGAAAAAAAAATATATAGAAGAGAATACTATCATGCACATCTATCTATACCATCATGCAAATACTATCATGCACATGCATAGTAAAACTTTTGTTTATTGAAGTCCAGATAGCAAAGTTTCTGTCATTTTACAATACAAGCAGCATTACAAAACATGAGTATTCTTTTGTGCTCAATCTAGAGAGTTGCAAGGGTTTTTTCTTGTTTTGTTAATAGAAAATGTTCATATCTTGCCTTTGTAGAAAGCAATGTAAGGTGGGTATTATAGCATTAAAGATATAGAAGTATATTACAATAATCAAAATGTAGAGGATGGTGTCAATTTAAGATGTTGACTTGTCTATGAATTCCCAATAATCATACATGTAATTAAAATTAGCAACATGAACATAAATTGTTATCCAATATTTTTCCTGCTTAGGAAGGCTTAATGTAATGATTGCCTAAACCCAAATACTCAGTCTCACAAGCTCGGGCTTAAAGATAACTGATTTATTAAAGGAATAGTATGCAAATACAGAGAAAGCTGAGAATGAGCAAAAGCGCGCCAAATACAAACTTAAAAGCCTTGCTTGTGGGCAGGTCCCGCCCGGTCACCCGTCAGGACGCTCCCCCTCCCAGGTGCTGAACGCCGTTAGATGCGCCTGGGAAAGTAACCTTGAACAGGAGCGCAAACCCAAACATGCATTCCAAGCCCTCAAAACAAGGGAGGGCAACAGAATGGAAAAACCCCGGGTGAAGGGATACGGAACAGAGAATGACATGTGAAACGTTACAATGTTAACCAGACATTAGAATGTGAACATGACATATTGCCCCCCCAAAAGAAATTAGGGAGTCGGTTTGTCAGGATAGGCAGAGTGAAATTGGGCCACGAGACGAGGAGAATGCACGTCTGGAGCAGCAACCCATTCAGGATGAGGGAAATGTTTCCAGCGGACGAGGTATTGTAGAGTAGAGCGCTGGCGTCTGGAATCGAGAATAGATGCCACCTCGAAGTGTTGCTGGTTGTCGATCATGAGGGGAGGTGGAGGAGTGGGTTGCGGATGCCAACGGTCCGATGACAGGCAGGGTTTGAGCAAGCTACAATGGAAAACAGGATGTAAACGTTTAAGGTTGTGAGGTAAATCGAGTTTAAACGTAACAGGGTTGAGCTGAGCAACAATTGAAAAAGGACCGACAAATTTAGGACCAAGTTTCTTAGAGGGTTGTAGGGACTTGATAAACTTAGTTGATAAGTAGACTTTATCCCCGACTGCAAAGGATGGTTCTGGGGAACGCTTTGCATCAGCATGGCGTTTATAGGCAGCTTGGGCATGTTGGAGGGCAAGTAGAATATTAGACCATGAGTCCTTGAGGGAGTCCGCCCAGCCAGCGAGGGTGGCTGGGAGCGGTTGAGGATGAGGAAGTTCCGGAATGGGAACAAATTCGCGTCCAAAAACTGTTTTAAAGGGAACTTGACCAGTGGTTTGATGAATGGAATTGTTGTAAGCGACCTCAGCAAATGGGAGTAGATCGACCCAATTGTCTTGCTGGTAGTTAACAAAAGCTCTGAGGTATTGCTCTAAGGTAGAATTAACAGCCTCCGTAGATCCGTCCGTTTCTGGATGCCAAGCAGTAGAAAGTGATTGTTTCGTACCCAGAAGTTTCAAAAATGCGCGCCAAAATTGTGACGTAAATTGTGTGCCTCTGTCACTCACCAAACGGGCGGGGATACCGTGGAGACGGTACACGTGGATGAGGAAGAGGCGTGCCAGCTGTTGCGCGGTAGGAATAGAAGCGCATGGGATAAAGTGGGCTTGTTTGGAAAAAAAGTCTTTGACGACCCAAATGACAGTTTTGCGTTGACTAGGGGGTAGATCAACGATAAAATCCATGGAGATATCCTGCCAAGGGACCGACGGAGTGGCTACGGGTTGAAGGAGACCCTGGGGTTTGCCCGGTTTGCGCTTTATCGCCGCACATACAGGGCACGCAGTGACATATTCTTTTAAGTCTTTGAGTAAAGTTGGCCACCAGAATTGCCGGCGAACGAGGTGCAAAGTTTTCACGTAGCCGAAATGCCCAGCTAGCTTGTCATCGTGGCAGCGCTGGAGTATGGTTTTTCGCATAGCTGCGGGTACATAGAGACGATCGTTGCGCCAGGCAAGATCACCGGTGAAAGTTAACATGTGTCTGTTGGCTTGCAACCAAGTATCTGTTTTAAGGTGGGAGAGCAACTGTTGTTGCAAATCGGAGGGAATTGACAAGGGAGGTGAGCTGCTGGAAGGCTGAGCGGCTGGAGGCGGAGCCGATTGTGCTCGAGTCTGGCTGCGAGTCACTGCTGCCAGACTTAATTGTTTGTCGGTCCAGACGGTGCCTTGGACCGTTGGCCCTGGGCCATCATCTTGGGGTCTGCGCGAGAGTGCATCAGCCAGAAAGTTTTTCTTGCCTGGTATAAATTTAAGAGTGAAGTCAAAGCGGCTGAAGAACTCAGCCCAGCGCAGCTGTTTAGGACTGAGTTTTCGGCTGGTGCTTAGAGCTTCCAGGTTTTTATGGTCAGTCCAGACTTCAAAAGGGTTGGAAGTACCTTCCAATAGGTGTCGCCACGTCTCTAAAGCCGTTTTTACCGCAAAAGCCTCCTTTTCCCAAACGTGCCATCGTCTCTCTGTTTCAGTGAATTTGCGAGAGAGGTAGGCACAGGGTTTTAAAGCGCCAGATTGGTCAGATTGTAACAAAATTGCGCCTATGGAAAAATCAGAAGCATCGACTTGTACAACGAAGGGTTTAGAGGGGTTTGGATGCTGCAAAATTGGTTCTGTGGTAAAAAGTTGTTTGAGCGTTTGGAACGCTTGCTGACAGGCTGGAGTCCATTTAAGGAGCGCGCCTGGGTTCTTCGAACGTCGCGTATCCCCCTGTCCTTTGGTTTTTAACAGTTCAGTAAGGGGGAGGGCGATTTCTGCAAAATTTTGGGCGAATGCCCGATAGAAATTAGAGAATCCAAGGAAACTTTGTAATTGTCTCCTGGTACGGGGAGGCTCCCATGCTACAATAGCTTCTATTTTTGCAGGGTCCATTTCAATGCCCTGAGCTGAAATTCGGTAGCCTAGGTAATCAATTTGCGACTGATGAAACGCACATTTTGACAGTTTTGCGTACAACTCTGCTTTTTCCAATTTAGCCAGTACCTGACGCACCAAGTGGATATGTTCTGACATGGTTTCAGTATAAATCAATACATCATCCAAATATACTAGTACCCCCTTAAATAGGTGGTCATGCAAGACCTCATTGATTAACTGCATAAAAACCCCGGGTGCCCCAGATAAACCGAATGGTAAAACTTTATATTGGAAAGCCCCAAGAGGACAGTTGAACGCTGTTTTCCACTCATCCCCCTCTCTTATGCGAATGCGAAAGTAAGCTTCTCTCAAATCCAGTTTTGAGAAAATTTTGCCTCTGGCCAGATGTGATAACATATCTTTGATCAGGGGCAAAGGATATTTATTTAATATTGAGACCGCATTGAGCCCGCGGAAATCGGTACAAAGCCTTAATGACCCATCCTTTTTTGGCCTGAATAGGACAGGAGCTCCTACCGGGGAATTAGCAGGCTCAATGAAACCCCTAGCCAGATTTTTGTCAATGAACTCCCTTAGCGTGGTAAGCTCTTTGGGAGACATGGGGTATATTTTTGGGTGAGGCAATTTTACATTTGGTAAAAACTCAATGGCACAGTCCGTTTTTCGGTGGGGTGGCAAGCGATCTGCTTCCTTTTCCCCAAATACTTCAGCAAAATCTTGGTACTGATTGGGTAGCCCCTCAAGAGGTTGAAGCGTTTGCACAGTGGTATACGCTACCCCTCCACCCTCCATGTCCTCCAATAGGTCCTTTTCGGGTACTTTGTAAAATCCATCCGCAAACGTCACAGTTCTATGCAGCCAGTTGATGAAAGGGTTTTGTTGCACAAACCAAGGCATCCCCAAAATTACCAGAGGACCCCCCACTGGAGCTACCACAAATGGCAGCTTTTCCTGATGGGAGCCCATCTGCAAGGCGACCAGTCCCGTGGAAAGATTGACTGCTTTCCCTCCCGCCATAGTTCCATCCAACTGGGTGAAAATCATGGGTCTTGGCAAAGGGAACGTGGGCAGTTCTAGAGCCGCTACGACATCAGGGTGCATTAGAGAACGGGAGCAACCCGAGTCTAGCATGGCCCACACTTCCACCGTTTTGGTTTGTGAGCCCAGTTTAACTTTAACAGTCAGTGTGGGAAAGTTTCCACTCACCGAATCATGGTTACGCCCGGTTTCTTCCACCTGCCCTAGGGCGCCCTTCAGGGCAGGTGGTAGGCTTTTCCCGCCGGCTGCTCGAATTGCAACTCTTCCTCCTCTTCTCCGAAGGGTAGGTCGGGGGGGTCCAGTTCCGCGAGGGCTGCCTTCAGTTTTCGCGGTGGAGCAGGAGCAGGCGTCTTTATCGCGGGTTTCGTCTGTCGTTCCTCTGGACGGCGTCTCGGGCACGACGTGGCTCGATGCCCTTCTTTCCCACATCGGAGGCACTGACCCTTGGAGAACCGTTGCTCCCTCTCTTCTTCCCAGGTTTTCGGTTTGGGGCGGCTGGCAAGTCCAGATGCGCGCGCTCCTCTAGCGAGACGTGTTTGTCTAAGCTCTTTGGTATGGGCATAGGTTCGTAGGGCATTTTCTGCGCTTCCCGCCAACTGAATCCACCCATATAGCGTTTTGGGATCATCTCTGCCCAGAGCCCATCGAAGGATTTCGGGTTCAAGCCCCTGCTTGAACAATTCGATGATTGTTGGCTCAGACCAGTCTTCCACTTTTCCTGCCAAAGCTTTAAACTCCAACGCATATTTGGCAACTGAGAGGGACCCTTGGTAAAGTTTCCGCAGGTCATTTTTAGCCGTTTCTTGAGCTAGGGGGTCTTCGAAATGCTCTTTAAGTGCCCACAAAAATTCATCGAAGTCCTCTAACTCAGTTGCCTCAGCTTGGCATAGTTGCACATACCAATCCGCTGCCCTTCCTCTCAGCTTGTTGGCAATGAAATTGACCTTGCCGTGTTCAGACCGAAAGCTCCGACCCCAATCTTCCATATAATGCTTGGCATTCGTAATAAAGAAGGAGAGCGTTGCGGGATCCCCATCAAACTTCACTCCAAATGGTGGGAAGGTTCTTGCCGGCTCAGCTGGCTGTGGCGGTGCCGCGAATGACAGCGTACGCCGAGCCCCCACAGCTGGTCGATCCCTAGGAGGTCTTGCCTCTCGCTCTCCCCTTTGATGGGCTGATCGAGTCTTACTTCTCCCCCGGGTCGACAGGGTGCTGTGCCTGGGGTACTGTGACGGCTCTTCCTCCCAATCCTCCGGGGTGGGCTCTGCCTCTCTGGGCTGATCCTCTCTGGGTAGATCCTTGAGGATCGTCACTATTAAATCCATTTTATCTTCCAATGCCCTCATACGGGCCAGAGTGACCGGCTCCTCCGGGGGTTGGTTGGTTATCACCACCTTCGGTGACAGAGGGACTTCGTGCTCCCAGGCCAATTGGGGAGACCCCCTCCCCGTGGTTCTTTCCATAACAGATCTCTGTTCACTCCTGAGACTCTCCTGTATGGATGTCAACAGCTCGTCCAATTGGGTATCTCGCAACTCCCGACGTGCTGCTCTTTGCGCTCTCGAGGTTAGCGCTGGCCGGCTTTTGACCACCTCCCGCTCTTCTTCGCCTCCCTCACTTACGCGAAGTTGAGGTTCTGTCATCGCTAGCGTTCCCTCTTATCCAAGGATTGGATGGGGCCAGCGGAAAATGGAAAAAATGATTCTCAGCTTTATGTAATGATTGCCTAAACCCAAATACTCAGTCTCACAAGCTCGGGCTTAAAGATAACTGATTTATTAAAGGAATAGTATGCAAATACAGAGAAAGCTGAGAATGAGCAAAAGCGCGCCAAATACAAACTTAAAAGCCTTGCTTGTGGGCAGGTCCCGCCCGGTCACCCGTCAGGACGCTCCCCCTCCCAGGTGCTGAACGCCGTTAGATGCGCCTGGGAAAGTAACCTTGAACAGGAGCGCAAACCCAAACATGCATTCCAAGCCCTCAAAACAAGGGAGGGCAACAGAATGGAAAAACCCCGGGTGAAGGGATACGGAACAGAGAATGACATGTGAAACGTTACAATGTTAACCAGACATTAGAATGTGAACATGACACTTAATGAACAGAACACTAGATGTTCTGGAAATTCCTGATAAAACAGATTATGAGATACAAGTCTACTGGAGAATTTTAGACCATCTTTGAATTCAGTGTTGGTTTTCAGTGCAGACCGTGCAAATGTCAACTTTACAACTGATGTGCATAAACTAAATTCTTACTTTCTGCAAGGAAGCTGATGTTCATATTGTGCATAATATTGTTAAACATGCCATAGGTGAAATCAGTCGTGCTGATGACACCAGTCTGGATTGGAGCAACACCATTTAAAACAAAATCATGATGTTCTCTCAGCTAAACCTCTAGTTCATAAGTTTTAACTTTTTACAATTCCTTGAAGCCCTGAATTACAGAGATTAATATAACCTTTAAGGCTGGGAATAATATTCTTAAATATCAGTATCTAGAAGGGCAGAATGATTCACCGTTGTTTTCCAACAACAAGATGAAATGTGCTGATACCTCCTTTAACAACTTTCTCTATAACCCCTGTTACTTAGTGAGTTTATACATTTATTGGTTTGCCATTTTTGGAGCTCTCTTTTTGCTCTCTAGTTGTAGGTGACTGGATCCCTGATGAGTTTACAGAATATCAGCCCTGCATGAAAGGCATGCATTCTTCCTATGTATGGTTGAATGAAAACAAAGGATGAAGAAATGAAAAATAAATGTGTAATTAGAGGACCAACCGCATTATATCTCTTTCACACATGCAATACACACTTCTGTGGACATAAGCAAATATATGAAGGCATATTAATATGCCCCCATTTTTAGAGCAGCATTTCAAGTCAAACAAAAGTTTTAAGAGCCAATGGAAGAGCAGAGAATCAATAAACAAGAGAAAACTAGGGACTCATTCATCTTCATTATGAAATCATGGGAAGGCTACAGGGTAAATCATCTCCTTTCTCCTCTGCACGTACAGCTCAAAATCAATGTCAACCAGACACATTTATTTCCATATAGAGCAGACACTTGGATTTTGCCTCCAAGCCAGGGAAAGTAACGTAAGTCATAAAGAACTCATTGGAGATTTTGTAAGGCACAGGTTATCATATTTTCAGTACCTCTTTCTGAAGAGGCTTTTGAATCACTTATTTATTTAAATGGTTTGAGCCTACCTTTCTATTTAGTTGCCCAAGCTGACAAAGAAGTTCCACAAAACCTTGATGTTACTGTTCATCTTCTTTGATAGCAAATCTCAGGGAGAGCGTACTCATAGGATTGTTCAAAAATAGACCAAGGGGATTGCCCCTGCACACAGACACCTATCTAGCAGCAGCAAGTGACAGACTATGCTCAGTTCAGTTTGCCCAAGCACATTGCTTCTGAGTTGTTTCCTTCTGCCTTTAATGTTTTCAAGCGTACCTCAAACTAACTGTTTTGTGCTTGTTCATCAAGGTACTGGGTACATTTAGTTTCTCAGAGTCAACTTTTATATTTTGAAGGTAGCATAAAAGCAATTACCCAGGGTGGTAAATGCTAGAGAATAAAAGGGGCAGTTTTTCACTGCATCTAACCTGGATGCCCTGTTTCTTTTTTCCAAATGACAATGTATGCCACACAATGAGCAGTTGCCTCAAAAACAGTGAAAGACCCTATTGTCAATTTTGCAGAAAAAAATCAACCCACCCAGTTTCTGTTCAAGCCTGCCTGCCTGCCTGCCAGCCTTCCCTCCCTCCCTCCCTCCTTCCTTTTTTGGGGGGGAGGAGTTTTATTATTTTCTTTGATTAAGGTAGCAAAATTCTGGCTCTAAAAGATGTCGAAGTTCCCAAACTGAGCTGACACTTAACATTTAAGAAGAAACACATCTCATTTTGGACTCTCCAAAAGCTGACTCAGGAAGAACTACCCATGAAACTCTTCACCTCTGAATTTCTGATGTAGTTCCCAACTAACCCAATGTCTTCCATTTTCTTCCACGTAAGCTCCCACTATTTCTCCCATGGTTTGCTATGACATTAAAAACACAGGAATCATTGCAAACTTCATTCAACTTAGTTATCAGATTTACTCATTTTCTGGGTTTACATAAACATTGAACCATAAATTTACCAAAGAAGCTGGATTGGAACCACATAGTAAGCCACCCCAGAGTTAAACATAGAATGCATATGTTGTCATTATGTTTTTTACATGGTTAAGCATTGTGGTGGTATGTGCTACAATCCTATTAGGAGTTAAACAAGTACCATGCAATGCTCCTCACATACACAGTCTATTTAACGCGGTTAAGCAGCATAGTTCAGAATATGAAATCTTATTTATTATTCAAAGAACAATTTGAGTGAGAAATGAATCTATCACTCTTTTCTATGTGTCCTTTCACCTATGCTTTTAGTGTGCTTACTATTATTTCATTGGCTTTCAACATAATACCAGGCTGGTATGGGGAGGAGAAGGTCATATATTCAGGCTATAATAAGAGACTCCTCTATGTACCCAAATTCAGATTTATTCCATTTTCTTTTCAGTCTTTCTTTTTCTATAATGAATGATCCCTAACCCTAACATATAAGGTCCTAGAAGCATTGGTGGGGGGAGGGTGAATGTAATCTGTCACCTCTTTCACTCAGAGTCACTAGAGAAGAGACTGTCCAAAACTCACACTTCAGGCCTAATATCACTGGAAAAATCTCACTTTCTATAGAAATTAAGCAATAAATAATGCTTTCTCATAAGAACCAGTTGTCATTACCATCATTGTCTCTTCCAGTCTTCAGGAAGATCTCAAATGTGCCTGAAGAGGAAAATCTTAGCATGGAGGTGGTTCTCTAATGTTGCACTGATCTGGAAAAGGCCACATGCAGAACTGGAAATGAATCCTTACATGTGCATTTCCTTCTCCATTCCAAACAGACCTAGGCACAACTGATATTTTTAAAGTCTCCACCAAATTTGCAGGGAACATGTTTGGGTGGATGATTTCGTTGAAGTTCACAAAGGGCAGAAGAAAATTTTCAGCTGTGGTTTAAGGGGAAGACTTCTTTCTCGTCCATTATTGAGGGGAAAAAAATGGGAGAAATTCCCTCCCTTGGACTGAATGGAAGCTACCAATTCTGCAGATTGTAGAGAAATTAGCATTCAGTGGGAGGCAAGATATTCATACATATTCCTTTGGCAACTTATAACTAAAGAAATGCCATAGTACCATAGACCCTCCATGAGAATGTCTCCGTATTTCTCTTTTCTTTTAACATGCATTGCAAAAACAAATGATTTTTCATCACATTGGAAGACCTGGTAGGAAAAAAGATTCAGAATAATACTTTCTCTGTCAATCACTTACCCTTTAGTATTTCATTTGCAGTTTCTATTTCTAGCTCAATGTCATTTCTTGTAGATCAAAACAAAACAAAACAAAAAAAATCAAACACAACAGAATATGGATTTACTTGAAGACAATATCCTGGCTACATTGAGAAATAAGAAGAAAAAGAAAGAAACAATATCCCACACGACAATGGCAAACCATTTCTCTGACCAAAACCAAAAACCTGAATGGATGCAGTCACCCAGAGTGTCTTTACCTTTTACCCAGCATTACAATTAAATTCTGGCTGAGTTTATTGATCGATTGATTGATTGATTGATTTGATTTATATGGCTTCCTTTCTCGTGAATGCAACTCTGGGCAGCTAACAATAAAATTAATTAAGAAAATTTTAAAAAATGCAGAATAAAAAAATCAACAATGGTCATGCAGAGCTATGGTTTTATTTTGACCATGGCACATTCATAAGAAGATCTGTGTGGTCATGGTTTAATTTCTTATTTAGGACCCTGAGTTTCTGTTGTGTGCATATTTATTTTAATATTATTTTTAGTTTCCTTCTTCTTTTTTATATTTACTTTTGACTTTTTAATTGGATATTGGATACTGTTTTCCCTTGAAAAAGGAGAAGGAGAAGGAGAAGGAGAAGGAGAGGAGGAGGAGGAGGAGGAGGAGGAAGAGGAGGAAGAGGAAGAGGAAGAGGAAGAAGAGGAACAAGAAGAAGCACCCCTGCTGGATCAGGCCAGGGAGCATCAGCATTTCATTTTGTTTCTCACACTGTTAACCTGATTCAGAAGTGGGGATAGGAAATCCCCTTTACTCACTGTCGCCCCATACCTATAGGTCACACTGAATCTTCAAAATTAATAGCCCTTGACATATGCTGAAGAAATTTCAGTGGTCTAATTCACACATCATGCAAAGCTAGGAAGTCTGGTTTATAAACTACAATAACAGCATTCACATATTTTGCTAAACTGATACTAGTCCAAACAAATCTATGATTTTACACAATATGCAAATCCTGACTCAGTGACTTAAGAAATATCTAAAAAAACAGGGCTCTGAAATGTTTGCTCGTGGAGTAGTGAAATACAGTGAAGGGCATTTCCACAATACTCATGGAACAAAGGGAGCTCTGTCTATGGACACAAAACGTCTGTATATACCTTCACTTTATGCCTGCCATCCCCCCTCCCCAATTATGCAAAAGTTAAAGTAATTTCAAATGTTTTTGAAATGCCAGTCTACACAATCATGTCTGTTTTCAGGGACATCCTTAGATTTCATAGAACCTGTATATAACCATATATGTTGGATAGATACAATCTACTTCTTGGGTTGAAAATGTGCCATTTAAACTGAGGATGATGGGCATGAGTGTAAGGGTCCAGGACAAGGCAGGCAGCAACAAAATGTGAAATGTGGCCACTAATCTCAAAAAGCTGGGGACCCTCTCACATTGCACAGACACTGTTGGGACTTCTGATTTCATCAAATCTACAATTTGTGTATCCTGTAGTGAGCTCAGTTAAACAGCAAGGAAATGATAAACAGTCATTGTTTGATCTTCCTCATCAAATAAAAGATACCATAATATTTTTCATTAGGTCAGAGTATGCATGTTGCTTTGCAATGTTTTCTTATTATTTCTTTGTTGGATCCCTGTGAGAATATCTGGCAACTAGTGTTCTCTACAACATCCTGCTTTTGTGTGTGTGTGTGTGTGTGTGTCAGAAGCACCTACCAAGGCACTTCTGTATTGAAAGGATTTGCCAGTGACGTCACCATTGCCTGGGGGGACACCTGACAGGACTCCTTTCATGTCCCTGTTATTTTCCCACAAGTGGTATCTATTCATCTACTTGCATTTGCATGCTTTCGAACTGCTGGGTTAGCAGGAGCTGGGACAAGTTGGCGGGAGCTCACTCGGTCACACAGCTCGCACTCTTGGGTTTCAAACTGCCGAGCTGCTGACCTTAATGGTCTGACTCAGTGTCTTAACCACTGAGCCACCACGGCACCTAACATCCTGCTCAGAACAACCTACCTCAGTGCCCCTTAAGAATATGCAGCCATTCAATAGCCTAAGTTTATAATTCTGGGATATCTGAGCTATTTTTTTTTAAAAAGGTGTGTTTAATATGAATTATGTGCATATTAATTCATTGGAAATTCTCATCCATACTGAAGAACTTCAGTGGGACTTCTCTTTCACACATACAGTTCTAGGCAGCTCTAAATACTGTAGGCACATAGGTGGATGGACCATAACCATTTTTGCAAGAATTTGTTGTTGCACCCAGTCTGGCTCATCCACAAAGAGAAATATTATTTCCATCTGTGGAAATGACAAAGCTCTAGTTTGATGCTGATGCAAGAACAGGAAAGCTGATTTCTCCCAAAAACATGCCCCACCAACACCAACTCCCATTCTTTTTCTGACCTTCCAGACCACTGTATTTAAAGGCAAAGGGGATACACATGAGGGAGAATTAGTTGATAGTGCTTCTTCTATATTTCAGAAGAGTGACATGTGAGTCATATCTAACTCACAGGCAGTCTGGATCCAACCCACAAGCTTCACAATAACTCTGCTTTCAGCAGTGATGTTAATATGAACCTGCATAGAGCTCTAGTCTTCATCACTGATCTTCCTTAGCAGTTAAAAATAGGTAACTGCTTTCTTAACACTAAAGCTATATGACAATGTTAATAACATAAACCAGGGAGATATAAACCTAAAGAATTATTGTTTATTTAAATGTCCTATCCCCCCCCCCTCTCCCTATCTCAAAAGGTGGAGGAGGAGGAGGTGAACCATTTCACTTCATTTCATTTATTTATAGCCCATCATATTCCAACACCCCTAGATAAGCAAAGACGTTTCTTTGCATGAAAACCCTTTCCTTGTGCTTCCTTGTTTTGTTTAACTGGGCAATACCTCATTCTTATGTCTCTGGGTAATAATTTATTGTCCTGATATTATAAGTGACCAGTATATATTGCCTTACACTTAATCATCAGATTTTGGGTGATTTTTAATGAAATTATTTATCATAATTATTTTATAAGGTGTCTGAACTAATAAAACCTGGAGAAATGTATCAGAATTTTATCTCTATTAAATGTTTGGTCTGTGTATTGTTTCCTGGTAACAAGTCATCATTCATAGTTATGAAAGCATGTCTTACAGCAGTAAGCCTAACACCACAGCTGCAAATGTTTTTTTCCATGTTCCAAGCACAATAAAATAACATTGTCAAAGATTTACAATATACCAATTGGAAATTTCCTGAAGGCTAAACATATTTTAAATCATCTCAAGTTGAAGTAATTTTGAAAGCCAATTTGCATAAATGGTTCACTGCTTCTTCACCACAACTGTCCATTCAATTTCAAAGCTAGGAAGCTTGATTGGTTGACTGAAATATTTTATTCTCCTTAATCCACCCTGAAATCAACATTGGAAAATAATTATACCATAATACAGAACGATTGTCTTTATTGACTTAAGGCAATGCTATCCATTATACTTTAAGATAATTATTTGCTGCTTTAGAAAAATATTTATTCTGAAGATAAGCTTAATTAAATATGGGTTGCTATGGAAGACAAGAGGGCTGCTTTCTGGCAGTTTGTTTTGTTATTGCCATCTTTACTGATCAAGGAGTTAGAGTGCCAACTCACAACCTGTTCTCAATCAGTAGGGTAAAATGCAGGTATTCTATGTAATATTTAATGATGTACAATTCAAAAAAATCTGGATAGTAATATCATACTGAGAGCAAGTTTGGTGTAGTGGTTAAGGAAGGCACCAGGCATCAGAACCAGAAAACCATGAGTTCTAGTCCCATCTTAGGTACAAAGCCAGCTGGGTGACCTTGGGCCAGTCACTCTCTCTCAGCCCTAGGAAGGAGGCAATGGCAAACTACTACCAAAAAACTTTGCCAAGAAAACTTCAGGGACTTGTCCAGCCAGTTGACAGGAGTGAACACAGACTTGTAAATCCCCCCCCAAAAAAAAATCATACTGTCCTTGCAATAATAGATTAGCTAAGATGACAGTGCTTTACCTCTGAAACATTATTCCCATAAGTAGAAATGGGTATATTTAATTATCCTCTAGTTGATATTTATTGCATCCATTTGCTTTAAGGTAGTGACTGTTGACTGTCAACATATACCAAAACTAATATGGTAATGTGAAAGGGACGTAAACCAGATGCTATGAATGACTAGTTCACATTATTGTGTGATATTTTACTAATGAACACAGGTACTATGGTATAATGTCCTGAAGAGTCTTGATGTGACAATATGAACATGTTCTTCAAAGTAAAGTAATATGTTCTAGCATTTTATTAATGTACATGAGTCAGTTGTAGAGAGTGAAATGAAGCTCTGGCCAAAGCAATACAATCTACATATTTGGACTGTACACTTTGAATTAATTCTTCTTCTTCTTGAATTAATAAAGATTTTTATACAATATCTAGAGTTGATAGTTTTTTTTTATCCCATAGAACTCACAATGCAAAGATTTCATTTCATTCTCTTTGAGTCTGGTTGTCCCCATTTTTCTATCAGCCAGAGAGGAGAAAATATGATTTAACTTTCTCTGTATCAGAGTGAAATACACTCGCTTAACTTGTTAAAGTAATTGTCTTGTAATGATTGATCAAGTCATGTCAAGATAATAAGTTTTTATGGCTCTGAAGAGGTGCAAATCTAATTTGGGGAGGTATTTTGATCTCACTGTTGCTGTTTTATCACTTTTAATTTCAACATTTTGATCAAATCAAAATCCAATACACCTTCAATTGACAACTTAAGATGCTCAATGTTCTTTCCCTTCCTTTCCCCCCACTATATTTTCTTTTGTCAACATCATGTTTTAAATCATGTTATCACCATGTGAACAAATACAGTTAAGGAGATATTCTACTATGTAGTCTATTATAGGATGGAATTTCTTGGTATAATTCCCCCAATGTAGTACGATCTAACCTTTTTTTTTTTTAAGGTATGAAAACTGAACATAAACTAAAGCAAAGATCTAACTACATCTTTGATCATTTGGAAGATGTGTCAGTGTCAACTATAGCATTATAGAAACACAAAGTTAGAAAGGGACACTCACATCTTTTCAATACAGGAATGTATAGAAACATAGAGTTGAAAAACATCACTTAAACTATCAAGAACAGTACTTTGGTCAATCAAGAATCCAAACTGAAGCATCTTTGACAAATAGATGATTACCCTTCCTGGAATACATTCGGCAAAAGAGAGCACACCACATTTCTAGGTCATTGGTTTCACTGTTAATTTATCTCTGCACTTTAAGTATAATAAAAATGAAAGACTAGATCCATGGCAATACTGTCTATTCATAAAGTAGAAGAGAATCATTGGCTATCAAGCACAAAAGTTGTATTTGCCTTCTGATATTGCAGTAAGTATGCCACTCAGTGCCTTAGGGTATTATCTAGAAGATACTATGACTTTCATGTGTCACTTTAATTTCACAGTGGCACAAGGTTTTGGACATCACACTTTGGTCTGAACTAGGATAGTTCTTTTGTTACCTATATAGTTTTATTGCTAAACTCTAACATCATCCTACAAATACGGTATCCTGTAATTCAGCACATGAGCTTTAACATTGCACTGCTTCTTTTTACCTTTCTTCACTCTTTTATACAGTATGCCTCCTATCATTCTACTTCCTTTTCAACCACTGCTTGCCCTAGACTATATTTGTGTGTCTGGGTGTTTGGTTATATAATTTTGCTGATTATTTTTGTTTCTTAATCTTATTACTTTAGAATTCTGTATGACTGAACTGAATAAGCTACTTACCAGCCTCTAAGCTGAATGCATCTACATCATTCTGACTATATTTGCCTGACTTCTTTGTATTTGCTTAATCTTCTTTCCTTAATTTTATGTCACAAGCAAAATTAAGGCAGCTATGAACAAGACAAGATGAGCATGTTCTGTCCTCTTGTTACACTCTTCTGAAATACACTCCTTTTTTGTACAATATTGTAGTTTATTCTTTTGATTCTTGTTTCCCTACCCCTCAAAACAAATGTCTTTTATACAGTTTAAAAATCTAGAAGCCAGCTCATGTTGACAGGGAAGATCTAAAGTACAGCAGTAATTTCATTAAAATGAAGATGATTGTAGCACTCTATGCCATCTTCTAGAATATTGTAGCTAGTGCTGTGAAGAAAAAAATCCCCTGTAATTTTTTTCCTATCAATTCCCATGCAGTCAGATGATGAAAAAGAATTTGCCTTTGAAAGTGCTTTGAAAATAAAATAGAAAGCCTGTGAAATTATCAGGGTGGAAGATGATTTTAAATAACTTTACTTCACTTAAGATGTTATATTTGAGGTCCTGGCTCTATTTCAATATAGAAATGTATTGTTCTGAAGCAGTTTCCTTTCCTACACTTACAAATTTCATCTAATTCTTTCCAACCCAAATTCAGCACTTCTTAGGGTAAAGTAAAAGAAGCTAGTACCAAACCCAAAGTATATATTGGTTGAGGCTAAGCAGACATTTCACCAAAAGTCCGTTTAACAATAATCTAATCTAGTTCACACAAAGCATTCATTCATTCATTCAATTTTCATGGCTGCCCATCATCAAGTGACTCGAAGCAGTTGACAATATTAAAAACTACCAAAAAATGCATATAATGAACATCTCAAACAGAAAAACAAATAACACCACATAGGAACATTTATACCACTGGGGTCAAAATTCACTTATTAACAAAATATACAATATTCTGGCCAGCCCAAGGGAATATCTGGGTCTTAATGGTCAGAACCATGCAGGTCTCAAAGGGATGCTGTTTCCCAGAATAGCACATTGAAAGAGAGGTCACATTTCCTGGGTCCCCCCAGATGGGACTCAGAGCATGACAACTCTATCTGATTTTGTCAGGTGGGGGAGGCAACCCAAGATAGATGGTCCCTCAAATATCCTGGCTCTAGGGCAAGAAGGACTTTGTCACTGATAACTAGCACTTTGAACTGACTAGAAGCCTATCAGTAACCAATGCAGATCTCACAGAAGTGGTGCTACAGAAATGGGTGCAACTGGCACAGAGGATGGATTTGAGGAACCCCAGATTATATATATGTTTATTAGCAGTGTAGCCACCCCAGAACTAAAGATGGAGAATCTCCATGACCAGGCAGCCCAAAACCCATAGCCATTTGGTCTTGCTAGAGATTAGCCTGAGCTTGTTTCTTGTGCAGACCCACATGGCCTCCAGACCTATGGCTTAGAGACAGACTATTCTGTTAAAAATAAATGCTGGATTAAAACACTGTGTAAACCTGGACATATACTCTGCCAAATACAGAGGAAAAGGATCAGTGAGGATCTTTTCCACTCTTCCTTAAAACTGTACCTCTCCTTTCTCTACCTCTCAGTCTCCATCTATGATTAGACATAACATGCTTCTTCAAAGACAATTCTACTATATCCAAGAATATGATGCACTATGGCATAGAGCAGAAGGATGCTATTTACTGCTTAGCTTCAGGCAGGCAGCCACAAAGCACTCCAACTTCAGGATGTACTCACCACCAACGCTGCCATACTTTAGTTTCATAACAATGCTGAATGGTCCTTTAAATGTATTTTAAAGAGGCTCTATTTAGAAGGTCATGAGAATCAGTGATTAAAATGGAAACAATGACTCCAAACAAGCATATTTAGTGTCATTTGAGTATTAATGCTGTTGCATCCATATCTACGCTTCTTAGACTAGAAACGATGGGCTTTATTTACTAGCTGCGCCCAACATTCATCTTGACCTTTTACATGTCAGTTGATGCACAGGGAACTGGAAAAAAAACACTGACAATCTGTTGTTTCTTGTCATTCTCCCCCTTCATAAACAGAAAGCAAAACCCCACTTCAACACTCAAAGTTTTGGCATACTTCCAGTCAATAAAGCCATAATTTGGAATCAGCTAAATCAATATTTATTTATGTACCAGATTTATGCTCTCCTGTTTTTCCTGGAGTGAGCACATTGCAGTATTATTGGGGGAGGGGGCAGATGGGGGGTCAATAGAAAGAACAACAACAAGAAATCCAGCGGCTGGCCCAGCAAGACAGTTTAAAATGTCTCTAATGTACTGCCTCTTATAAAGAGCACCTTGAGTGCTCATAAGCAATTATAGTGATGATAACTTCAGATGAAATGAAGCAAAATGTGCAGAATTTATCTTCATGTTCAGTTTTCTACATAATCAAATGGCTTTCATTTATCTTAGTTCAAGATCTGTTTGGCTGATTAGTTAACTGGCTTCAAAAGCAAAATATGAACTAGCTGACAAATTGTTCCTTTTGACTCCCATGCTGTCCAAGAGTTAATCTCAAACTTCATCATTAATCATGTAAACCAGGGATTCCTGTTAGAAATAAATACACAGAAGGTCGGGCTTATTTAGAGGCTTTCCAGAGGACTGACTTTGTTTTCTAGAATGTTTCCAATCTACTAACTGGATAAGTGAAAGAAGAATTTTCCTTATATCTGCAACATGCTGTGGCATATTCTTCAACTTATGAAAAGTTTCAAGATCTCTCTAAGCCCATGCATGAACCAGCTCCATTTCTAGAACAAGTTTAGCAACCCTATTCTAAAATAGGGAATCACCAAACAGTCAAACCAGATAGAGTGTTGGTAGAAAATTTATTTTGCCCACTCACGTATCAGGTTGAATAACTCAAAATCTTGAATTAGATCATAGAGTTTCCCTCCATGAGACTTTGAGAATATTCATAGCCAGCATATACAGACCTGTCTGAAAAGTAGGATAAAACATTGACGTTTTGTATAATAATGGGCTAGATGGGACGGTTTTCCAACAGAAAGCTTCCTATATTTCCTTCGTCTCTTGCTGGTCTTATTTTATAGGGTGACCATCAGCAAAAGGATAATTCATGGTCAGTTTTATTGCTTTCAAATAGAAAGTTCCCTTATGGTTATTCATGTCCATATGGAATAATTTAACACAGCTTAATTTCTCTCCTCTATTGAAATATATCTAAATGTTTTTTCATGGGATGTACAATATCTTGCCCATCAGGTTACATTTTATTAGCGCACACACCAGCTTCAGATGTTTTATGATCTTATCTCTTGTTAATGGTTTTCTAGATCTCTCTAAAAATGATTTTTAAGCCTACAGCATGTAATTTCTTGACTCACTTGAAGTATTTTTTAATATATAAAAAAATAATGCTGGGTACTTTTCGTTTTGCACTATTGATGAAGGCCCTCTGCTCAAGGAGGCTATAATATGTAATACTGCACATAAAATCAAGATATCCAGCAATCTGTCATGGCAGTAAATCTATTCTATCCACAGCAATACCCCCAGAAGACATTTGAGTAATTTGAAATGAAACTATGTGATTAAAAGAATATAGTTGTTGTGTAATGCAATGCTCCTTGTTTTGTGATTATTTGTTTAATTTAATTTTATGGCAGCATTTTCATTATATATTTTAAATGTTCACTGCAACATGAACAAAGAGGAAAGAGATGGAGCAAATGTTGGCTTGATATATTTCCTACTTTGGCATAAGTGAAAGGGGGACTCTGAATATTCCCTTCTGCTTGTCTGAACTGATAAACCTTGCTATTTTATTTATTTATTTGCTGCAATTTATATGCCATTTAATCCAACAGGATTCTAATTACAGTAAGGTTCAGGCAAGCAACCTTTAAATACTAGTTATTGTAGCTGCTGTTACTCACAATTCTGGATCTAGAAAATGTGGCAGAGAATGGTTAAGCAAAAGTTAAACAAACTTAAGAAGCTTCCCAGTTCTGCAGAAACTGAAATCTTGATCTAGCATCCTACTTACTCATTTATGAGCTAAGCTATGGTTAACTGCAGTGTACAAAACTTTCCCCAGAAGAATACCAATCACAACACCTTTTTTAAAAAATAAGTTATTGAACTGACAAAAAATAAAAAGCAAAGAAGCCCCAAAGAAAGATTAGTTAACTAATAAAGTGATCATAAACATGTTTATCAATCTCCTACATTATGTATTCACATATTGCTAACTCTTGAACAATGATGTGAAAGAAATCCCTTTCATTTGACAGTATAACAATAAACCATATTATAAAATGAAACCATTTCTTAGAGTTTGTTTCAAATTTTTAATTCATAATTTACATGGATCTTTCCCACTTTTTTCCCCCCTGAAAGCTTGCTTTAAAACACCTGAATTGTGTTTTAAAAGACCTGAATTGTTCAATCATATCTGATTCTTGGAGTCTGCCTAGACTAGTCCCTGCAGTTTTCTTGGCAAAGTTTTTCGGTAGTTTGCCATTGCCCCCTTCCTAGGGCTGAGAGAAAGTGACTGGCCCAAGGTCACCCAGCTGGCTTTGTGCCTAATGCAGGACTAGAACTCATGGTCTCCCAGTTTCTAGCCTGGTGCATTAACCACTGCACCAAAATGGCTCTCTAATGAAATATACGAGTGAATATAAAATAAAATAAAATAATTTTATCATATCAGGGTGCTTTTTCTCTCTCTAGGGATGTGATCCTTTATATTCTTATCTGGAAGAACTCCATCATACTCGATCAGCAGACATCAGAAAGTGATTATAATTGAGAACAGCATAAGTGTGTTGTGTTTTTATGGTTTTTAATTCCGTAAGCTGCCCGGAGTCACCGTGTGTGAGTTGGACAGCCTTATAAATTTGTTTCATAAATAAATAATAATAAATAAGAGTATTAAGGAATACCTAAACTATGACACCAAGTGTGGAGAAAATCTAGAACTGTTCTTGGTGGCACACAGGCTGCAAGGGATAGTAGAAGGCCCCCTTGAGTCATCATTGGCAAACTGAAGTCTGTGATTTTTTTTTTTTTTTTGCAGATAAAGATGCTCATATCCACAAGGAAACTGAAGAGACCATTAATTATGATGACAGTTGGGAGGACACCAGTGCATCTACTTGTCCAATTTTATTGGATTAGTTTTCATTTATTCCCTTAAAGACATGGACAGCTCAAACTACAGTCTGTCCATTGGACACTGCTCTCCCTTGGGTAATACAGGATGTAAAGGGTCTCCTGAGGGAGAAAAAAATGTTCTATTAGTAATCCCCCTCTCTCTCATAGGGTGATGTCACTGTCCTGTTTCAGGTTTCAAACTCACACACACACAGCTGCTAAGTGAGAATAACAATTTACCCAAGGCTGAATAGATAACGTAAGACAAGGAAAGGAATGTAAATCCAAACAGTTTCGGGAAAGAAAGCTTGCCTGGGTCGTTTTGCTTTCAACAGGAACACACAAAGAGAAATCCAAATCCAGTCCAAAGTTCAGAGAGCCAAGCCAGGTTTGTCATCCAGTCCAAAGGTCAGTGTTTCAGGGTTTTTTATGTGAGCAGGATTCACAGAAATGACATGACAGAGCAGGAGATCAGATGGTTGTTTCCAACAGAGAAGCACAGGTCAGTATTGCCTCTTAAATCAAGCTGCATCCAGTTATCTTCAATTAAGATAGTTTCTCTCTTGCTTGTCAAGAAGCCTCACTGAGTGTTTTTGCTCTGCTCTCCACTCCACATGCCAAGTCTGAGGGCTTGGAGGTCCTACCTCATCATCTGACTGCTCCAGATGTTCTGATGGTGTCAACCCTTCCAGGTAAACCAGACAGGAAACATGTCTAGATGAACTAAGTCACATAGTCTTATTTTAAGGCTACATTAACAGAATCCTGCAAGTTTGAAAGTTCAGATCTCCCACCGTCCCTATTTATTGCTTAAGTGACCAGGACAGATCTTTCCTAAGTTTCAGATTCAGACTGTTACCCTCTCTTGGGCTCCCTTTCCTTTTGTCTGATTGTTCCCTAGGCAGCATCTCTTCCCTCTGTTCCCCAAGGTCACCCTCACATTCCATCACAGAAGGTTCCCGGGTTTGATTAGCCTCAGGTGATTCCGGGCTTGATGTCTCCTGAAGCTGACATTCTACTGGTTCAGTTGGAGCAGCTTCTTTAGAGTCAGAATCAGAGCCTGGGCCATGACAGTAACCTCCAATAATGATGATGATGATGATGATGATGATGATGATGATGATGATGATGATAATTACAATAATGGCATTAAAAAAAGTACTCTGATCACCCAAGGTAGTATAGAAAAGAACTGGACATTTTTGAAAATGCAATGGGATTACCATAGCCCCAGAAGTCATTATCATCATTAGAAGATCACTGAATGTCCACAGCAGGGACTTCAAGTGATAAGTAGAAGAAAAAAAAAATGCAGTGCAATGCAGAATGTAGTCCCAAAGTGATGGTACCTATTGTTATTTGCAAAGCAAAGCAAAGCAAAGCAAGAAAGGTATGACAGTGCTCAGATTTGCTTGCAAAAAGGCATCAGCCAAATGTTGTTACAGACAGACTGTTCAAAGGCTTTAAATTCAAATATTAGGAACAGTGTCTCAAAGAGGCTGATGATTTCCCAGTTTGAAACAAGAGAAAAGAAGGACCATATTTATATTGGAATTCATTCCCACTTCCACCTCTTTTTTAGTCCCTTATCTCAAAAGGTGTACAAGTTAAAGTTACTTCCACTAGGCTTTCTACAATATTTCACCTACAATTAAATCAGGAATGCATTTGATGACTCTATAGCAGATAAAGGGATTGAAGGCATTTTAAGAGTGTTGATTACACTACAAGAAACATTTTTTTTTCCCTCATGGAAGTTTTATCTGCCTTTTTCTCTACATTCCTAAACATTGGAATCCTGATGTTACATAGATATACAGTTATGTTATACTTTTTAAAATCTAAGTTGCTTCTTTCTCAATTACTGCTTATCAGCTCCCAGTTAAAGTACAGCTGAACTTCACTACTTATTACAGTTGATTGGAGAACAGTTATCATAACTATTTAATTGACAACAATGCAGAGCTATTCTAGCTAACGCACACTCTTCCTGACTATTATATACTGTATGTCTGGGCAAGCTGGGCTGATGAACAAAAGAACAAGGCACAATTCAGAAAAAAATTAAACACAATTCAATCACCAATCTGATAGATGAGCATTTGCTTAAATCTTCCCATAAAATTACTGGACTCAGGGCATTTATTTTTGCCTAGATTGTTCCATCTATTCTCCCCCCACCACCACCACCATGTTTTTTAATATGACATGCATTCTTTTGATATATAATGCACTAATATTCTGCTGACACACTAATCCAGTGTAACAGTGGATACTTTTATTAAGTACTATTACTGCTCACCATCTACTCTTATTTCTGTGGGCAGTAATAAAGAAGTGGAGCAGATGGAGCCAAGCAAAAGTACAGTCTTATATTAATTTTAGATAGCACTTTCCAGCACACTTCAGAATATCTGCAATTTAATAACCCAGCACATATTGAGCAAATTTCTCAATTAAAGTATATGCCTGTGACGAAACAGTTTAAAACAAATGGAAACACAGAAATATTTCTTGCTCTCTTGAGTAAGATGGGCAAATATTAACATTACTTTCAAACATGAATAATTTTCTATCATTATCCAGGTTTTCAGATTATCCAGGGCTTTGACAAGCTTACATTCACCTTAACTGAATAGGAGGTAAAGGCCAATATAGAATCAGTGTTAATGGTCATTAAAGTGTATGATTCTATACCAATTTATCAGGGACAAATCTCACTGAATTAACTGAGAGTTAGTTCTGATTAGTCATGACTAGAATTGTACTGTAAGACACATTTTGTGAATGTTTTAAAGCCAGCTACCCTGAATTATGACTGACAGGAAGCTCTGACGTGGGCTGGTCCATGAAGTCACAAAGAGTCGGAAGTGACTAAATGAATAAACAACAACAACCCTGAATTATAATTGATGATGTTTCAGGATGATTTAGTTTTGCTATCTTTCCCTCAAGTTAAAAGTAGCTGCAGTTTGGTTTGATACAAAACATGGCCAATGGACCATGAACAGCAAAAAGCCGGTTTGATATGGCTCTCCAAATCATGGATTGTTAAAAATGTTTTGAATTAGGGTTAACTCTAAACTCTAGCATTTTTGTTGAACAAGTCACAATGTAGTGTTTGAGGTACATCTCTATGTATTTTTTTTTTTTTTTTTTGGTTTTGGTTTGTTTTTTGTTTCAGAGTGGATGGAGTGGTTGGGACAGCTAGGAATCATCTGGGACCATTCTTATTGCCCATCAGTGCTAGGATGGGACCTTTGATGTGGGCTGAGATTGTTGGTACCTCAGTTCCCTGTGGGGCTTTTGCCTGGAGGAGGGAGAATTTGGGACAGAGCCCTGAAAAGGACCTGGAGGATCTTAAAGTGGGGCAAGCACTGATAGGCTGGGAGGTGCTTTTGGGACCTGAAGATTTGTACTCCCCAGTTGAAGTCCTGAGTGATCCTCTGGATGGGCACCATTGGCACATCTTTTTTGGACTTAGGGACTGGCACTTGATTACCTACCATTTACCTTGGTTCTCAGGGTTGCTCTAGAAGATGAAGGACAAGTTCATGTACAGTGGGCACCTTCCAGTCCCTTCAATTCACAGTGTCATCTTGATAGATCCAGGAAGCTTGCCTTCTCGGTGGTGGTCCCTACCCTCTCAAATGACATCTCCTCAGAGATCCTTACTGGTCTCAGCTTATTTACCTTCTGTAAACTGTAAAGTGGCTCTTTTCCCATGCATTGGGGTAGGATGATGGTCCTTTTGTGGGGGGTATTTTGGGTTATGTAATTGGTCTTCTGGTCAGTTGTATTCTTTCTGATATAAGTTCTTCCTCCTAATTGTAAGTCACCCAGAGTTGTTGAGGAGTTGGGTGGCCTTGAAATTGAATTAAATAAATAAATGGTCAGCTTTGCCCTTTATGCTAACCAATAATGGATGGAGTGATGCATGATACTGTACCAAAGGCAAACTACTTTATGGCTTAGCACAATGTCTGAAAGCCAGCAATTCTGTTGCAGTTGACAAAGCATCATTACAATCATTGCACAACCTTTTCTACAAACTCCTGACAGAAGTGATGAGCAAATGGGATGGGGAAATGGCCAGAATTGTCCTAATTTGTGGTTTGTCTGCATATTTGAATGCAATATAGAGAAACTGGTAAATATGAATTTGTTTCAGTAAAGCAGATATTGATGGCACTCAGGAATGTTATACAGAACTTATATTATACTCAAGGGTTACAAATTTCCTTTTCATAAATGAACCAAAGTTCTCAATATCTACCACCAATGTAGCTGGGGGGTAGAAGACATCCCTATCTGTCTTTCTTTCTTCTCTTATTGAACTCAAGGCAAATATGTAGGCAAATACTGTATGTTGTAGTAACCCAGATTGGAATCCTTCAGTTTAATCATGGAGGTCCATATTTTGGAGTCTGTACATGTATGAGTAGAACCGAGCCCATTATGTTTATCTAGAGACACTGCTTAGCATCCAATGGCAGGTTTATTAAAGAAATTACTATGCTGTGTGATGCGATGCTACGGTATGACAGAAAGCCCGAATCTCTTGAATTTCTACCCATATGGTAGTAAAAGCATCGAAGAACTCTACATATCCTGTAAGAAACTGGTTAAGGGGAAAAGCCTAAAAATATCAGTATTCTTTTCAGAGGAAAGCAAAGAAAAAACAAAGGGAGGAATGAAGAGGGAGTCCTTAGGTTACTGACTTACTTTAGAGCAGTGTTTTTCAAACTTGGCAACTTTAAGATGTGTGGGCTTCAACTCCCAGAATTCCTCAGCCCACATTCTGGAGTTGAAGTCCACACATCTTAAAGTTGCCAAGTTTGAAAAACTCTGTTCTAGAGTGTATGGTATTTGCTGGTTAGGCCGGTCCGCCTGCCTGCCTACCCATCATTGACATTTCCCTGAGCTCCTTTGCATCTAGCCACAGAGATTCTCACTTGACAGCCCTAGAACCTCTTCCCCAGTATCTGATTTTTACATTTCCTAGCACTTTTGATAATTCAAAATTTAAGGAAGGAAGCTTCTTAAAATTTAAAAGTTATTAAAGGTTGCTGAGTTGGTATTTAAACTGCAGTAAATGGGTAGTAGTAGTATGAAATAGAGGTTGCAGCATTTTTTTAACCCTCTGGGATATTTATGCAGTTGTATATTTCATAACACAATGTCAAAACTCTGCAATAAACAGTTTTCTTATCAACCTGAGCAGACTCTGACTCATTGTGAGAGATAAAAAGAAAAAGGGAGGCAGGGTGTAACTGTTTCAGATTAGAGTTTACCGCAGCACATTTCCTTTTATCATTGCCTTATTATCAATGGAACAAAATAGCCATCTAGTAAATAAATCAGCTTAAAAATGTAGATCTGGTATCTCTTTTTTTCATAAAAACTAAAAGTTAGAGGGTATCAGAATGGGGAAAAGGGGGGTAACAAATCATTAATTTCTGCAGCTAGCTTTTTTGCCCTTTTAGTTTAAATTAATTTGCATGAAAATCAAGCAGGAATTAGCTGCGATATCCCGTAGAGTTCATGCACCATGTACCCTATCTGATACCATTAGTGAGAGGGATAAGAATCAATAGACAAAAGAAGAGTTTCTTTAAACAAATGCAAGCCATTTAGTGTCATTTGCCTTATTAGAATGCACAGAGACATCTACTCTTTTTTTGCCTAATTGTTCTAACCTGCAGGGGGAAAAAAAAACAAGCTAGGAGGGAAAGGGCAAACATTTTTATTCTGTTCCATTCTGTTTTTATCTAGGCTTTGAGCAGCTTCCATCAGTGGTAACAGGTTAAAAACCATAAATATCATAAAATAATGGCAACATTCACTGTTCAGGGGTAACTGTTCCAAGGGAAGGGAGACCATGGCTGAGAAAGCTCTTCTACTAAGTCTATATAGATGGTATTTCATCAGTGGAGAGACTTTAACAAGTATCTTCTTCCTGCTCTTTCTGGTCAACCCAGAAAAGGGTAGTGATATCAAAGTGCTGAGCTATGAAGGACTCATAAGTGAAAAACAGCACCTGGAATTGCTACCTGGCAGCCAATGCAGCTCCTACAATGATTGTGGTACAAGAGCAATCCTAGGCATGCCAAAATGCCAAGCTCAGAGAATCCAAAGAACCCAACAATTCAGACCTGAGCTATGTGTATTCTCCATTATGGCAAAGCTAGGTATGCATATCAGTACTCAGACCATCTCATGCTGCCCCAGCTGAAGCTTCTGGATGGACATCAAAGCAGCTCCTTTAGAGCAAGTTGCAATAGTCTAGCCATGAGGTGGCAAGGCTTTGAGTGCACAATAATTTCTAAATGGTTGCAATGGGCAGTATATAAATAAAAGAGAAGAATTAGGATGATTTGACTTACTTTGTTGTTTATTCGTTTAGCCGCTTCTGACTCTTCGTGACTTCATGGACCAGCCCACGCCAGAGCTTCCTGTCGGTCGTCAACACCCCCAGCTCCCCAAGGGATGAGTCCGTCACCTCTAGAATATCATCCATCCATCTTGCCCTTGGTCGGCCCCTCTTCCTTTTGCCTTCCACTCTCCCTAGCATCAGCATCTTCTCCAGGGTGTCCTGCCTTCTCATTATGTGGCCAAAGTATTTCAGTTTGGCCTTTAATATCATTCCCTCAAGTGAGCAGTCTGGCTTTATTTCCTGGAGGATGGACTGGTTGGATCTTCTTGCAGTCCAAGGCACTCTCAGAATTTTCCTCCAACACCACAGTTCAAAAGCATCGATCTTCCTTCGCTCAGCCTTCCTTATGGTCCAGCTTTTGCAGCCATATGTTACTACAGGGAACACCATTGCTTTAACTATGCGGGCCTTTGTTGTCAGTGTGATGTCTCTGCTCTTAACTATTTTATCGAGATTTGTCATTGCTCTTCTCCCAAGGATTAAGCGTCTTCTGATTTCCTGACTGCAGTCAGCATCTGCAGTAATCTTTGCACCTAGGAATACAAAGTCTTTCACTGCTTCTACATTTTCTCCCTCTATTTGCCAGTTATCAATCAAGCTGGTTGCCATAATCTTGGTTTTTTTGAGGTTTAGCTGCAAGCCAGCTTTTGCACTTTCTTCTTTCACCTTCATCATAAGGCTCCTCAGTTCCTCTTCACTTTCAGCCATCAAAGTGGTATCATCTGCATATCTGAGATTGTTAATGTTTCTTCCAGAGATTTTAACTCCAGCCTTGGATTTCTCAAGCCCAGCTTGTCGCATGATGTGTTCTGCATACAAGTTGAATAGGTAGGGTGAGAGTATACAGCCCTGCCGTACTCCTTTCCTAGTCTTAAACCAGTCCGTTGTTCCATGGTCTGTTCTTACTGTTGCTACTTGGTCGTTATACAGATTCTTCAGGAGGCATACAAGATGACTTGATATCCCCATACCGCTAAGAACTTGCCACAATTTGTTATGGTCCACACAGTCAAAGGCTTTAGAATAGTCAATAAAACAGAAATAGATGTTTTTCTGAAACTCTCTGGCTTTTTCCATTATCCAGCGGATATTGGCAATTTGGTCTCTAGTTCCTCTGCCTTTTCTAAACTCAGCTTGTACATCTGGCAATTCTCGCTCCATGAACTGCTGAAGTCTACCTTGCAGGATCTTGAGCATTACCTTACTGGCATGTGAAATGAGTGCCACTGTTCGATAGTTTGAACAGTCTTTAGCGTTTCCCTTTTTTGGTATGGGGATATAAGTTGATTTTTTCCAATCTGATGGCCATTCTTGAGTTTTCCAAATTTGCTGGCATATAGCATGCATTACCTTGACAGCATCATCTTGCAAGATTTTGAACAGTTCAGCTGGGATGCCGTCGTCTCCTGCTGCCTTGTTATTAGCAATGCTTCTTAAGGCCCACTCAACCTCACTCTTCAGGATGTCTGGCTCTAGCTCACTGACCACACCGTCAAAGCTATCCCCAATATTGTTATCCTTCCTATACAGGTCTTCTGTATATTCTTGCCACCTTTTCTTGATCTCTTCTTCTTCTGTTAGGTCCTTCCCATCTTTGTTTTTGATCATACCCATTTTTGCCTGGAATTTACCTCTGATGTTTCTAATTTTCTGGAAGAGGTCTCTTGTCCTTCCTATTCTATTGTCTTCTTCCACTTCTGCGCATTGCTTGTTTAAAAATAATTCCTTATCTCTTCTGGCTAACCTCTGGAATTTTGCATTTAATTGGGCATATCTCCCCCTATCACTGTTGCCTTTTGCTTTCCTTCTTTCTTGGGCTACTTCTAGTGTCTCAGCAGGCAGCCATTTTGCCTGCTTGGTTTTCTCTTTCTTTGGGATGTATTTTGTTGCCGCCTCCTGAACAATGCTGCCAACGTCTGTCCATAGTTCTTCCGGGAACTTATCTACTAAGTCCAGTTCCTTAAATCTATTCTTCACCTCCACTGCATATTCCTTAGGAATATTAGTGAGCTCATATCTAGTTGATCTGTGGGTCTTCCCTAATCTCTTTAGTCTGATCCTAAATTGTGCAAGAAGAAGTTCGTGATCTGAACTACAGTCAGCTCCAGGCCTTGTTTTTACCGACTGTACAGATGTCTGCCACCTTTGGCTGCAAAGGATGTAATCAATCTGATTTCGATGTTGTCCATCTGGTGAAGTCCATGTATAAAGCCATCTCTTAGGTTGTTGGAAGAGAGTGTTTGTTATGCAGAGTGAATTGTCTTGGCAAAATTCTATCAGCCTATGTCCTGCTTCATTTTGTTCTCCCAGGCCATACTTACCTGTAATTTGAGGTGTCATTTGACTGCCCACCTTAGCATTCCAGTCTCCTGTGATGAAAATAACATCTCTTTTAGGCGTGTTGTCCAGTAGGTGCTGCAGATCCTCATAGAACTGCTCTACTTCAGCTTCTTCAGCATTTGTGGTTGGGGCGTATATTTGGATCACTGTGATGTTAGATGGCTTGCCCTGAATTCGAATTGAGATCATTCTGTCATTTTTTGGGTTGTATCCAAGCACTGCTTTAGCCACTTTACTATTAATTATGAAGGCTACTCCATTTCTTCTGTGGTCCTCTTGTCCACAGTAGTAGATCTGGTGGTCATTTGATGTGAAGTGGCCCATTCCAGTCCATTTCAGTTCACTGATGCCCAGAATGTCTATCTTTAATCTTGACATCTCACGAATAACCACATCCAATTTGCCCTGGCTCAAAAATCTTACATTCCAGGTTCCAAGGGTGTGTTGATCCTTAGAACATCGGATTCGCCATTCACCACCAGCACCGTCGGCCGCTAGCTGTCCTTTTGGCTTTGAGCTAGCTGCGTCATCACGTCTGGGGCTAGTTGAGCTCATCCTCTGTTCCTCCCCAGTAGCATTTTGATCATCTTCCGACCTGGGGGTCTCATCTTCCGATGGTATACCAACTTATCTCTGGTTGTACTGATCCATTTAGTTTTCACGGCAAGAATACTGGGGTGGGTTGCCATTACCTTCCCCAGGGATCGCATTTAGTCTGACCTCTCTGTCATGACCTTCCCGTCTTGGGTGGCCCTTCACGGTTTAGCTCATGGCATCATTGAGGTGCTCAAGCTCCAGCACCACGACAAGGTAACAATCCTTTGCTGAAGTTTGACTTACTATATTGGTCTATATTGGCACATAAACTTTAACAAACTAAATTTGGCCATGTTCCTTTTTAAAAAAAAAAAATCTAAGAAAGAACTTGATTTATTTTGCTAAAAAAATTAAATTCTGGTTCACCAACCATTGTTAAAACATTTATCCTTTGTTAAAATATTTATCCTAATACGTGAACTCAGCTAATGTCTGTTATATTCAGACGCTGCCTGAGAAACAACCCAGAGATTTACTGAATTCTGCTCCTCCTCACCCCGCAGTCTCAGAGCTGCAGAGTTCCACTATGCAAGCCCTGAAATCACTCTGTACATCCCCCTCCCTTCTCTTTCCCTGCAGTGTAAATGCACCAGGCACAAAAGAACAGATGTTGCTCTGAGTCAGAATAACAGAAACTCTACTAAAGGGCACACCTATCTTTTGAACAACTCTTTCTTTTGTCTTATCATTAAGTGGCAACCAATTCAGACTACACATGAGTGAAATCCATAGATGCTCTCACCTAATTACCTTTTGGTTTTCATGCAACTATTTCACTTAAAATTGAAAATATCCGTGAAAATGATCAAGAGCTGTAATAATCCAGAATAAGCCAAAATTGTCCAAAATTATAGGGAAGAGGGCTTTGTATGTTGTTGTGAGCTTTTGGATTAAAAGCAAGGTGTAAATTTATCAAATAAATCCAAAAACATTAAAAGACCACACTGTCTCCTGTAGCAGTTATTTTTAATGCTGTCTTTAAATCTGCCTTCAGGTTTCTAAAAAGCTTTCTCCCCCTGCAAAGCTTGTTTTTCTACTTCATTCTCAAGGGATTTAAAACAAAAACAAAAACAAAATTGTTTGTGGGCAGCATACTTTAACTTTATGGTTGCAACATGACTGTGGGTGTTGCTGGCACTTGTTGTTGTTGTTGCACATCTTTCCATCATGCTGAAGCCTTTCCAGCTGCTGCCTGCATTTTTTGCTCTAAAAATGTTCCTTTTTGTTTTGCTGTTCAATCGTGTCTGATTTTCGGTGATGGGCTGGACTAGTCCCTGCAGTTTTCTTGGCAACATTTTTTTGGAAATGATTTGCCATTGCTTCCTTCCTAGGGCTGAGAGAAAGGGACTGGCCCAAGGTCACCCAGCTGGCTTTGTGCCTAAGGCAGAACTAGAACTCACAGTCTCCCGGTTTCTAGTCTGATGCTTTAAACCACTACACCAAACTGGCTCTCAAAAAATATTCCATACCTAAAGAATAAATTCACTTCTAAGTCCTTTTTTAGTCCATTTACATACACAGGCTCAAAAACCCAAGAGAAGGCATTTGTTTTCCAAGGAAATGAGCAGCTAGATGAGTTTGTGGGTGGAAAGAAGGGGGAATTCCTTGGGAACCCACATTTTGAGCTCACAGTCCAAGCTGGAGAGAATTCAAAGGCACTAATCCACCCAACATGTTTTTTTTATACAATTTTGTACTTAATTTGAAGAAAGATAATTTCAAAGAAGAGAGCTTCTTATGGTAGAGTGTGATGTTCTTGGACTACACTAGTTATCAGATAGGCAAACGGTGTGTCTGAATGTTCTCCCTTTCCTTGTACATTCACATCTCCAGCAGGATGCAGCTTCTTTGGCTTTGGATATTTCCCAAAAGAAAAGAATAGGAGGAAAAGTCTCCCATGTTGGGAAGATGGGGCAGCTAAAGAGGTTCCCGAAACATGAATGATATGTAATAGAAATCACAAATATCATTTCACAACTTAAAATAATAAACTAGTTCAGAAATACCAGCAAAATGTGTTTTTTTTTAAAAAAAAACAAATCTTCAGCATCTTGAGAGACTTTTTGGCAAGAGAAGAACAGAAAATAGTTTTTGACATCACTACAAGAATGCATGGTTTCAAAGTGAACAATTATCTGTCATGAAGTTTACAATTCTAAGCCACAGAATTTCAACAATCACTTATTTTGATGTCCAGGCAAATTCTTAGGAAATGGGCTGCTATTTAACATGTTTTTGTAGGTCAGACACCATCTTGAAATATGGTTGAATAGAAACAGGAAACAGTGACTTAGAAATCCAGGAATAATAAAAAAAAACCCATATGAGTCTGTTTTGCAGAAAAATTATCCTTGTTGGAATGACACATTTATACTCCACACAACTCTCTAAACTATTAAAATTGTAGCAATATCACAATTTAAATCTTGCAAAACAGCTGCAGAATTTAAACTGAAAGCACAATTCTAAAGTATATAAGAAGTCCAAGCATCAGCTAACATTTTAGAAAATTTGGCTACAAACAGTTGATTCATGGATATACCTTGCAGAACGATCTGTTTGCTCATCCTTCAAGAGGATTATCTTTCTGTCTCAAGTCCCATTATGTCTGATTTTCACAGCCAGGTTCTCCCACTACCTAGTAGCTTTTTCAACCCCTTTAGAGAATTGTAGGCTTGTAGGAATCGGCCTTCTGAAATAACTCCCTTAGTGCCCCTCCCGCCGTGTGTGTATGTGTTGTAGTCTAAATATCTAAAATCCTTGATTAGAACAGCCTACTCCAATCTGGTGCCCTGTGGACTTGTTAGACTCAAATTCACAGCATTCCACACATTTGCTGCCTCTTGTTTTGATGATCATATGGTATTTTTTAAAATCATACTTTATATTTAGATATACAATTGCAGGATATATAATTAATATATCTTATTTCATCTTATTCTACCCTGCCCTATTGCCCACTCAGATGGAGAAAGTTTTGCCATAGTAATTGAAATAATTCTTATTCTTCCCAAGCAGGTACTACACCCTGTTAATTTTGTCTTTTCCAACAAGGGCAGAATACGGCTGTGCAAAGCTTTGATCAGAGATTAAATTTGAAAGCCATTTGATCATAACTCCAAACTGAACTGACTTTAAACATGGATAAAAATAAAAGTTTTCATACCGCTTTTAAAAAAATTCAGAAAATTAGCTTGACTTGCTGAATTAGTTTGAGTCAACAGTTCAAACTGAATCAATAGTTGAAACTGAGCTGATGATCTGAATAGGATGAAAACTGATCTTCACACTGCTACTACAAAACCATTCCCAGATCCCAGGAGGTCCCCCATCTGGTCTCTTTCATGAAGGAAATGGGGTAGCACAGTGGCTTTCTCTTTGCATGCGACTTCCAGGACTAGTATAAGGAGTGAGCAAGGTGACTTGTCAAACCTAAGAAAGAGCCAGGCTAAATATAAGGATTCAATGTTCACTGAATGTATAGACTAATATGAGCTAGAGGACATAAAGGAAGCTGTAAGTTTCTTTACATTTCTTTTCAAAGTTCTACAGGTTATTTGGGTTTTGTTGTTTATTCGTTTAGTCGCTTCCGACTCTTCGTGACTTCATGGACCAGCCCATGCCAGAGCTTCCTGTCGGTCGTCAACACCCCCAGCTCCCCCAGGGACGAGTCCGTCACCTCTAGAATATCATCCATCCATCTTGCCCTTGGTCGGCCCCTCTTCCTTTTGCCTTCCACTCTCCCTAGCATCAGCATCTTCTCCAGGGTGTCCTGTCTTCTCATTATGTGGCCAAAGTATTTCAGTTTTGCCTTTAATATCATTCCCTCAAGTGAGCAGTCTGGCCTTATTTCCTGGAGGATGGACTGGTTGGATCTTCTTGCAGTCCAAGGCACTCTCAGAATTTTCCTCCAACACCACAGTTCAAAAGCATCGATCTTCCTTCGCTCAGCCTTCCTTATGGTCCAGCTCTCGCAGCCATATGTTACTACAGGGAACACCATTGCTTTAACTATGCGGGCCTTTGTTGTCAGTGTGATGTCTCTGCTCTTAACTATTTTATCGAGATTTGTCATTGCTCTTCTTCCAAGGATTAAGCGTCTTCTGATTTCCTGACTGCAGTCAGCATCTGCAGTAATCTTTGCACCTAGGAATACAAAGTCTTTCACTGCTTCTACATTTTCTCCCTCTATTTGCCAGTTATCAATCAAGCTGGTTGCCATAATCTTGGTTTTTCTGAGGTTTAGCTGCAAGCCAGCTTTTGCACTTTCTTCTTTCACCTTCATCATAAGGCTCCTCAGTTCCTCTTCACTTTCAGCCATCAAAGTGGTATCATCTGCATATCTGAGATTGTTAATGTTTCTTCCAGAGATTTTAACTCCAGCCTTGGATTCCTCAAGGCCAGCTTGTCGCATGATGTGTTCTGCATACAAGTTGAATAGGTAGGGTGAGAGTATACAGCCCTGCCGTACTCCTTTCCCAATCTTAAACCAGTCTGTTGTTCCGTGGTCTGTTCTTACTGTTGCTACTTGGTCGTTATACAGATTCTTCAGGAGGCATACAAGATGACTTGGTATCCCCATACCACTAAGAACTTGCCACAATTTGTTATGGTCCACACAGTCAAAGGCTTTAGAATAGTCAATAAAACAGAAATAGATGTTTTTCTGAAACTCCCTGGCTTTTTCCATTATCCAGCGGATATTGGCAATTTGGTCTCTAGTTCCTCTGCCTTTTCTAAACCCAGCTTGTACATCTGGCAATTCTCGCTCCATGAACTGCTGAAGTCTACCTTGCAGGATCTTGAGCATTACCTTACTGGCATGTGAAATGAGTGCCACTGTTCGATAGTTTGAACATTCTTTAGTGTTTCCCTTTTTTGGTATGGGGATATAAGTTGATTTTTTCCAGTCTGATGGCCATTCTTGTGTTTTCCAAATTTGCTGGCATATAGCATGCATTACCTTGACAGAATCATCTTGCAAGATTTTGAACAGTTCAGCTGGGATGCCGTCGTCTCCTGTTGCCTTGTTATTAGCAATGCTTCTTAAGGCCCACTCAACCTCACTCTTCAGGATGTCTGGCTCTAGCTCACCGACCACACTGTCAAAGCTATCCCCGATATTGTTATCCTTCCTATACAGGTTTTCTGTATATTCTTGCCACCTTTTCTTGATCTCTTCTTCTTCTGTTAGGTCCTTGCCATCTTTGTTTTTGATCATACCCATTTTTGCCTGGAATTTACCTCTGATGTTTCTAATTTTCTGGAAGAGGTCTCTTGTCCTTCCTATTCTATTGTCTTCTTCCACTTCTGCGCATTGCTTGTTTAAAAATAATTCCTTATCTCTTCTGGCTAACCTCTGGAATTTTGCATTTAATTGGGCATATCTCCCCCTATCACTGTTGCCTTTTGCTTTCCTTCTTTCTTGGGCTACTTCTAGTGTCTCAGCAGGCAGCCATTTTGCTGAAGGTTATTTGGGTAGCATCCTTAAAAGCTGTAATGGAGCTGGACACAAATATAATTTTGGAATTCTTTACCAAATCTGTGAGCTTTGAAACTGGATTTTGCATCACAACCAAATAGGAACAAGACCATCCAAATCCATCTACAAGAATGTCTATGAAGTTTGTTCCTCCTTTGAAATAATTTTAAAGCAAATTTTCTTTAATTAAATTGAAATGGGAATAGCTAAAAAAACTGCAGCAGAATTTCTCTGTCCAGCACTGAGATAAACTTCCATAAGTTAGTGCTCAGGTTTTTTTAAAATGTCTAGCTTGATGTTATTTGTTATAGACACACACACACACACACACACACAGAGTGTGTGTACACACACACACACATATATACATACTATACACACACACACACACATACATTATACAGACACACACATACATACATTATACAGACACACACATACATACATTATACAGGCACACACATACATACAGTATACACAAACACACACATACAGTATATACTGTATATATATACACACACGGACACACTTCCATATAACTAAACATCAGTTTTCCCGATGTGCTGTCTTCCACATGCGTTGAGACTACATTTCTCAAAATTTGCATTCAGCATGGCTTCTATTGAACACTACTGTATAAGCATTATAGAATAAAAAGAGAACTGTTTGGGGGCACCAAAGAAGGAGGGAGGGAGGGAGGGAGGAAGTGAACTTCTTTCTGTCTTGGTTATATTAGATTAAGTGGAATTATTTTACTTCTATATGACTAGAGATTGGAGTCCTTGGTGCTCTCTGAGCTTGGTTGTTTGCTTGCAGACATTTCATTTCCTAGGTAACATCAGCAGTGCTGGTGAGTGTAGCTTACTGTATATAAACAGGGAGCAAACCCCACACTCACTAGCAAGGATGACGTTACCTAGTCAGGTAGTGAAACATCTGCAAGCAAATAACAAAGCTCAGAGAGCACCAAGGACTCCACAGTTCACCCCTGAGCTACAGATGTTTTCTTCTGTTGGAGACTAGAGTGTTTTATCACACAACACAGGTTAACCTTTTTGCGTTTGTCTGAATGGCAACTAACTACAGGGAAGTATCTGTTTAAATTGCTTATATTTCATTTTCCTCTGATTTCACCCTGCTCCAAATTCCCTTGGTAGATATATAAGTATTCCTTCCTTGGGACTATGTTCTATGCATCTGATGAACTAGACTGATTCTGAAAAAGCTTATGCCAAAATACATTTGTTAATCCTTAAGGGGCCACAAGACTGTCCTTTTTGTGGCAACTGAGAAAGCTTATAACATTTTCCACAATTTTGTATTGTTGCATGCTTTGGGGTGGGGGGACATTTTGTGCTGATTGTGCTTGATACTGTCTTGATCTCAACCTAGGTGAGATACATGGTAGGTGGGAGAGCAGCTGCTTCTGATCATACATACTCTGGGTAGTGAAGTTTTATAGTCAAACATATTCCCATGTGAGAAAAATATGGGTCAGTTTGTCTCCTTGAATTGCATTTTTCCTTACTTCATTCTTTGGGATTTTCTGTTGGCTAACATTCATAGGGGACGCGGTGGCGCTGCGGGTTAAACCGCTGAGCTGCTGATCGGAAGGTCGGCGGTTCGAAACCGCGCGGCAGGGTGAGCTCCTGTTGCTAGTCCCAGCTCCTGCTCACCTAGCAGTTCGAAAACATGCAAATGTGAGTAGATCAATAGGTACCGCTTCGGCGGGAAGGTAACGGCGTTCCGTGTCGTCATGCTGGCCACATGACCCGGAAGTGTCTACGGACAACGCCGGCTCTAAGGCTTAGAAACGGAGATGAGCACCGCCCCCTAGAGTCGGAAACGACTGGACTTTACATCAAGGGAAACCTTTACCTTTACCTTAACATTCATATATTAGAACCATATGAAGCATGGTTAGCAACTGGCTGATGTTCAGATAACTGTATCATATGAAGCATAATTACAAAGTCAATAACAACAGCAGATGTGAATTAGAAGAAAATATGCAAACATGTATAGTATGTAATTCTATCTTCAACAGTTCTCTTTTCATCATTAAAACAAACTAAACCAAAAAATCAAATTAAAAAAAAATATAGTAGACAAAATAGGACTGTGGATTGGTTTCATATTCAAACCATTTGGGTGGTCCTTTTTTAAACAAAACAAAACAAAACTGCTCTCTTAAAACAGTTTTAGCTTGTCTGACAAAATGAGAATTTTAGTTAATCCACACATGTTGAAAATGTAAATCAACACCCTACCAGGGCCTCTCTGAGAAATCTTCAGAGGTGAAATAGAGGTCCAGAAGTGTTATAACTGCCTCAACTGCTTTTAAAAAATAAGAGGTAGCCCAATTTTGATATAAACATTAGATATGTGTGAACATTAATTGATAAAGAGGAAAAACTATTCAAAGGTGATTTGATTCCCCAAACTGAATCAGCTTTCTGAACTTGTATAAAGTACATATACAGCCACTGTCTTAACTCCATACAGTTAAATTTATTTAGTCTAATTGTAATTACATTCCAATTTAAACTGAATTAAATCCATTTTAGCTGCTCCCCTGGCTTCAACCACTGGAGTAGGGAGTGGCAGTGGCTCTGTGCACATCACTAAAAGGCTAAATTCAGCTTTCAGGCACAAAGATATTGTGTACACTGCTGTATGAATAAATAACACAACAGGACAACTTCCTGACATAGTATAAAAGCAGTTTCTAGAGGAAGCTCGTTGTGATTTGAAATGGATAATGGGAACATTTTTGAAATCCTATGATCAGAGGATGTAAGTGTTGGAAGGTACACTTGGAGATCATCTAGTCTGGTGTTCTCAAACTTGGCAACTTTAAGACATGAGGACTTCGACTCCCAGAATTCCTCAGCCAGCCTGCTAGCTGGGAAATTCTGGGAGTTGAAGTCCACATATCTTAAATTTGTCAAGTTTGAGAAACACTGATCTAGTCCAATACTACCCAGTGCAAGGATCTAGTACTGCAGCATCCCTCCTGGATGGACAGTCAGGGTCTGTGCTCCAAAATGTGGACAGTGACAGGAGAGAAACCAAATTTTATTAATATATTTTAGGCTTACTTAGGTGATCTTGAATCAACCCTCAATATATTGCCATACACATGTGTGCGTACATATGTGCATTTATAGCTATATGATCCATCTATTATCTATCATCTATCGCTGTCATGTATTTGTGACATATTTGAAAGATGTACTAAATGAGTCCCATTCAAGACAAGTAACACAAGGGATGTTCTGGAAGATTTCAGTTTATGCAGCATCTGGGAAAACACCAGAATGAAGGTTTTTGAGATGTAACAGAAGATTATACGACAGTTCTCAAAACACAAAAGTAATTCTTAGAACAAGGCTTTTTCCATAATAAATTGATGTGGCTGTTGAGAAGAGTATGAAGCTGAGTCTTGTGTCATATATTATCTTGCCTTAATTCTTCTGGAACTCATACCTTGCTGGGCTGGCTAGACAGCTGAGGAAATATTCAAGAGCGTATGAGACTGAAGCTGGTTGTTCAGAAAATGAATGACAAAAGAAGTTATAAACTTGAATTGGTTTCTACATGTCCTGAGTGGTAATGCCAAATTATTATAGCCACGCAAACTGAATGGATATGCCAATACAATCACCAAGAATTGAGTTCATCTAAAGGGAATCTTTCACTTTTTAAAATAACTTTTAATCAACCACAGATGATATGATTTAACACATTCCCCTTCCTGTCAGATTAAAAACGGCAATTTTGCAGAAACTTCTAGAAGAGCTCTGGGCCTTTCACTCAAGGCTTTAAAGGACTGAAAGAAGCTGTAGGGTCTTGAATCATGCAGAGTTGTTCTACCTTGTCACACACTACCTAACCAGCTTCTTTTTAAACTTGGAAAGGAAGGCAGGAAGGAAGGGAGGGAGGGAGGGAGGGAAGGGTGGGCTCCTGGGGAGCATATTTGTTTATTTACTTTCCCTCAGCAAGACAGAGACAGAGACAGAGACAGAGACAGAGAGAGACAGACATCTCTGAAATATATAAAACTATTAAGAAGAACACATATTGCAAGGATAGTTATCGTGGCTGAAGCAAGAGATAAAAGCTATTGTTTAGCTCTGTAAGATTGAGAATGTCCTGAAAACAAAGAAGGAAACCAGGGCATTCTCATTCAGTTGCATGGTTGCTGCTAAGGCTGATCCAAAGGATCAAGCTTCCAATTCATTATGTACACATCAGCAACAAATTACTGAATTGCAGGTGTACAAAAGACCTAGGCAGTGATTAAATGTTTGCATGTATAGTTTAAGGCATCTCTCAGGGATGCTTCATTTAGAAGGTTTCTTTCTTCTTCTGTTCTGAAATGGGATTCAGAGGTCCTTAATAGAATTTAGATGGACTTAGTATCTACATCAATGCAAACCTCCACTTGCTGATTTATTAGCTGAATTTCCAGTTGCATTTTTATGTGACACTAGATCTACCCTGAGGGGCTTGTTCAGTTCTGATTGGGTAATGTACATTTCCAATGGAGATTAAGCACAAATGAGCTTCAAACTGATTTATTATAATAAAGTGAAATTGAGGTCAGAAGTCTTTTCTTTAAATTTTTAAACAAGTCTATCAAGATGAAAGTTTCTGTAATATTCTGCAAGCAAGGGACAAAAGAAAATTAAGGATACATTTCTCAATTACACACTGCAAATTATGTATGAGAAATTGTTCCCAATCTCACTTGATTTTGTGTTCAGAAGAGAATTGCTGGTAAGGATAACACCACCATAATTACATTTTGGGGGAAGTTTGTGCTGTCTTGGATTTTTCAGATTTTAACTTCCAGAAATAATTCAACAGATAGATTCAGTGGCATCTACAGAATATCTGTTATATATTCAATGTCTTATTCCACATGCAGGGTATATCACTCAACAGTTAAACATGATCTCTTATAACAACATCAAGATATTATGTAGAATACTAAGAACCTCAAATTCTTTTAACATCTCATGCACAAATACCACAAGCTTGCATTTTTCACAGTTTAAAGAAAGATTCTGCTAAAATTGCACAAGATTTATCAGGCCATTGCAGGATAACACTAAAAAGCCAATGTGCTTCAAAGTGAAAGTGAAGTTCATTCTACTCTTTCCTGAAATAGTAATAGTCTTCTACCATCTATGTCAATGCTTTTTGGATATCTAAAGAGAATTATGACATTTCCCTTTATATTCTTCTCATTAAAAAAAAAAAAAAAAAAACTTTCCCAAACTTTCCTCACAAAAATCAGTTTGAGGATACATGCATATATACCCAATATTCCCTTTTGGGGTAAGCAACATTATGCAGAGTTAGGCTGATCATATTTCCTTCAGACAAAAACAGGACATTGGGATGGCAAAACAGGGCAGGGCTGGGCAATGGGCTGGATTGGTAGGCAGGAATTTCTCCAGTTTTCTTGGGCTGGGAATCTTCGGATTCCTTCATTTGCAAGAGGCAAGGCTGGGCTGGAGAGTCTAGTGAACGGTTGTCTCTGACAAGCCATTCCTCCTCCAGCTGTGCTTTTACGTTCTTTTCTTCCTGCCGTTTCAAGGCAGGAGCCAATCAGCTCACCCTTTGATCACCACCTAACAGCTGATCCTGTTTTTTTTTTTTTTTTTTTTAGGTTTCCCACCAGGTAGAGCTCTGCAGCTTTTTTCTCTTCATTTCTGCTGAGCTCCCCCTCCTTCCACTCAAAGTCAGACTGCATTCTGACAGGTTCACAGGAACTTTCAAATTTTTAAGTAAGGTTTTTAAGGAAATGGGACAAAATGGACATTTATACTAAAACAATGGGACAGTCTGGAAATGTTATAAAAAACAGGACTGTCCCGTTCAAAATGGGATGTATGGTCAGCCTACGCAGAGTGTAGGAGTAAGAAAAAAAATAAAATAAAGAAATGACATAAATAACAGAAGGAAACATAACTAAAACTTGCTTACTCTAGAACTATATCCCTCTTTCAAGACATGCTTCTTCCTCTACATCCACATAATGTGCCATAGATTGCCTTTTGTTCTTTAGAGTTCTCATCCCTCTTTTTGAGAATCACATCTGTGTACTCCATCCAACTATGACTCTCTTGGCCCTTCCTTTCTTTCCCTTCCTCTTGATCCATTCATTTGTCCTTTACTTATTTTGAGATTTGATCCTAATTTGTTTCCCCTAGATGTCCAAACCACCTCAGTGTACTTCTTTTGTACTAATTTCACTAACTTTTGTACTCAACCCACATTTATTCTTCATATGTTCATTTTTTTATCCTGTATCTTCTTGTTTTACCATATAGAGTTTTAATTACCCCATTCCCACTCCATTCTACTTATTTTTACATTTCTCTTGATATACCCAATTCTCATTTCCATACAACAAAGTGAGCAGAAGCAGAATCTTACACTTAGCCACTTTTGACAAACATTCATTCCACATAAGACAGCATATACTATCCACTATTTTTCTACTAGCATTTGCACATCACATTATTTTTCCATTCATTAACTCCATTTTCTTTGCCAAATATGACTATTTTGTTCTTTGATACATTAATTTTCAGACCCCTACTTCTTGTTGCATTGTGCAATCTAACATTCTCTGGAAATCATTCAGGTCCTCAGTCAATAAAATGCCACCATATGCACACAAAAGAATATACACACAAAGACAGACACACACACACTCACTTATATATACAGTTCCAGTTAAAATACTTCTAATGTCACTACAAATATATTTATCTATAAGTACTGTATATTAAACATTGACATTACATTTTGTCTTATTGCCTGTTAAATGTGGAACCAATTGCTATGCATTCCATTTATTCTCACATAGGCTTTGTTCCCATCATATAGTAATTTTATTGCATTGAGCAACCAATCTTCAACTCCATAATTGCACAAAATTTCTATAATTCAAGCCTATTTGCTTTATCGTATGCTTTCTCTAAATAAGCATACATACAATACGTTTTCATTCTCAGACTCATAGGTTTCTCAGTGACAAATGTAATGGTAAAAATCTGGTTTGCATGGTCCAAGCTTGGCATAAAACTACATGACACTTTCACATTTTACTCATAATTTTTTACCCTTTCAATCAGAATCCTGACAATTAAGAACATGTCTTCCTAAAAATATAGCATCTAATATACAGCACAACTTTCCTTAAGGGAGGAATTCTACAAGCAATTGAAAGTGTACTCTTTCTGGCCACCACTCACCTTATTACCTTAAGACAAGTTGAACTGAAATTGGATTTGGTCTTATCAGTTCATGCCAAAAAAATGTAATCTGTGGAAGCAATTATAAGAGCACTGTAAGAACTTGATATATCATTTTCATGATCCTCTGCTATCAATAGAGGGAATGTAACAGATTTGGACAGTAAGTAACATATTGCATGCAGGGGTGGGTGGGTTGTGGAATGATAGAAATAGTGTCCTTAATATCCCTAAAGAAGTTTTGAAGGCTTTCAGATTCCTTTTAGTAGCATCCAGAAAGGGTAGGCCAGGAGAAGTCAAAGTAATTTAGATCCAATTTCCTTCCAAAAATGAAATGAACAGAAGGTTTATTAAAAGGAAATGAAGAGGAAATTGAACTTTCATAGTTCATGGTGCAATTGCAATGACAGAAAACAGTATTTGTCAATAGAAAGTTTAAGCAATAGTATTTCTTTGGCTCTTACAATAGAAGGCAAATCTTCCATACTGTAGACATGTGGGGGTTTATTGTCAGACAGAGTTAGAAGCTAAACATTCATTTCTACACCCTTTGTTTTGATCAGAAGAGTTACTGAAAATTGACAGTGAAAGCTGTCAAATCCTCCTCCTCCTTCACAAAATACCTTTTATCACAATAAATGAAGTTGTTCATTAGACTTATGTCTTCATTTCTGGGGTGTGCAACACAGCAAGATTTGCAATGTCCAAACATAAATCTCAGTGAGCCTTTTTTGGCATGGGCTTTGTAGTGGATTGGGCACCGAAACTGTGGACACCCTTCTCTCTCACAGTTCACATATTATTTGAGGTGAACACATCTTAGGTTATAGCTTTGATAGACTTTGGCAGACTATGAATGTCAGTAGCTTAAAAACCATAGTTCACTACAATAGATTTATTACTGATAACCTCTGATTGTTGAAATAGGTAGCAATGATTTTCGTGGGAACATTTAATTCTTTAGAAGAACAATAAGAGTTCCTAAGAGCTTTTCAGTCCTGAAAAAGACTGGAGCGGTTCAGGTGGTTCTTAACTCATTCTAGGTAAATGGAGATACGTAATCAGAATCAATTGGATGATGCCAAATCAGAATCCTCCATAGAAGAGGAGGATTAAATTCAGAGACTGACAGGTCTGCCCTCAAATATGCGTAACCCATGCAATTAGACTGTCATCTTGGAGATGGAGGTAAAGATAATGTAAGAAACAATCTTCAAGCTTTTGCTCATTTTGTTCCTTCCTAGTGCTTTTACTCATTCATTCATTTGCAAACAACAACAGAAAGAAAGAAAGAAAGAAAGAAAGAAAGAAAGAAAGAAAGAAAGAAAGAAAGAAAGAAAGAAAGAAATGAAATGAAATGAAATGAAATGAAATGAAATATTTAGGCTATTCTAATACCAGTATTTCATTACAGTTTTCCAATTTTATCATTATGACTTAATTTTTAAACAGTGAATTAAATCTAGACCACCTAGAATCCTATTGGCTGGGCTTAACTGTCATTCATTGTCAACCTAAATCAATGGCTGAAATGTGGCATACTTCATTACACCAGGTTCTTTAATCTGGGACATCAGTATCTTTTCAGGAGTATGTAATCACCTTTTTTGTAGCAGGCCAAGATCAGTTCATCCAATTGCTTCATAAACCAAGATAATCATTTATGTGTATTTTCTTCCCTCAGGTGTTCATTCTTCCTCTCTCTCTCTCTCTCTCTCTCTCTCTCTCTCTCACACACACACACACACACACACACACACACACACACACTTTCTCTGACTTGAGCATAGTAATCTTAATTTAGAAGGTCATAGAACTATGGCAGAAATGTGGATGCAATATTGTAACCTTTAAGCATAGTGCAAGAGACACAGAAGTGTTGATGGGCTCACACATCACATTAAGCTATAATGTGGTTTGTTTGATTCTGGCTTTGTATGATGGAAGAACCCAGATATTATAATTTATAAACCATGTTTGATGTCTTAAGAATCCTGCATGAAGTTTGTTAAACAACTCATAGTTTAAACTACTGTGTTAACACAGCCATTGACTTAAAATCTGAAACTCATGTGCTCTGGCTAAAATGAATTGGGGACTGAATTGAATGCTAGCACTTACTATTTAGAGAAATGCAACACCAGCCAAAAAATGCACTGAAGCACAAAAGCTATTCAACATTCTGAGACTAAAAAAAGCCAAGGCTAGCTATACAGCAAGATCAAGTATTACCTCTGGCACCTTTCATTTTGTTAAAGCAATCCGACTGGAAAAGCACATGTGCTTTAAATCTGAACAAGCAAAATTGATTCATGATACCTCACAGCATTTAGCATAAAGTCACAGCTGCTTTTGATCATGCCCTGCATCTCCCCCCCCCCCCAAATCTCCAAGCTTGTCAGAAGTCTGAAATTCGGTCTAACATCCCCATGTTTGTATTAATGCAAATGAAAAAGAAAAAGAAAAAATCAGTCTCTAAAACAGGGAAGGGCAACTTTACATCTCAGTGCCACATCAGTTACATTCAAAAAATTAGAGGAGAACAGTGGCATTTATTATTTTCTGGATCTTTTTTCCAGAAAAAAAAAGGGGGGGTGGAATCAGACTATATGCAGATAACTATACTTGTATCTGCATCTTTGTGTACAAAGGCACACACAAACTAGTATTAACAGATCAAGCTGATCTAAAAATGATGAAATGAATCTTGATCCTTGAATTTACATCCCATCTCTTATGGGATGTACAGAATTTAGAAAATTCTGTACATCTCATAAGATCTCTCTCTCTCCCTCTCTCTCATTCTCTCTCTGTGTGTGTGTATGTACAGGGAGGATTCTCTTACTATGCAAGAAATGGCAAGGTGACTCTGTCTAGGTATATTATTTGAGACTTTGAACTGTTGATTTCCCAGAAAGCAAGATGGCCACAGTAGAAGGGAGCTGAGTAAGGGAAGTTGGTTTCAGTTCCATGCAGGACAGATTGCTACTGGGAGAAAATGATCACCAAAGGAAAGAAGAGACTGAGAAATAATCCAAAAAGCAACCAGCAGTGCAGAAAAACTCAGGGAAACAGCAAAAATCAAACTTTCTTTTACCCCAGGATCCCAACAGAGACATAACTACACAGTTTTAACCAAGAATACATCTGCTCCCTTGAGAAAAGAAGGCTCTATTTTCCTTTGACAGAGGCTACATGAACTTTCGTATTTTCCTCTCTCTCCTTTCCTTTCATTAATCTTTTAACACAACTTTATACTTTTTAACTTTAAAAAAAGGCCCTGCTGGTATGCTTGCTTTCAGGGGTATGTGGCTTTCCTCTATCTTCTGGGACTGGAACTGGTGACCATGCAGAAACTCTCTGGTTCATTCCCACCCAGAACTGCAACTGCATCTCTAAGCAGAAAAAAATCCCACGCCACTGCAAGCAGGTGCATGCAACCACAGCATTTTTAAAGTGACAAAGTAGAAAAGATACAATAACCTTTCCATCTGTGCTCCCCTCTGAGAAGAGGAAAGGATGTATCATTCCCCATTTCTCTTTGCTCCCCTTTCAATTCACTCTTCAACTGTCATGAAAAGAGCAAGCTAAATGGGAGAGAACAGTTCAAGTGAGCATTGCCCATATTACTGCACTAAATACAGGCTTTTATTTTCCCAGGGGATCAACTGGCTGGAATGATCTAAGCTCAGCTACTTCACTTCCCTTCTGCTTTGCTGGTCTGCCAGCAACAGGGCACTGGAAATGTTAAAGCATTCTCAATTTCAAGTGCACTAATGAAGCATTATTATAGATTTATCCATCATTGAAATACATTAGTAGCATGTTGCTGGTTCACATCAAACATCTAGCTAGCTAGCTAGCTCAGAATCCTATTTCTCAAGGTAGTCAACAAGACAGGGACTCACTTTGTTCCCAACTTAATAGTCAACTCTTTCAATTATCATATTGCATTGCTTTGTAAAGGGCGGCGGGGGGCAGGGGGAGGGAGATATAGCTCTCTCTAACTCCAATTCCAACGCTTGTCCCATTTCAGTCCAGGTCATCCTTGTGAAAAGATACAAACTGAAGGAATCATAGTGCAGCACTAGAACACCTGATCTTCATTCAGAAGGCCCTGAGTTCAATCACCAACATCTCCAGGAAGGAGTGCAAAAATCCCTGCCCAAAATTCTGGAGAGACATTGTCAACCAGTGGAAACTCTGTAGTTAGTACCTTAGGACAGAGATAGCCTCCTATGATCCATAAACACACCGCATCTTTTAAATGAATACCCAAATCCTTGCCATAATGGCTCATGTTTTTGAGAAATAGAAGTTGTGTCCCCCCACTTTAAATAATCTGTGTATATTGGCCTAAACAGTTTTCTGTCACTGGGATTTCACCATGATTCAATCAAAGTTGCAAATAATTCCAGGATGGAGAACTGTAGGGTTTAGAAATGTTATACAGAGATGTTGAATTGACTTAAATTGGTGTGTATTCAAAGAGATCTTTATTGGCATTGTGTCTACTATGGTTGAATCTACTTGGATGAACACTTTCAGTTTTGCTCCAGTGTGATTAATGCTCACATGTGTCACCTAACTGTGTTCTTTATTGGACTCCAAAATGCTACTGTCTTTGTAGATGTGCGTCTCTCTTTGAATTTTCTAGTCTGCCTTGCTCCAAAATTACGGATTCAAATAACACAGCTTTGCCAACCAGCTTTCCCCTTTCCAATGCTAAATCAAATTCTGGCCAGTGCAAAATGCTTAACTTTTGTTATAACGAAGTTCTCAGCAGAAATGGAACAGTGGTTCTCTCTTGAAGTGCCTCAGTATGATTCCAATTCATCAGTATGGCCAATGAAGAAACTGTAACTTCAAAATGAATGAATGAATGAATGAATGAACAAATAAATAAATGGAAAGAGCAATCTGTATATTGTTCTGGCAGAAGCCTTTCTTTCTTTTTAAAGTCAATCTCAAAATTGAACAGAAATACTACATTTATGTAGCTTCCTATGGAGGATATATTATTTGCTCAAAAGCAGATGTAATATAGTTCATTCTGTCTTCAGTAAAACCCATTGATCCATGGTTTTTGGCCTGGAAAAGCAAATTAATTCATGGCAGAATGCAGTCTTTATTACATTATACAGGTTTCATATCTAATTGATCTAAACACTCCATCTACCAGGAGACAATACCTAACAAGCAATCCTTTAAGTTAGAAGTAATAAAACACAGATCCTGACCATTATCCAGTCCCCTTTTCCTCTTTAACAAAGGCTATTTTGGGAAGTCTTTCTACAGATGTTTCAGTGTATGAATTATGCACAAATTTTCACTCGCCTTCCCTGTTTTTTTGCCAAAAGAAACACAGATGTCTGAATAATCTTATTTGGTTGAACAGAATTTAAGCTCCACTCTTAAATTTCATCTTCTTAATCTCCAATTATGATTTGTGCTGCAGCTTTTCATCATAAACGTAAATGCAGCCCTATTACCTTTTCGTTCTTCCTATAATCCCTGCACACACATGCACGCACACACACACACACACACTGTACATAGACCTCTGTTCTGTTTAACCTCCCCAAACTTGAGAAGTTTCTGCCACCAGGAACACATTTTGATATCTGCCAATGGACGAACTCACAGTTTTACAGTGTTCTTCATTCTTGTGTTTCGGATGTCATATGCTATTCTAGTCACCAGAATTCAAAAATGCTTTTATAGATTTGAAATAGGGAACACAAAGTAACTAAAATGACTAATGACTAGAATATCTTTCTCATATAAAAAGGTTATAACATGGACCTCTTGAAAGAAGGATAGGATGAATGTGGACTATATTCCTAAAGCTAATCAAAGTAAAGACTTCCTCTCTGCTAAGTTTGGTTGATTGAAAAATAGACATTAAGATGTCCATCTAACATTCAACAGACTCATTTCACATCTACCCTCAGCCATGAAAATTCATAGGGTGACTTTTGGGGGTGATGATGATGATGATAGTATTAATAAGTATTCACAGATACACATATACTGCATACATTTACTTAAAAAAAAAAAGGGAGGGAGCCAATGACTAGCTCTATACATTGCACCAAGGCATGCTTTCATTTAACCATTGTTCATTGAATATCTCACACTTTGCTGGTTATCACAGAATGCTGCACCATAAATCATGGTTTATAAATCTCAGTGGCTCAGTTCTTGTATTATGCTAAAGCAAAACCAAACACATCACATAATGGTTTACTGCAGTCTGTAAACACATCCCATATGTGGAAAAGTTCTGCTTCAGATAACATGATGGATCACATCCACCAAAGACGTGATTGCATGCCTCTTCCAATGTCAAAGTTAATGAGTATTCTCTAGTTGTATCTTATGCTTAACTAGCCAACTATATTATGTTACTGCAATTCACCCTATTATATTGCCAACATTTCCTCATTCTATTGACTACTTCTCCTTCAGCTGACCTGGCAAGTAAAAGTTCAAATGCAGTTATGAATGCTAATGCTTGGAGTGATTTGTGGTCCTTTACACAGCAAGTCATCTCCAAGATAAGATCATTTAGTCCATGGGAGAGCTTGTCTCCCTTCCTCAACCTTCTCCAAGCCTTCCTTTCCTTCCAGATATTGCTAAATGCTGCTTCTTCCTTGGGTAGCTTGCTGCTTTAACAATGGCAGATTCAGAAGCCTGACCTAAAATAGGTTATTTCATCTAAGGTGGTTTAAGCTGGAGCAGGGAGTGACAAGAGACTAGAGCAGGCAGTCACTGCTAATGGCAAGCACAACATTATTATAGACTAAAGGTCGAGCAATGAATTTCAATTATGGCATGTCAGGATGCCCAAATGTAGGTACCTGATAACAACTCTACAGCTTCCAGCACCATTAGATTCTCTTTCATTCCAATTTCAATAATGCTCTTCGCCCTTAGCACATTTTTCTTTCTTTCCTTCTCTTTTAATAACAACAAGAAGCCAATAGATATTATCTCTCCTATAAGAAAACCCATTTTGGCTTCCCTTCAGCTAGAAGGGTATAATAACTAAATGAAGCATGCTTTCAGAATGTTGCAGATATCCAGTGGATTCCCTCTTATTCCCATTTTTTTTTCTTTTTCAATAAGGGAGCAAGCAGCTACATTTCTGGGTTGCAAGAATATACAATATTTTCTGGGCCAAGGGCTGCCCTTGGTCCCTGAATGTCAAATTGGAGACCCCTCATTGCCAAATTTGATTTAATTCACATTTAATTGGAATTAATATTGGTTACAGTGAACATGAACATACACCAGTCCTGCATTTAATTATCTTCCCCTTCTACTATTAAACATTATAATTTGCTAATAACTTGAAGGAACAGGGAATGTTTAGCCTTGAGAAGAGAAAATGGCTAGGATATGATAGTGCCTGTCGATAGCTAGAATATGGACATTCATAGGCTCTTGCCTGACAAAAGCCACAATGTGCTGTTGTGCCACAAGCTGTATTCCTTCTGGACTTGCATGAGATATCATGATGCATACACAAAAGTTGTGGGGCTGGCCTCAAAATGGCATGACACTGCTGCTATCAGACTGATCTGTTTAACCCCCTTCTCCTCCCCTGCTGACTTGGCTGATCTGGAAGGCTCTTCCACAAAGTAAGATCAAAGTTGCTTCTCCATTCCAGCATGCAGGATATGAAATCAGGGATTCAAGTAACATGGAGGTGGATTCTGGCTGAATGTTAGGAAAATGGTAAGAAAACCAAATATCTGTGGACATGGTGGACACCCTTTCACTAGATGCATTCAGACCATGTGCCTGAGATGCTTTAACTCAGATTCCTCCATTGACCAGGGATTGTGGCTCAATAGCCTAAATAGCCCATTTCAACTCCTGGAACAACAAAAAGTTTAGTGGTCTCTATGGACAAAACCCATGTCCTTCATGGTTAGCATACTTCTCTGAGGCTTCCAATTACTTACCTCATCTCTATATCTCTTTTCAGTTGTTCCATGTATGAAGGTTCAAAAATAGTAACAAGATGCTACAAGTTAAAGATACGCAGATCCGATCTGTTTTACTGTTTCCGTCAGAAGAGCAGTATTCTACTTCAGCAGAATGTCTTTACAAATTCCCTAGAAAAAATTGTAACTATTGACATTTACAATGGCTCTTCAATTACTGCATCTTTATACACATCGTCACATAATTTACATTGCTCTTATTGGAAATTAGCCCCTATTTATTTATTTAGGAAAGTACATTTTCACAGATGATTTTTCTGCATATTTTAAATCAGGGATTGATGAAAATCAGACAGATATAATTTGAGAATAAAATTCATGCAACTGTAAAGTCAGAGGTAGTGAAATGTCAAAATCCCATCCTATCAGAATTCATGATAAAATTATTTCACTTTGTTATTGCATTAGAATGTCTTTAACCCCATTTCTATTATCACACAGATCTTCAGGTATTTCATCTGTTTACAGCAAACATCTGCAATGGAAAGCTTACTATATCCAGGTTGGGTATCTCTGTGTTTCAGAAACCTGGCTGATTAGGGTTCAGAACTGCCTATATATCAAGTTCTCCTCTGCATATATATTTCCCAACCCTTCTTAGAATCTTGGAGGGTCTTGTTTTTCATAAACAAAAAATCAAATAAGGCTTGTATGTCTTTACTGCTAGACTCCTAGGGACAATGCCATGGGAAATTGGCAGAGGCAATGCAATGCAACTGCAGGATTTGGTTGCCTGAATATGACTTAGTTAAGAGGTACTCCAGCATAGCATCCCTAGAATTGAAAGAAAACTGACATTTTTTTTAATGATGAAACCAAGGTACTTAAATAATTGTTTTTCAAATGCAATTGGCTACTATATTTTATCAATATAATCCTAAAGATTCCTGGAGCCCAAAACCAAAATCAATACCCTATCATGTGCTGATAATCACACGTGCAGTAGCAAAGGTTGCCCCCATTTTCTAGGCTAGGACAACATTCAGATGTCCTACCCATGATGTCTGCTTCATATATGGCGGTGAATCCTTTAAGACTCACTGTTTCTTACTTCCTCATCTCCGATTTCATGCGAGGTCAGCATAACTCTCTAGTCACATATAAAAAAAAAAAGTTCAGAAGCTTACAAACTCCGATATTTGCTAATGTTGAACAAGAATGTAAATGAGTGCTTTTCAAATACTTCTGTGGTTTACATAACACAATGGATGACATGCCTTACAAGATAAAGTTTTGTGCAAATGAGTTCACCATCTGGAGGTTCATGAATACAGAAAACAGTTGGCTTTGATAGCAACTGAATGCTTTTGAATTCTGAAGACAGAATATTGAGAACTACAAATCTTGGATAATACAGATTCTTCTAACAGTTATTTTTCTCTATAAATGTGCCAGTCTTCATAGTTTTGTTTTTTGCAGAATTTAAAATATTAAGCAGTGTATCATGAGCCAAAATCCAGAATGTCCAAAGAGATTGTCCTAACTACCAGGAAACACACTGAGACAATGACTTGGTCTCTAATATTTATTACTAGTACTTAACAAGAATCCTAACAAACTGAAGAAGCATGGGAAAAACCCAGCCATATAAACCCCAAAGGTTAAGGCGGTCCCGATCTGTGTCTCTTTGAATGGCTGAACAGTTCCTCAGTGCTACGCATGCGCTTGACAGTCTGGGTGGGAGCCCCCTGCTCGCCATCCTTACTTATGACAGAGATACTTGAAAGGAAGGGTGGATACATGTCCAATATGCAAGTAAGTTAGACCTCAGTTTTGTTAATCAATAGAAGGTATGTTCCACATATTATGGCAACCACAAGAAACACTGTGTTACTAGGATGATCCTTGTTGTTGTTTATTCGTTTAGTCGCTTCCGACTCTTCGTGATTTCATGGACCAGCCCACACCAGAGCTTCCTGTCGGTCGTCAACACCCCCAGCTCCCCCAGGGACGAGTCCGTCACCTCTAGAATATCATCCATCCACCTTGCCCTTGGTCAGCCCCTCTTACTCTTGCCCTCCACTCTCAGCATCTTCTCCAGGGTGTCCTGTCTTCTCATTATGTGGCCAAAGTATTCAGTTTTGCCTTTAATATCATTCCCTCAAGTGAGCAGTCTGGCTTTATTTCCTGGAGGATGGACTGGTTTGATCTTCTTGCAGTCCAAGGCACACTCAGAATTTTCCCCCAATGCCACAGTTCAAAAGCATCTATCTTCCTTCTCTCAGCCTTCCTTATGGTCCAGCTCTCGCAGCCACATGTTACTACAGGGAATACCATTACTTTAACTACGCGGACCTTTGTTGTCAGTAGGATGATCCTAATGTGAAACAAATGCCAAACATATGTGCATAGGGCATACAGGAAAATATGTATCTTTTACTACCAGGGTATCTAGATATTGTGAGATTTCCTGATGTTTGACATGCAGATGCCTCAAGTCTGGTATAGGAAATGTTGATATAACATATGTCAGAATTATCAAATGGTGATTTGATCAAATGCACAGGACAAAATGAGAAATGATATGGCACCGACTACTATTTCCCAAAAAATTAATCAGCATTACATACGTACTGAACGTCTTCACTCCTCAATTGTTTAGGATTCTCCACCCTCATGCATAATTTGTTTTCTCCTTCACGTTTTTTTTAATTGCATCATGAGCCCAAACTTAAGTACCTTAAATTATTTAATTTAATCAGGGGATGATTCAGTACATTTTCTGTGGATCTCTCTGTACTTTAAAATTAAAGTCTCAATGTGAATGAGGAAGCATAATTCAAATAACAGATTTCCCCCCATTTAGATCTATCCCTGTGTTTCTTGCCTTCTGATTACACTCACTGCCATCTAGTTTTCTCATTCCACTTTTCCCATTTGCTCATTCAATATATCATAACATTTAGCTATTATGCCACCATTTGGTTCTCTGTCTACAAATTTTGGGTTTTCTGCAATGTTATGATTACTTCAAGTCTGCTGACACCTTTGCCTTGTGTGTTAGTTATGCAATTTACTTCTAGCTCCAGAAGCATGAGATTAAGTTTAAATCCATATTAAGAGTTACCTGAAGTCCCCAAAAACCAATCCCTTTTGGGAAACGTCTATCAAGTTATAGGTCCGCTCATCTCAATATTGTGTTGATATTTTTCACAATGAAGGCAATGCAACACAATACATTTGTTTTTATATGGTATTTTACTGTATCTTACCACTGCTTATCTCCATCTGTATTTTCAGTGCACTTTTCTAGTAAGAGACAAAGAAAGTACACCACTGTGAACAGCAAAAATGAAAGAAACCCAACAAAAACCAAGGGCATAGTAGTATCCAAGCTCATTGTCTTCTTATTACTATTTTTTTTAAAAATCCAAAACCACAATGTTCAGGACCATGGAGATCAACATAAATTGGGAGGAGCCTGAAAAAAAAAAATTCTGTGCATCAAAAACAGGAACAGGATAACATGATTGGTTTAAGGAAATGATAGTAATAACTTCAGAATAGTCAGTGGTGAAAGTTCAGTCTCATTCCTATTATATATTTCTTAATAGAAGATCTGAGAGCTGGTTTGGTGTAGTGGATAAGGCATCAGGCTAGTATCTGGTACAGCATGAGTTCAAATCCCATCTTAGATATAAAACCAGCTGGATGACCTTGTCCCAATCCCTCTCTCTCAGCTCTAGGAAGAAGGCAACCGCAAACCACTTCTGTATATCTTGACAAGAAAACTTCAGGGACCAGGTCTGGGCAGTTGTCAGGAATCAGCACTGACTTGAAGGAAAAGACAACAACAACAAATCTAAAATGGTTCAGATCCAGAGGTTTGTCACTACTGTTTCATTCTAACTTGCCCCCACATTTTTTGTCAGCATTAATATGAAGGTGGAAATAATCATGTATGGCATTTTGAATTCCTTGAAAGAACTGAGGTTGCCACTGTGGTTTTGCCTGCACTCTTTCTAAGCATACCCATTAAATGCATCAGAGTATCTCCAAATGGCTATTGTTGAACTAATTATTTAGTTAGTAACAATAATAATAAATGGTTAGCCTTCACCCAACAACAAAATTCCCTTATATGTGAATGATAATACGCTGCATTATTTTCCTAATCCTGTTCACTTAATTTTCTTCTTTCCAGCATAGCTTGAAATTTTTATTATTACATGCTCCAATATTATCACAAACCAGCATTTGCATAATAAATTCAAAAACCATGTGCATTCCAGAAAAAAAAGAGAGAGAGAGAGAGAGAGAACTATTTATTGTGATAATGCTTTAAATTAGATCCCTTGATCTCTCCCTGGTTATTGTATAGCTTTCCAGTGGAATGTGTTAAATGCTTTATTTAATGTATGGTAAGTTTTATATGGTGAAGCAATTTGTACTATTAAACAAGGAAAACAAAATAAAATAAAAAACCTGCCAACTTATTCAATGGAATAAGCTCTTGCTGCTTTATAATCTAAAAATATGAGAGCACTAAGTAATCATTTCATGCTGTTTCTGTGGCCATGTAAGCAGCAAGACTGAACAATTTAAATGCTCCAGATGAGGACCAAAAATAAAAATTAAAGCTTAGGTTTCTTTCATCTGTCTTTGATGGTCCCACAGCAACTGAACTCTACACAATAAATAACTATAATTTGCATCTTTTATAATCAGACTGCTATTCAAGTGTGCAATCAGCTGCAAGCCAATGGGAACTGCAGTGAGTTCTCCAGGGGTATTCCCTTTGTCACAAGATGTGGTATATTTTCAGCTCTCTGACTACTTCACATTCCGCTCTAAGTTTCTCATTTGCAAATAGATCAAAAAGTCCCCCCCCCCCTTTCTAAAGCTTCTCAAAGGTTTCTTTTAGGAACATGCAGTATGCCACCTGGCAATTTCATAATGATCTACTCTTCCTTGATGAACCTTATATGACAGGCTACTCTAAGGCAGTTTGCTCGCTGATGTGGATAATATAGTATCCCCTCATTCCATGTGCAAAAGTCAGGTAAACTAGAAGTGGATTGTACATTGTACTAAGTAGTTATAGGACAACGTTCTCCAGGTTCTCATCCATCCATTTACAGGGTGAGGTGTCTTCAGTATGTGGATCACACTCAGTTATACATCATTACCCTGATCCAAGCTGAAGACTGGTGTCTAAAGCTGTGAGGATCTGGATGGGACTAAAATAAGATCAGATTAAATTCCACCAAGACAGAACTGCTGGTCTTCAGGAAGCATCCATTAGCATTTTATTTTATTTATTTTTCTATCACCACCCATCTCTCCCAAAAAGGGGGACTTTTTTTTTTTTTTTTATTGGTCCAGTAATTATTCTGGATGGTGATGGCTTGTGACTTGGGGGTCCTTTTGGACTTTCAGCTCCTGCTCTAGCAGCAGGTGAAAACTGTATGCACCATTTACAACCCTACCTGACCACAGTGATGCATGATCCGAATATCACCTAATTGGACTACTTCCTTGTACTCAGTGTGCTGGTGGAAACAACCTGGAAGTTAGAGCTGGCACATAGCGATATAGCTAATTTACTATTGACTTAATAGGAACGATGGGGATTTAAACATTTAAACTCAAATACCTGAACAATACTAACAGGATGCAGGCAAAATTAGTGCATCCTGTCACTGCTTTCTTAACTCAAATACATATTTTCCTGGGATTTCAAGCTGCCATTTCAGTTTAGGAAAAGGTGTGAACTTTTTTCAAGTTCAACAAGTAAACCATCATCTCTTCCAAAGGAGCTTATCTACCTTTGTTCCAAATAGTTGTATATCCCCAGAAACCATTGCAGCACAAGTCAATATACTAACCTAACACGCACACACACAAAATAATAATTGCAGCACCTTAAAAATCATGATTTGAGTCGGGGAAGAAATAAAATCTGAAAACAACAAAGAGCAGTAACTACTCATAGATGGTGGCCATTCACACAATGGTGCACATCATACATTCTTGTAAAGGTGAACTAGTTAACACTTGCATAGTGTAATCTTCAGTACAGGAATGTGGTTTTTCCGGCTATGTTCTTGGGAAATATTGGAGACTGCATATTTGAATAAATTTAGAAATTTGTGCATCATGATGAGGCATGAAATATTATTTTAATCTATTATAATGAAGTCCATACCTAATCTGATTTTAGAGTCTGTACAGAATGTACAAAAAGTGCCAGTGCAAATGAACATGAACATATAGGAAATTAAATCATTTGTAGACTGATTTGTTTAAGCCCAAAAAGAAGAAAATCCTCAAGGATATAAATCAAAGCAATTATGAGAAATTCATAGTTAATGGGAAAACTTAGGAAGATTTCTCATCTAGGCATATAACAGTCATTAGCAAAACCAAAATTTCAGATGTACTTTCATATTTGGGTTGAAGAATGGCCATATATAATAAATTCATCCCTTTCCTGATAAGTGCTGCCCTTCCTCTGAGAACTGACCTCTAACACCAAGAGATGAAAAACTAATTTAATTTTATTGGTTCCACTTTTAATCAGGGCCTGCCAATCATGCAGTTCTACATTGGCTGAAAGTAAATGGAAATTCACACATAAAGACAATTGCTTTAAAAAGGGAAAGTATTCTGCATTAGAGTGAAAGTTAACTGAGAAAACATTTGGGTTTCAGGATTTAATTCAAAATGATAACTGAATCTTGGAATGAACTATTGCTGAATGGAAGGTTGCTAGCAATACAGCTAGGTTATTCTGGTTGTTTTCAGCACCCAACTTTTGTAAAATACTAGGTTTTGTTGCTGGCAATGATGCTAATTATTCTGCATTTCCAAGGAAGAATAGATGTTGGAGAGATAAGGCCTGACACAGTTTATCTTTGATTTCTGAGAAAGGTATGTTTCTAATGCTAATTAGTACTAAACTAAATGGCAACATATTACTGTATCTGCTCTCTCTGGCTTTTGTTTTCTTGTCTTTTGCTTTAAAAAAAAAGAGTTTGGAAGGCTCCAGTTTAAAACCAGGATCATCTTTCTTCACTTATACTGTCCTTGGGGGGGGGGGGGGGTCTGAAAAGAGAGGGTTTTATATTCATCATCATCACTATTTTTCAAGGTGAATGGGAACCATCTGGTAGATAATAATAAAAAAAAAAAGACCCAAGAAATCCCTGTCATGGATTTGCATCATCACAAAACTGCATTAATGGAATCTAAGGTAAGGATTAAACGGAACTGCCCATTGAATCTGCTGGGAGCAAATCTGGGCATTTTGGTGCAGTGGAGCCATGGCAGGATGATATTAGCCAGAATCAAGTGTGAGTGGTGACAGGCATTCGAAGCAGAAAGAACCGCTGACAGGAAGAGAGGGATTACACTGTATAAACTTTACAGGATGATTAAGTGGGTCTCTTCTCCCTTCTTAAACTTTCAGAAATTTGGTTCCTTCCTAACTCACCTGGTTTAGTCATCTGGGTTTGATGCTTGACCAGCTGCTATAATTGACTATGTCTCATTAAAAAATGAATAATGATAATGATAATGATAATGATAATGATAATGATAATGATAATGATAATGATAATGATAATGATAATGATAATAATAAAAAAAAACCCTCACTCACTTCATAAAGTTTAGAAAAGTCAAAATCTACCTGTCACTGTCAGGACCAATATAGCAACTTCTCCTGCCAATTTTAAGTACAAAAGCAGAAGGAATGTTCTCCCCAGTAAGTATATGGAGTGGGCCTACTCTTAGATACACAGTACCTACTGTACCTACACAGATACAGTATAACTATTTTAACAAATATTTTTTTAAATTTCTTTTTCTTTTTTTTCCTCAGAACTGTATATACTGTACAACTGAGGTTCTGGCAGTGAAGGCTCACCCTTGCGAGCAAGGGAGAGATAAATGACAGAAAACGCCACAGAGGAAAGAGGTAAATGGCATTGTGAAGATATGTTATGAGAGGAGGAGAAGATAGTGACACAGAGTTTACAGGAAAGACAAATCCCCCTACAACTGTTGTCTAGGTATGGTTGAAGTAGGAAGTAGATTATGTACTAAAATACACTGGCCAAAATAATAATTAGAGCCAGTTTAGAGTAGTGGTAAAGGCACCAGGCTAGAAACTGGGAGACTGTGAGTTCTAGTCTTGCCTTAGGCGCAACGCCAGTTGGGTGACCTTGGGCCAGTCCCTCTCTCTCAGCCCTAGGAAAGAGGCAATGGCAAACCAATTCTGGAATCTTGCCAAGAAAACTGCAGTCACCAGGAGTCAACAGAAGGCACAAAAATAAATAAATAAATAATAAAATACCTCCATTCTTTAATATGACTACTAGGGAGGACAAAAACAATGCCTGCTTAACAGCAATACATATCTCACCCTGTTATAACATTGACTTTGTTGAATTCCTGACATAGTTCAAAACCCTGAAAAAGCATATTGCCAATGGGGCGTGGGGTGGAATCTCAATATACTTTGGACTGGTCTTACCCAGATGTCAGCTTTGGTGGGGATAAGAACAGTTGCAGCATTCTGTCTATCCACATTTTCCATACCTGCATGCCTTTTATTCTTTCATCAGCCTTCTTCTTACATACCTCTGTTGTTGGCTAAAAAGTCTCAGAAGTTGTGGCCCTCTGTAATATTTTAGTTCTCTAATCAAACACTTTGAAAGGAAAATGTTGAATGATACTTTCTGTAGAATTTAAGTCTCTAGGGGTGGAAAATCGGATATAAATAGAGATTTCTGCAGGTTTGATTTGAGAGAAGGGTGAGTTTTCTTTTGCAAACATTGATTGGATGCTAAAGAGTCCCTTGATACTGGACATGCTGATGAAATTACAGTTACACATAACGTGTACCTGTGAAAGCACAAGAGAGGTTTATTGTCTGTTGAGTTGCACTACAATCTTTTCAGGGTGGATCCTGAAAAGATTGTAGTGCATGTAAAATTCATTGTTGGCCAGGACACTTGAGCTAGTGATCAAAGGGTTCTTGTGTAAGAAACAATTAACAAAACCTGTACGTTGTCCTCTTCCTCCTCCTTTAAGAATGTTATAGCTTAAAATTAGGAAACTACAAATGTACTAACTATCATGGTTTTAGCATTCATCTCATGGACTTCAGTGATCATAATAGTAATGACAGGGTTTCAACCAAAGGAATGCTTGTTGCTGTCATTATGGGAAACTCACCTTGGTAATATTTCCAGATTTGCTATTTTGAGCAATTTTAATCAGTACAAGCTATCAAGGAGAATAGGGCTGGGGCAAGGTTCATAAGATTTGGATTGTTTCATCAAATTTAGTCAAGGTCTGTTTGAAGCAAGACCTTCAGAGGGGAATTTCCAGTGTGGATTTTTAAACTGGCAAGGTTCTTGTTTAAACAACAAAATGTATTGCATTTTCCCTGGTTTTAAATCTTACCAAAAAGATCCTCAAACACCAGGTTCTAACCTGTAGTGTATGAAAGTTTAACATTCCTATTCTGTCAGCTGTCCAATTAGAATAATTCCAAATATCACTGTAACTTAATATAAATATTTATTAAGGATTGAATTAACTACAGAGCAAAGGAGTTTAATTCAGTTCATTCAGATTGCTATTGACTTCTAATGGTTTAGAGTGCCAATTCTTTTGATACCTTGGAGAGAAGTTAAGTAAAGCAGTACTTTCAAGAAATGCTAACTATTAAAACATACATATGCCACTTAAGTGATGCCCCTTTCTTTCCAATTTTATTTGAAATGAAGTTATAATGAAACCTGGCTTATTATACATCAGGAATTGGTAACACAGCTTGGATATTAATGTACCAGTGGATACTTTGTTTGGCATCCATCTAGCTCCCTGCCCCTCTATTTTTCTTCTGATGATGGAGGAGGAGGAGGAGGAGACCTGCCAACTAAGTTCCTATAATTTAATATGTTGATGTACCCAGAATGCCTTCAGGGATCCACTTTGGCTGCTAAGGCACACACAGAGAATAACAATGGTGGTTTGTAGCTCAGTTTTTTGCTTGTATGTTTGAACATCTGCTGAAGGAAAAAAAAAATGTCAAAGGTATTTGGGGAAAGAAGGAGAGAACTTTCCAAAGGTGTAAAAACAGTACAAGGAATCTCTCTAGTTTGTTTTCCAGGAAAGAAGAGTTTTGCAGGAAGAAAGAAAAGATTGAGCCCAGGAGGTGTGAGTGGATTTATTGCTTCCCATGAGCAAAATATTTGGCTTATTTGCTTTCCAGCCAGGCAACATACAGCCACTTGATGTCAGGAAATTAATTAAAGCTTTTGGAGAAAACTTTTCTGTTGTATCAGAGTCTGTTGGAGTTGGGTGGCTTGAACAAATTTGAATAAATAAATAAATAAAATCATCGAGTGTGGCCCTTTAAGACAATAATAAAAAAAAAACCCATTTTGAAAGGAAAACATGATACCGATTTCAGTATAGAAATCTATGATAGGTGAATTTCTTTTCTTTCTATGTACATATTATGCAATTCAAAAGTCATTTGTTTTCTAACTTTAAAGCCTTCTTTTCCAGATTTCTCTAAATGTTTAGTCTGCCTGCACAATGCCTTAGCAATTAAATCTATGCATTTTGAAATCCAAATGGAAAATATTTTCAACTTCCATGTATTTGTTACTTGATTAGATCCAATAGGAACAATGGGGTGGGCAGTTTTGCACATAAACTGATTTGTCATCCCCCTGAAGTACTTTCTTTGGTGATAGATCTGTATCCCTTCCTCCCTCCCTTCCTTCCTTTTCTTTTTCAAGAGAAGGCAGAATAAATAACTTATTCATAGCAATGTTTTCCTCATGCTGGAAAAGATGTCAGCTAGAGATACTTCAATGTTGTAGTGCTAGCTAATCTTTCTTCATTTAGTACATCAAGGGTGCATGGGAGATCTTTGAATAGATGCCCGCTTTTGTAGGTTTTTCCCAACACTGCCCCCTCCTCCTCCCCCCAAAGGTAAAATGTGCTATTAGATAGAAATATATGAAAAGCAGAACTAATGCAAATGTTTTAGTTTAATACAACATAGGGTTTGTTCTACTTTCCTCCTGATCCCTTCCTTTTCAAAGTGGCTTTTGATGCCTTGGAGACCTCATGGACAATGGTCAATCTTTTGTGGTTTGTGATTGTTTTTATTGATGACAGTGTTTACATGGCAAGACTGCAGCTGAAATTCTTCTATACCAGCCAAAGTTGTGAGAAGGGGGCAGTCTAAACATTACATTAAGAAATGCAAATAAATACTCACCAGTCAGAAAAGTTAGTTGTCCAAGATATGACCCTACATTTTTACATTAACTCTCTATATATTCCATTATTTTTTATGCACTGTGACAAGACAATTGCATTTTACCACTTGGAATGTATAGAACCACATACACTAGGAACTGAAACAATAAATTTTGAGCAATATGAAAGCTACTGAGTAATTAAATTACTATATACCCACTAGTTCAGGAGATGTATATTAAGTCAGTCAACACCGTTTGTTTGTTTGTTTGTTCACCAAACTTCTCCACATAGAAATTTTCTCTTTTCTGTTTTACCCTTTACGGACTTTTTGCTGACACCAGGATTGAAAAGTTGACATTTCAAGGATTTGCTTATAGATAAGGGATGGGATATGGGATGAAGAGATACCTGTTTGTAACCTTATAGAAGGTGAAGGGTTACTAAATTTGTCTACACTTGTTGTAATGAAGGCTGGAAGTCACTTCTTTATATATTTCTTTTTTATTATATTTTTTCTTCTCTTTTTTCTTTCTCTTTTTTCTTGCACTGTTTATTCTTTCTTTCTATTCTCCTTTTTAAAGTTTAATTTGTGTTAGTTTTTAGTACTGTAATCAAAATTCCTTATATGTATATGTATATGTATATATACATGTTCTGTTTGTGCATGAATAGAGATGCACCTAACTCTCAAAGCAAAGGCATCATTGCAGAGGCGGAAAAAGAAAATTATAAATCTGTAGTTTTTATTTTTTTCTCTCTTTCTCTCTCTCTCAGATTCATATGCCATACAATTCCCAGTGACTCTTGGTGGCTATTGATTTAAGCTGGAAAATAATGCCTTAATAATGAGGGTTGATTTTTATTTTTTGCTGTTAAAAAGAAGGAAAATTTAGTCTGCATATTTCACATTTTCAAGAATATTTCCATCCTGAGACTTCTTAAAACTCACAACATTCACTTGAAATCCAAACCAGGTTGCCTAGAAATTTCCAAAACATTTCACTAAATTATCTTAAATTCTACCTCTCACAACTGTTAGAAAATGAGCTAAGAATACATACAATTTAGTTTGAGGAAAACACACGGTCACACAGACTCAAGCTGCCCAGCTCAAAATATAACAGTTGTAAAGCAAATCACACATTTTTCTTGTTAATGCAAATTCAATATCTTTCATTCTTTCATTCAACTTAACCTAAGAATAGGCCTTTTCATTAAGGATTATCGGTCGTCTTTGCATAGACATTATTGGAGATTAATGTGTTTAACATAAAAAAGCCACAAGTAAGGATCAAACCAAAAATTGTGTTATTAAGTCAGAGCAACTGTTTTCTTTTATATAAAATTGCAGTGTCTCTATGTGTGCCTAATCCAAAACAGATGATTCTGTTTAACAGATAACTGTTTCTTAGGGAAGAACAGAGAACTCTTTAAAAACGAGACCTTTTCTCCTTGGCAAGTTGAGCCACAGATATTTTCACAGTGGTTCTTGCCCCTCTACTAGCTAATGGTGCTCTCTTTAAAAAAAACTGGAGAAGCATTGGCATTTAATTCTACTCTTTTTTTGTTACTATTAGATCTCAAAAGAAGAGTACATACTCATGAGAAATTCAATATTCTTCCACAATGGGCAATTCATTCAGAAGATGCTTCAGGCTTCTATTTTTGATTTGAAGCATCATCATCATCAACATCAAAACACATTTAACAATATGTTCGGGTATTTGCTTATTTAATGAATCAGATATATAAAGATGCAAAATTGTGCATTATCCTTTCACTACTAAACCCAGATTTTTTTAAAAGCAGGGAGGTGAGATGAAAAAGTCAGGATTGTGCCAAGCTGCAAGCAAGCCATGAATTTTTAAAAGTTTTTCTAGAGATATATCTTTTGGGAGGGGGAAAAAAATAGGAAAGTCCAGGAATAGAGAAGATAAAGCTTTTTCAGACTTCTATATCTCCAGGAATGTCACATCTCCAGGTATTCACAGTCTCTAACTGCTTCTTCACAATGCTGACAAGCAAGTAAGCCTACTTCCAAAGGGGGAGAATCGGTACAGTTGGAAGGGATATTATAGTGCAACATACCGGTTGCATCTAGGTGGTTTGTGAAAATAAAGGTGGAGAAATGTCTACCCTCTACTGAGCCTGTGGTCAGACTGCAATACTGAACATATCCAGGGTCCTGACCAGGGGTCAGAAGCCTGGAAAACAATTTGTAAAGTTAGAAGCTTGGGGAGCGGAGACATGAGAGTTCATGGAAGATGTTGCTTTGGAACTGAACTTTAGTTAAAACAAACAAACAAACAAACAAAAAAACAGACCAGGGGTCAGAGTCCTGCAAAAGTATCTCTATAGTTAAAGGTTGGAAGTTTGGAGAGCAGAGATACAAAAGCTTATATAAAAATGTTGCTTTGCCACTGAACCTTATTGAAGAAATACAGCAGGTTGCACACTAAATGAGTCTTAAAGAGCCTGGACCTCTTGCCTCACCACTGGCTATGAAGAGGCTAGCTGGCTGTAGATGTTTAAAAAGTCTCATTAGGCATGAAAGCTGGTTGGTGACCTTGGGTCAGTCACTCCTTCTCAGATCCACTCACCTCACAGGGTTGCTGTTGTGGGGAAAAGAGGAGGAGGAAGGAATACTAGGTAGGTTTTCCACCTTGAGTTATTTATAAAAATAGTAAAGGCGGGATAGAAAATTAAAGAAATATAAAATGATATATAATATAATGAATTTTTCCAACCTTTGTGCCATCATCTAGGTCAGATATCAATATTATGATTCCTTCTTCCTCTATTTTCTACATGAACTTTTTTTTTCCTTTTGGCATAGGAGATTGGTAAGTGTGGAGGAATGATTGCATGCATGGAAATCCACTTTGATGTTTCTTTCCTTTTTGTTAAAAAGAGGATGGTGGAAAAGCTGCCTATGCCTGCTACAATCTATACTACTAAGGCATCCAATCTGCATGCACTGGGCAATTTGCAAATTGCAATTAGCATAGCCCTGGTGGCCTCTAAACTTCAGTCAGGGCCAGCTCAAGAACCACAACGAGTCAGTGTATTCCAAACTCCAGTTCTTTATTTGCTCTCACCGTACAGACAGAATCTTGCCAGACTAAAGCTATCCTAACTAACCTAAGGGGAAATAGCCTGGGAGACTCTAGGGTGGGGCTACTCTAACTCTCTTTGACTCCCTGCCAAGACTCTCCAGAGTACGAGTCCTCCTAACTCCTTGGAATGTGCTCCCTTCTTCCTGAGAACCAGTTGCAGCTTCGAAATCCACCACAACTTCCTTCTGTAATACTGTCCACTGCCTGAAATTACAGAGCTCACCACTGAATTCATGAGATAATTTTTCATGTTATGATAAAAAGCCTGCATCCCAAACACAATCATCTGATTTTATCCTGAGTTGTTCTAAGTAAGACATCAAACAGTCATTATTAAAGGTGGGGGGATACATTCACCTATAATGCTTCCCATTCTTAGTATCCTAGCAAAGGAAGCAAACATAATATTACTTTATGAATAGCAGATGGGAAGATGAAGAACCACATAAACAATAGGTGAAAGATCATCAGTTTCCAAAGGACCTAGAAGTGGTCTGTCTGTAGAAGAAGTGACTTTAATATAAACAAAATGAACAATGGAAAGCGAGGGATCAGCATCATAGCACCAAATATAGTTGAACACAAGGACAACTTAACTGTCCTTCAGCTGGAAGGACCCATCTGTTACATGTTCATGACAACGCATCCAACTAAGGTGGCCTTTTTGTACTCTACCAATGATCCCATTTCCCATGAGATATCAAAAATAAAATGACTTCCACAACATTTAGGATAATCTCATTTTGATAGAGCAGAGTTGAAGACTGTTCACTTTTTTTAACTTGGATATGGAAGGTCTAGGTATGAGAAGGTGGAGGAGAAAGTGTTTCACTAATCACCCTACTCTTGAAAACATTTTTGTTATCTAAATGTATGTTTTAGTCCAGGAGATGGCAATGACTGTGTTCTTGGGAATCACACATGTAAGTCAGTGCCATTTTTGCCCTCATACACTGCAGGACGTATTTGCCACTTCTCCAATTTGTCTTCACAGGGATGCCAGCCAAGACAGGAAGTGAATAGAAATAAATCAAAGTGAGGTCTGAGTTTCTTTTCCTCATGTGCATGTTTTATCATGTATTGAGGAATGGGAACATAATGGATATAAAACCACCCTATTTGTGTGCTTCCCCCCAAATTGTCTAAATACCCCATTTTTTCTCCAAAGAGGAGGTAGGAGGAAATTGTTTTCTGATTAGATACATGTATTTAGCCATGATCAAGTATTTGACCATGATCAGATATTGCCATGCAGAAAGGTTTGTCCCTAGGAAGCAGGCAATGGCAAGCCACTTCCAAAAAACCTTGCCAAGAAAAATGCAGGGACTTCTCCAGGGAGTAGTCAGGAGTCAACACTGAATTGAAGGCATCCACCCCCCACTCCAAATCCTAGAATATGTGCATTGTGAATACTGTATGTTGTAAAGTTACAAAACAATATTTTTTTATATCAAGTATACAATCACCCTCCCAAGTAATTTCTATAGTTAGATGTACTGTTTTAGCATAGGAAATCCCAATATTTAAGGAACATGCAGAACACATAGCTTAGTGCATCTTATGTTCAACTTATTCTACAAAACAACATTACTGATGTGTGGAAACAAGTACTGAATGCAACCTTGCCAGGTTCTGCTGAAAATTGTGGGGGGGGGGAGGGGAAGAAAAGCAATTATGTCCTAAATATTGAAATGTGATTCTACTTCATAAAAGTAAGGTATGTAGATGGCATTAGTTCAACAGCAGATATAATTCCTTAATTTTTTTTTAATGCTACTATTTCACTATTGTTTCTGAACAGCTGCAGTGGGATGTATGACTGTTCTCCAAGGATAAGCCTATACTTAACAAAAATGGTTGGTAATTATGGTGTTCTACCCTGATTTAGGTCATAACAATTGTTGGAAGTCGAGCAGTTAAGCACTTTATATAAAATAGCTCTCCACTTTCACCCCTCATGACAAAATGCCTCTCAATCTTTCCTTAGTTTATTGTAGGGTTTGTTTATGTGTCCTAAGAATGGTCTGGAATATCATCATCTTAGACTGAAAAGACTTGACAAATTATATGATTCTTCCACTACCCTTCCAAAATACCTTGCCTCTACAAAATGTCTTGTTGGTTGGTGGAAAAAAGTAAGAATGTTAGTTCACATGTAAACTAAAGGTGCTTAGAGATTGATGGATGGACAGACAAAATACTTTTGGTTTGATTTTTTCAGCAAGTATGCACAGTGTTTTTTGTTTGTTTGTTTGTTTTCCCCTCCCTGTTGTGGACTGCTTTTCATGAAGAAAACTAATTTGGGTGCCACATGGTTTGCAAATAGTTGAGTGGGATGAAATAAGCTATAACAGAGTTTATTTATTTATTTGTCTATCAAATTTATATAACTCCTGTAATGGTATGTGGGAATGACCTTGGGAGACAGGGGGAAGAGCCCCAGCCAGAGCAATGGTCAGATACTGTAAGAGGCAGCTGAGCCCATAAAAGGAATAAGGGTGTGGCAAACATCTCAGCAAGGACCCTCCCTAGTTTCTTGGGCTGTAAAGGTGACGGGGGGGAGATGTACTTTCAGACTTGCAAGATTCTGTTAATGTATCCTTACAATAAAATAGAATTAGTTCACCTGGGTGTGCTTCCTGTGTGGACTACCTAACAAGGCTGAAAGCCCCCCATCTCACAAGTGTGACTAGTAGGTTTAAGTCAAAACTACTCTTTCTTTTTCTGGATTCTCCTTCCTTCCACCTCTTTCTTTCTTTCTCTCTCCCACACATGGAAGAGACAGATCCCAATTGCCAGAGGTCTGAATGGATTGTTTTACAAGGTGTTAGGGACAAATAAAATGAAAATCAGGGCCTGATATTTACTTGCAATGTTCCTGTAAAGAACAAGCAATTGAGGGGATAGTTGATTCTCTGGAGGAGCTCCATGATGCACTGCCATTGTTTTGCTGCACCCCTATGAGAATAGACAATATTAATCTAGCCTTTTTTTTTTTTTACAGCACTGAATTAGAACTAGCAGACCATGAAGGATAAATGCTGGTTCCTTCTGTTGTCCCCAACAATGGGGATCAAACATGCTTACAGAAGAAAATCCTGTGCTACTGTCATGTGTGGTTAGCTTAACCTAAGAAATCGCTGAACAACTTCACTTTTCCTGGAGAAATCCTTTCCTTACCCAGACTCACCTGTTTCTTTGCCCATAAATAGGAAGAATTTCAAGAAGCCATTTGCACTGAGTTCTGCTCAGTGTAACTCTCTTAAAATTTGCGGGTGTTTCAAGAACAGCTTGGATGTTCTGCTAGGAAGCCATCTACTAATCCAGCCCTTAATCACTATTTAACTATCAGCCAATCTTGTGTCCATCTCTTGCCTATAAACTCCTGGAGCAAGCCACTATGTCCTTCAGTAGAATAAAAGTTTACAACTGAATATAATTGTGATATGTGAGAAGGTGGGATAATTGTCTCCTCCTATGTTATTGTCCAAATAAAATTTGCCACCTCTGGTTGCTGTTATTTATCATGAAACATCAGTTGCCATTAGCATTAAAGGCAAACCTTCCATTACAAATAGTTTTTACCAAGCTTTGTTATAGAAAATATACTTTTTATATACTGTGGTCATGATCATTACCATATTTTCTATTCTTTCTAGAAATCAAGACATGTGAGAAGTGAACAAATATGTATCATATCATTTTATTTGCCCTTCCTATATAACACCTATGGCATCTCCCCAAAATGTGTACATTCACCACTTGCCTTCTTTTTTATTCCTTTTCATACCCCACTTTTTCTTCATGCTTTCTTCTAGGCTTCTAGTTCTTATTGAGAGTCATAATAAGCTTCTAGTGCACACATTGACATTTCCCCAAGTCCTGGCTTGCTTGGCATGGCCCATCTCATCTCATCGCATCTTTCCCTTTTGTTTCTCATTGTCATTTTAATACAAATGATGTAGCTTCTTGAATATTAACTTCTTGAAAGTATGGACCCAACTATTTTTTTTCCTAAGAAGGCACAATATAAACAAGGACAGCAATTTGCACCTGACAAAAAAACATGTAGTGCAGACAGAATCAATTATTTCAATTGAAGAACAATTTACACATTTAGATTTGGTCTTTGAGTGATGGTACATTTTCCAGTGAGAGATGAAATAGAACAATCCTCAAGTTTACTGGTAAAAAGTCTGTTTTCCTATATAAAAGCCATGTATTAACCAGAAGAGTAGGCAATTTTGAAGGGAAAAAATGTTTGTTCTTTCCTAAAACTTTTCTAAAATAAATTACATAAGGTAAATGAAAAGTCTGTGGTTTTTTCCCTTCTATCTTAATACTAGAACTTGGGTTCATCCCATGAAAATGATTGGCACAGATTCAAGACACGCAAAGAAAGAAAGCATCTTTTCAATACTGTGCATTCAATGTTCCAGTTTTCATAAAGTATGTCAATGGCCATAGGGTTGTATGGCTTAAACAAGGCTAAAATTAATTAAAGGGGAAGAAAGTGCTGTAGGATCTTGTATTTTTAGATACAATACATTTCTAACTACTGATTGCTGGAAGACAATATACCCAGAGAATTTCCCACAGGTATCTGGTTGGCTGCAATGAACAATGATGGACTTTTGAAGAGATCTTGCAAAGCTTTAGAGAGGTGGCAGAGCATTGGTTTTAAGTGCAGGAATTTGCATATAAAGTCTTAAAGCAGCATTCCAAGATCTATTGTTCACCAGATAATTTGGAGCTCAACTCCTATTATTTCTATCCAGATGGCTTCTGACCGCAATGACTGAGAGTTGTGTGTGGTGAAGTCCAAATCATCTGGAGGACATCAGATTGGGAAAGACTACTTCTGCATCACCAGATAGGACTGCATTAGACTCCCATGTAAAATATCTCTGCAAGTTAGAATACAAAACTATGATCTAGATGGAACAAAGCTTTAATTCATCATAAGGCTTTTTAATCCTACAGTTTAGATCAGATATATTGGGGGGGGGGGAAGTTGAGGGAGGGGAAGGGGAGACAATTCATTCTTAAACAAAGAATTAGTTTTTTATTTTGAAGGAAACAAGTGATCCAATGGAAGTGACCTTGAAAATTTCCCCGTTTCAGCAAGTAAAATGCCAAGACTAGGGCAATTCAAAGAGATGTTGGGAAGATAATAATTGTGTATGTGTGTGTGTATGTATGTGTATATCTGAAAAAAAACATCCTTCTCACCCCTATGGATAGTATGTAGTCTTCCTCAATCCTGGGTCCTCTACCAGAGGCCTGGGAGTTTGAGGGTTCTGCGCAGTATCTTAGCTATTCCTAGCACTGCATCTTCTGGACAAAAAGCTCTGATGTTGTTCCTTGGATCTGTTGGAGCCACTCTCCCAGTTTGGAGGTCACAACCCTGAGTGCCTCTACCACCACTGCAACCCCTTTGGCCTTCACTTTCCACATCCTCTCTAGCTCCTCCTTCAGGCCCTGGTACTTCTCCAGCTTCTCATACTCCTTCTTCCTGATGTTGCTATCACTTGGCACCACTACATCTATTGCCACCAGTATCTTCTGGTCCTTGTCTACTACCATGATATCTGGTTGATTGGCCAGTACCTGCCTATCTGTCTGGATCTGGAAGTCCCACAAGATCTTAGCCCTATTATTCTCCACAATCTTCCATGGAATCTCCCGTCTGGACTTGGGAGGGTCTAGCCTATAGACTGTGCAGATGTTCCTGTACACAATGCCAGCTACTTCATATATTTATTTTATCCTCCTGGTTTGCAGAGATTAACCAATTGGAATTGTGCCTACCTATTTTGGGTTTCCAGAAAGACAGGAAATATTTCCCCGCTAATCCATCTATCAAATTACTACAATGAAATCACCATCTTAGAGCAGTTCTGTAACATTCTTTCATGAATTCTAGCTGTTTCCAAGTACGTAAACCTTTTTGCTAGTTTAGGTGAAAAATAGCCAATTTAAATAAATAATGATCAGAAGATGTTTCCAGCTGATGCTCACACTGTGCATATCTGGGACTGTATTCTTCAAAGGTATAGATTTTGCATGCTGTGGAGTCTACCAAAGGAAAATGGCCATCATTCTCTGATGTTTTCTTTTCCAAAATGAGTTATTTCATGGCAAGTCAGCTCTGCATCTGCAGGAACTCCTCTCTTCAATCTGTATTCCTGAGTACTCTCTTGGCTCCCTCCATCTACCCCAATGCCACCTTTCAATTACAAGCAGGACACAGTTCAGTAGAAGCATGATTTTGGATAAGTAAGATAGCTACCATCATAAATTGGCAATCTTCCCTGAGGATTTGGCCCCATTGACACTAGTAGATAGCTTGTACTCAACGTAGAATATGACCTTGGAGATAAAATTACAAAACATTGGCCTATCTATAATAGGCCTGCATTCTTTGGGTTTTACCAAAGCTAAAACAATTGTCAGGCAGCAAATAATGGATATTGATTTACAGAGAGATAATGCTAGGAGCTTCCCTTGCTTTGAAAAGGGGAACCTAAGTAAACCTTTTGTTCTAGCTAAATATCTAGATAATCTTGCTACTGCAAAATACTGATGCTGATGTAGCCACTTTAGAGTCCCTATCGTTCAGGAGCAGTTCAAACTGTGGGTCATGGGTTGCTGTGCTTCCAATTTTAAGTTGAAATTTGTCACCTGTATTTAACTCCACTTCTAAGTAAGTTCCTGACAGACCAGAAAAAAAAAATCTATATTTCATTTCTTCTTGCAGACCAAAATGATTATGTCATTTTTAAAGGTGCCAGATTCTGTTTCAGGGTGTACATCTTTAGGAAACTGATAATAAATCAAGACAATTATTATTCCACCTAACTAGAAAGAAAGGAAGTATTTTGGCAACATAATCTAAATTTCACATCATTTTATACTGTTCCATTTTATTTTCTTCCTAATTTAATTGGAATTATTTGTTTTATGTATATCCTTTTCAGGCCTGTGACTTCTATTCAATAATTACATAACTTTCTGGTCAGTAGTGTCTAGATAGAAAGCTAAAAAACTAAATGTCAGGAAAAATAAATAAGCTAGATCTTTTGTGCTAGACCAGGCTTTTGTGTGGAGGGATTTTAATGTATTTTTTGTGGAGACTTGTATTTATTCATGCACACTCCCTCTAGAAATCTGTTGGTAAAGTCCAATGATGGGAGATAGAGGGTGTTACCATTTCAATGAGATTTATTCTAGTTTACTTATCTACACAGGATCTGGGATTCCTTTATGTGAATAATGTCATGTTACTGTATACCATTTGTTCACTATGTGACACTAGATTTAGTTTTGTCTTTCTATATTCAGGAGTTCCCCATGGCAGAGGTGATTTAGAGCATGGACAGGCAAATTGTGGTCTATTTTATTTCCACCTTCTTAGTGGAATTTGAATTCTCCAGGACTGACTCCAACATTTAATGTCATACTGCCATGGTAACATGATTTTCTACTATTTGGAAGGCTGGAAGGGTATTATCTGTGTTATGTCTCTGTTTAGACATGCACATGCACACACCTACATGCACACACAAAGACAAATTTGTCTTCCTGGATCTCTTATGAGGCAGCTGGATTGAGGCGATCGGCTGAACTGAAACTCTACCCCTTCCACAAAATAAAACATTTTGATAGACTTCCAATAATTTCCAGAAAACCTGTCCTCCCCCATCATCAGATTATTGATTTTTTTATTTATTTCAGGCAGCTTTGTCCTTTTCAAGGTTTATCTTTTCACTGCTTCCTCTTTGATTGCTGATACTGAAATATATCTGACATTCACAATAACCTAATTTTAGCCCAATAATACTTTTTTTTTGAAGAGCCTTCATTGTGTAACACACAAAGGTCTGTACAAATACTACTACTGGCTGGCATTATCAGGATAAATTATGTATGCCTTAAAAACCCCATGGATTATTTCTCTACTGCAGTTTCCTGGTAGAAGGTAATACTATGTGAAATGCAAATACTCATTTTCTCAATACACTTATAGGATTGCAAAATAAATTAATCTGTGATCAAGTCCTTGCTGAACTTGAGTTAGAATTTAATCTGCTTGCCAAATAATTATTCCCCAAATATATACGGTAATAGGCAGAAATGAATACCTGGGATATTCACCGGTATTACAGCTGATATACACCAATATGTTTAATTACTTTTCTATGGGTGTTTTTGAATGTATCTGTATTTAATCCTGCTACTGCCTTTACATTTTGAGCATGCTGGAGAAGAGTATTAAACACGGAAGCAAAGAATTTTGACTTTTGATAATTGCAATCAATACATTAGTTGATCAAATGCCTGTGAGGCCGAAGTTCAAAAACTTCTTCCCATAAGATGGTAGTGGGGAATCTCTCCTTTTCTTTTTTTTAAAGAATGTCTTATTTCTTTTTAAAAAACTGCTAGTAGCAGTAACAGCAATTGTTCTGAGAAGCCTGGTCACTACATAGTCCACTTCCATATTATCCCAGGACTTAGAACTTCAGAACCAAAGAAAATTGTTGATTGTCATTAAACTTCCCTGATCCTACAAATTTGGCTGAAGAAGACAGGTAAGGAGAAGCAGCAGCAGCAACAGGCCAATATAGAAAAAACTGCAAGAGAAAATAACATGGAGGTGTAAGTTGAAAAACAAAAGGCCATGAAGAAGTCAACCCAAAAATGAGCGAAGGAGAGAATCATGAAGTAGTTGTGGCCAGAGGTTTCTCTCCCTCTCTTTGTGTGTGTGTGTACACACACACACACACACACACAGACAAACAAAATATTTAGTCAAGCTAAATACTCTGCAGATGATGTCAAAGGGTCTCCTGAGAGGGAGGGAGGGAGGCAGTCTGATAAGCTTTGAACATGAGCTGAATGATGGAAAAAATACAGAGGGAGAAAGTAATAATTCTCCAAAATGCCAACAGTTAACATTTTAATCTCTAGGGTTAGCAAACCATGAACCCCTTCTTCTGGGTATTATGTGTAACAGCTATCTCACACTTCCAAATTCCATATGTTGTCAGGAAGGCAGTTACAATTGCATCTGGTTGCTTCATTGTGTTCTGAGAACTTGAACATACAAAATACAGTACATGTTCTTGTCAATATCCCCAAACAAGCAGAAGACAATGTTTTGAAATGCTGCAGGTTGCAATCAAATATTATCTTCTTCCAGAGAGAGAGGGAGAGGGAGAGGGAGAGGGAGAGGGAAAATGAAATTAGGATTCCAGTGTCTCCTCCTCCTCGTCCTCCTTCTTGGCATGGGAGGCATTTAGTTAGTTAGTTAGTTAGTTAGTAAACTTTCTTTCTTTCTTTCTTTCTTTCTTTCTTTCTTTCTTTCTTTCTTTCTTTCTTTCTTTCTTTCTCATTTTATTTCTTTCTCAGATTGTTTCCTCACTGGCAGGGAGGATATAAGTCTCCCACATCTTTTATTTTGTGTGGAAAAAATCCCTGGAACAAAAATAATTCACACATTGCCTAGAAATTGGAAACACAGATTTTGGTATGATTTATGTAGGTCCTTTCTGGCACACAGAGCATGTAAATCCAGATTAAGGAGAGGAAATGCTATTCATACATGTCACTTTTTGTTTTGTTTTGTTTTGCTCTTAGTCTAAAAATAGAAGTGGCATTGATTAATTCAGAGAAAGCAACCTAATTCTCTCCACTGAAATCCATTAAACAAGAGAAAGCCTTCTCACTAAAGTTTTACAAAATATTTAAACAGGTTAAAAAAAATAGAAAAGGAAAATGTCAAGCTACTATATTAATATTTTTTGATGCTGTGTTTTTATCAGCTTTTTGAGACAATAACCAAGTGACTCCAATCTGGCACTCATATTGAAACAAGTCTGATGGTGGAATAAAAAACAGCTGTGCTTTGGCTGTCAGATATTCAGATTGTTCTTGAAAAGGCAAAAAGCAAAAATGTCAGCTCTTTACCGGGAGGATGTTCACACAAATCTTGACATTTGGGCTAGCAAGTCTAACCTTCAGATCAGGGTTTTCCTTGGATTCTGAGCACAGACACAAACTACAGACAGTGAAATACGTCCAGCCTAGATGCCATTTCTGTCATCTTATTAAGCTGAGCTCATGTCTCAGAGGTCAGTCTAGGAAGCTGAAGACTACTGAGATCCATGGCAGAGGTATAAAGGAACAAGATCTCTGCTTTGTGTATAACTTCCCTCCCCCAATCTCTCTTATTTTTTTATAAAAAACATCTGAAAGCACTTCATTCCATTCAAAGATGCTCTGTTGGTATAACAAAGAATATGAGAGTGTTACTAAAGGAGGCTTAGAATAACTATAGGTTTCCTACAGGGGAAACTAAGCTGCCCCCCCTCCAAACTGTTTTAGATCCTTCCAAATTCCCTAGCTGACATGACTATAAATAATAATAATAATAATAATAATAATAATAATAATAATGTCACCAAACCATTAAAAATGCACACTCTATTCCGATTCAGGGATTCAGGCACCTTATAAATAGAAGCATGCATGCATGCATGCATGCATGCATAAATAAATGTCAACATTCTCTCTTTCTCTCTAAACTATCCAATACCAAGTCCTGGATACAAATGTGGTTTCATAAAGCACTTGTTATACCACTGAACTTGCAACAGTACAAACAGTATCACCTGACTTCTTGACAGACACATACACTTGCACACATACACACGATGCTGCAATGGAACACATTTTTTAATTCCAAATAGACATTCTTGGCAAATACAAATAAATCAATAAACTCATGAATACAGGAATGAATAAGGCAGTAACTTCAGGCCAGTGCTTGTTTAGAAGTTTGCCCATCTGCCCTGAGAAAAAGACAAGAACATCCTTCTGAATAGGCAGATAGCAGTTAGCATTCTGGTAAATTGGTGCTTTCTAACTGGTTATATTGGCCTTGCAGCCATTTTGTGAATGGGTCATACCAACAATTTGTGATATTCTGCAAACTCCATAGGTGCCCAGCAGTCCATAGCCTATGGTGATTGCAAGTTTTAATTGTGTTTCAACAAATAAAAGAAAGCTTTAATTTCTCAGTTGGGGTCATTTTAATTTAGACTAGCTGAAGTCTAGTAAGGTCAGCAAGTGTGCTGATGGGGACAAAGGGTTCAAAAAGCTGCATTTCCAATTATGTTAAGAACCTGATTGGAAATAAGAGACTCCATGGAGAGCTGTACCATGTAAAGAAAATTTGAGAAGGGCAGGATTATGTCCCCTGAATGTGAGTAGAATTTTTCCATTTTTCATAAAACCTGAAGTTGAATCTGATAGATAGATGATAGATAGACAGACAGACAGACAGATGATAGATAGTCATAATCCAGAGCCACCAATATCAGTATTCAATAGATACCTAAGCATTCAGTGTTAAAATGGAGAGAGATTGAGAGGGGAAAAAAACATCTCAGAGAAAATATGGCCCTGACAGTACAGTTGAGTGGCAAAAATGTAAATCTTTCCTGAGTGCTCCTCAGAGACTTGCAACATTTATAAAAAAGTTATTGTCCTTTAGCTAAAATTTGCAGAAGGAACAAAGAACAATGTGCTGCTGATGCCAACATTTTGATCATATAAAATATAAAACAGATGATGCAACCACGCTGTAAAAAATATCATGAATCTAAAGAAGGTCTTACCACAACTTTAAATCAAGAAGTCAGCTCTTTTCATGCAAAGCTAATCATACTGCCTGGATGAAATTCAAAAGTGACATAAACTTTCAAACCTACCTCCTCTTTTGTCTACCAGACACTGAATCATTCTCTTCTTCCTGCCCTAAGCCCCCTTCAATGGAAAACACACACACACAGAGAGATTTGCATTTTCACATTAAAGGAAATATCTGAGATATTTAGTAAGGTCAAGTTACGTATCCAATGTATTAGGAAAACATTGGGCCAAATCAAAGATGAAGTCAGCAAAAAGAGATAAAACAAAGTTATGACCAAGATTATTCTATCAACATCCAAGTCTTTAAAGGATCAAACAGAATGTTGTGGCTTTCTTACAAACACTCCCTTGCCAGAACAGCAAGGGTAGAAATCTGAGAATTCAACAAAACGTTAGCACATCCAGAAGAGTTCTGCTTGATGCCAAAATACATTAGTGCAGACACAATTTAGAAATGAAAACCCATTAACTTTACAGTTGTTCATTTAATTTTATTGTGGATATGTTTTTCCACTCCATCTTATAATTTGAAGACTATGGGATGTTGTCATACAAAATGGCAAACCTTGCTTGCTTAAACATGGTTTACTCAACAAATCACAATTTGGTGGATTCACAGAATGTAGTAAACTAGAGAAACTAAACTTGAGACCATTAGGACAGTTTCCAGACTTGGAAAATCCATGAATGTGACATCCAGAAAACTCCATTTTTTTTTTATGACTAATGCAATTTAAATGGCATAGAAGGGGAGAATTACTGAATCATTGTTATGGACATTGCTGATGAAGGAGAGGGGGCCCCTCTCCAGGGGGAAAAACGCATGTACAGTACTGATTCTCTTTGCCTCCCTATCAAGAGATCCAGAAAGGAACTGCCTTAGCCTTCTCAGCTTTTCTGGTAGGAATTGCTGGTGCTTTCTCAGGTTAGTAGGATTTTGCATTGTAGAGCAGAACAATAAACACTAGAGCTAAATCTTCTGATCTCAGCATGGTTCTTCACTCTACTGTATATCCTGACAATCATCATCATCATCATCATCATCATCATCATCATCAAATTTTGCCACTGCCCATCCACCCCCAGAAGAGGGACTCTGGGCGGTTTACAATAAAGCCAGCTGGGTGAACACATAAATAATCCTATTAACTATATTCAAAATTAATTAATCATCATTTAAATGAAAACAAATTAATTTTTTATCCTAGCCACACCCATTTGTTTCTAGAGTGTGGTCCCTAATATACCACTCAAAACCAAGGGCATCACTCATAAACTATGGCTTGCAGGCCATACTGGGTGGATTCAGACAACAAGCTAATTCACAAACCAGCCAACAACATTTTGCCTTAATGACATGGACAAAGTAGCCTTATTTCTGGCAAAGATGTTCTGTGCTTTGGGGTTCAGAAGTACAGTAACTACCAATAGGTTTAAGTAAAGGAAGAAATCATATTCTTTAGGTTAACATTATTCATTGTTGTTATTTATTTATTTTTTATCCATTCAGTTGTGTCCGATTCTTGGAGACTGCCTGGAGAAGTCCCTGCAGTTTTCTTGGCAAGGTTTTTCAGAAGTGGCTTGCCATTGCCTTCTTCCTAGGGCTAAGAGGAAGTGACTGGCTTAAGGTCACCCCGTTGGCTTTATGCCTCAGGTGGGACTAGAACTCACAGTTTCCCAGTTTCTAGCCTGGTGTCTTCACCACTATGCCAAACTGGCTCTCATGTTGCTATTATAGATTATGCCATATACCACCTTATTTGGAGGTGTATGGTTATCAGTATTTTGGGTTGCAAGATAATATCTACATATGAGATCCAAGCTTACATAGAATAACGTAAGTGGGTAAAACTGGACTTTTGATGTGCTTGTGACATACTAGCCCAAAGGTACCAAACTAGACCAGGATTATACCCTTAACATAAGCAGGGAATGCTGTATGTAGCATAATATTATTACAAAGTGATCTAATCTACTTTTTCCTTGTTTGCTTCAGAAGTGTCTGGTGACAGCCTCAACTAACCAAGGAGAATCAGAGGTCAATATTTGTGAGCTCTTATCTCCTGTCTTTATTTTTTAGTTTATGTATATAGTCCAAAAAGCAAATAAACAATGGTGTTAGACTGCAAAAAATCCAACATAAATGTCCTGTTCACAGCAGAAAGTAAGCCTGCTTATCTCCTGCCTTTAATTCCTTTTATTCATTACTTCTTACTCTTTTTCTGCTTTTATATAACATTGCCTACCCTGAAAGGGGATTGTATGATGGGTATGTAGGTATGTATGTACGGCGTGCACTTATAATCCTGCCCCTACCCCCTACCACATGATGTGCAATAAATTTCTTCTGCATTTGGAAGAATTTGTGGATTAACTGAGGAAAGAATGGAGGGGACATACAGTGTGTGTGTGTGTGTAGACACACACACAAACACACACACACACACACATTACACACACCTCAGAACTCAAATGCACTGATTTTTAATGCCAAGCAGAGGAAAAAAAAAATATCCTGCATTTTTTTCTACCATGTCTTACTCTGGTGGGAGAAAAATTGCTTTTGAAATTTCATTCAAAGGAGAAGAGAATTTGGAGAAAATTCTCATGGTTAGAGTGTGGCATGCTTGCCTGTAATAATTTAGGAGGGAGTACTGATCCATTTAGTTTTCACGGCAAGAATACTGGGGTGGGTTGCCATTAACTTCCCCAGGGATTTAGTCTGGCCTCTCTGTCATGACCTTCCCGTCTTGGGTGGCCCTTCACAGTTTAGCTCATGGCATCATTGAGGTGCTCCATGGAAGCATCATTGAGGAAGCTCCAGCACCACAACAAGGTAACTATCCTTTGCTGAAGAAGATATAGCTTCTTCCTATTACAGGAAATCAGGAGTCTGGTAACAGCATTTCCAACTAACAAATTTAATTAAAAGGCGTAAACTTTTTGTGAGCTGCAGCTTCACTGACTTCCAGGGGTAAACACAAAAATCTGAAAGAAATTCTCATGCACCTTAAAAATATGGAAGAAATTCAGAAGCCTCTCTCACAGGAGATCACATCTGCAAAACAGTAAGCAGATTTCAGCACTTCATTAAAGTAGACCATGCATTTATACATCTATGACTTTTTCTCATCTCTAAGTGAGAACCTTATGTAGATGTCCTTCATACAAATTGTTGTGCAGGCCCTGACAAAACTAGATGTTAAACTTCAGGTACTTAAAATCTTTCCTTTATGATCCACCTCCACCTGGAGAATTTATTGCACCCATTTACCAGTTTAGCTCCCACAGTCTCCTTGGATACCTTAGAACCTCAATAGATTCAATTATGAAACCTTTTGTGTTTAATAACTGACAATTGACTTATATTACATTCTGCAAAAATCAATCTGTCATTTAGGAGTTTTAATCCAACAGTCAAGTCTCAGCTTCTTTGATCTACTTCTTTTTTTTTTTAACAAAGTAAATGTCACTGAACAGAGATCCTGGCAGATAAAAGCCTGTTTTTCAAGGGTTGAGTTCACACATCACAGTAAGCCATAATGCAATTTGCTTAGTTTTGGCTTAGCCTGAAGTGTGAACTCAGTCATTATAGTTTGCCCTAATCAGAATTTGACTGGTAAAAATCCAATGCCTTGTTAAAGAACTTTTCTCACAGCAAAAGGAAGCATAAAAATGAGACTGATCTCAAATCTGGAATTGGCTACATAAAAATAAAATAAAAAGATATGAAGGATTTAAAGGTGCTCCCATCAATCACTGTCAACATCATAGTTTGAAACATTAGAAAGGATAATGCTTGGTATTTTGTCTTATATCAGGTTTTCTGATACGGTTCACATTATTGGTCCATATTAGATTGGTCAGAGGCTATCCAGCTGTCAGGGTCCCATAGGCAGGCTCAAACTTCCCAGAAATTGCACATTAATCTTTATTGTAACACCAGAATTAAAAGCATTTCCAACAGTTAAAGACTGTTAGGTAAGAGTGATGATAAGATGTTTCATCCCTTGGGGTACAAATTTGATGCCAATTTTTTCTGTGTATTCAATGCACTTAAACACGGTTTATGTTTCCCATACTCAGCTCTTGGTGCCAATTGCCAATTTACATTCTCCACATTCCTGCCTTGAGAAACTACAGCTCCTAATATAATCTGTCACATACCACAGAGCAAATCTATAGACTGAAATTATATCTGTCTACCTGAGAACAAAGACCTGTGCTGCCTTACATAAAATCAGTTTCAGCAAATGATAGCAGGAAAAAAAAATGATTGGAATAGACTAGTGAGTACTGTTTTCCACAGCTTTAATACTCAAAACAGTGATTAGCTGGAGACTTACCATTGCTCAGTAAGATGTCTTCATAATTAATTCAATATGTGTAAATCCACACTTCCACTGAAACTAAACCAAGCTCTGTCCAAAGATGGTCAGCTAGAGTTTCTAGTAGAAATAACAGGTTTTAAGGAACTCACTATGTATAAGACACTGAACAAAGGCTGAATAATCATTCTAGTCCTAGATTTTTCCCCCCGCTTTTAGAGTATCAGAGATAAAATTGTGCTCGGCTATATTTTCAGAAGAGAAAGTCAGTTTAGCTGTACATATTGCTTAGCATTATTATTACATATGCAGTGCTCTTTTATTTGTGGCTAATATTTAACCAGAAAGCAGAGTGGGTTATCAGGAATTCCAATCTAAAAAGAGAATTAATTTGGAAAGCCATTCTTTATCAAATATATGGACATAAAACGGCCAGCTTGCAGTGACAATCAGTTTTTGCATCAAAAGACCTCTAATTGCTGATGAAATCAGTAGGAATCAGTATGACAGTCTTTAGAAATTGGAGCTTTGCAGCTCCTGTTGTTTATTCAGTTTTGCCTGATTTATCTGTAAAACTTTATATTTATGGGAGAAAATATGAAACATGGCTAAAAATGTATCCATCTGGAAACAAACCTTTGTTTAAAGTGTATGTCTAGGGAAACTGCTTCATTTTTCTAGTATGCCACTAGAAAATGTTACCTGAAAGAATATGAATGGCTCGGTAGGAAGACAGAATATCAAGATGAGTCGCGTCCCCAAGTCCCAAAAGGCTGCGCTGGGCTGAGGATTTTCATTCAGTCCTTCCAGACCATGAATCAGATGGTGACTTTGATTCTGGAAATAATCAGACACTGTCTCATCAAGATTCCTCACCTCAAACTGGTACTGCAGGCACTTGAAAAGAAGAGAAAATGATACTGCAGCAGCAGAGGGGGAAAAAAAAAAAGACCCACAACCCTTTTAACTGTTGTTTGTAGTCAGACTTTTTTTCAGTAATGATATTGTTCTAGCAACAGGTTTTATGATATGAAACACGGTGCACTGAATAATAACTGAAGAGGGAAATAATAAGGGAACTGAGAATCAGCCACAGCTGAACTAGTCCAACAATACAGCAGAATTTATTCAGATCCAGTTATCTTTTTTCAATAATAGAACAGCTCTTGGTCAAAAGAACACAGTTATAGACTAAGTTGCCAGTTGCACCAAGCAATGGCTTGCTAAAGAAACCATACAATGAAAACTCCTTAATCTGACAACACATGGACAGACCTAGTTTCAGCTGGGAAACTGTGAGCATTCTAGACCAAGATAAATCCAAAAACACTAGGGAATTCCTGGAAGCTTGTCATTCAGACACATCAGCCATCAATAGACACATAAAGATAAACCACATTTACAGACCATTCCAAAGAGACAATTAAAAAGCTAAGAAGGAAACAAAAAGACCAGAATACATCCTCTCCAGCAGCCTACACCCAGATAAGTGGGGATTAACACCAGACAAACAGTCAAGCAGGAAACAATACCCTAATCAAGGAACTACCAAGGAGAAAACCACACACCCACCAACCCAGGCAGGGCAAGCGACTGTATATAAACAGGGAGCAAACCTCACACCCAGTATCATTGATGATATTCCCTAGTCGGGTAATGAAATGTCTGCAAGCAAACAACCTCAGGGAGCACCAAGGACTCCACAGTTAAACCCCGAGCTACAGATATTCTCTTCTATTGGAGAAACCACACTGCATTCTTTGATCTAAATCATGATTTACAAGCCAACATAGATGAATTCTTAATACACAGGGCTACCCCATCTGGACTGCAAAAATCTGGATGACTACTAGATGGTAGAGAGATATAGAGAATTCTAAATGTTTGATGCCTTCTACACATCATCGGTGGTTTCGCAGCCCAGCTATCATAACCTTACCCACTGTGGTAGCCTTGCCAAAAATAGCATATCGATCTTCCCATTTCAGCAAAGTTTTGTTGTAAAATCAGCATATGTTGTACTGCTGTGGCACAGCAACTGAGATACCACCATCCCCAGCAATTATTACCTGACACATGTCTTGCCATTTCATAAATTAAATTATGGTTGGAGAACTAGTGGCCCTCCAATTTTTGCTATTCCCAAGTCATAATCTTTGGACAGGCATATCTAGGGAGCTATAAATTTCCTCACCACAGCTATGCATTTCTTAAAAGACATTTCAGGCTAAGCCACTCTAGAGTAGGTGAGAAATACAGAGAGTTGAAATACGACTAGGTACCCAACTGTCTCTCTTCTCACAGGTTCCTTCTCCAAATAGCCCAATTTCTTTTTCTAGGGCATCTGCATGCAGGGGAAGGAGGAACAACATGAAGACTCATGTATGATTCCTTCATGTTGCTAGTGCCTCAAGTTATGTGCTATCATTAGACATCAAGACATTTGTGGGTGGCATTTATGTGATGGTGTCACCATCACTTGCTATGAACATTGTTACCCTTGCTATTTTACTTCCAGCAGCAGTTGTTTCCATTTCTGGAGCCACCCTACATTTATAAATGGGTGGAGAAAGCAGTGCTGAAACCAACTAAAGAAAAAAAGAAAAAGAGGTGGCTCTTGTTGGGAAATTTTCACCACTCCATTATATCTTCCTTTTCTAAAATTTAATCTTCTTCTTGCTGTGCTTAAGCGGAAATCGAGAAGAGGAGCCAAACAGATGAATTTACTGCATCTGAAAATCCCCACTTTTTATCTGGCCAGCTGAGTTGTACAGGTATCCAGGCCTGCAACTAGGGTCTGTGTCACCTGGGGCAAACATGGATTCTGTGCCCATTTTGGTACCCCCCCAGCTCTCATGTTGGTGCCCCCCCCAGCGCTGCGCCCGGGGCACATGCCCTGCTTGCCTCCCCCAGTTGCGGCTCTGTAGGTATCTGACAAAGACATTTGTTGAATGGCTATTAAATTTAATTACTACAGACTGTGAGACTGATAGATAAATGTAGGGAAATCATTCATGAAATACTACTACACTGAAATGTAGAAACACACATTGGTAGAAAAATAATATTTCTTTGAATGGAAATGCTGGGCTTTATGTTTGATGATGTTTGTACAAAAACATGAAAATATAAGATGTCCTATTCCTGGGTTATATATTAATTCTGTTCAGTCAAATGTCCTTTGTTGGGTATTGAGATAGTGTTTCCTTTAATATCTCAAAGAGATAGCTAGGCAGACAGACATTGTTGTTTTTCATTTAAAGTACAGGAAATACGTGGCTGGCTCCCAGACGATTGAATATCAACTTTTGTATTATAGTTGCTAATATGGCCAATGGCAGGTAAATAGAAGGTATGTCGAGTTAACATGTAGTGTCCATTAAGTTAGTAGAAGAAATAATACGTACCAAGAAGTATCAAAATCAATATTAATCTAATAATTCACTTATGTTACTAGTATGATGCCAATACTCCTGTTGCTTAAAAGTGTGAATTCTCTCCCACTCTTCAGTTGCTAGACAGGAGGTCAGCTTCTCTTAGCCATCTGCCTAAGTGGCTGTCACTAAAAATAAGTGGGCCTCTAATTGATGCCTTAAACAACAACAAAAACATAAGCATAGATGCCAGTCTTTGATGACACTAAAGATAGGCACAGAAAAGAATATATATATATCAGTGTGCTAAAAATACAGACCAGACATTTCCCAGCATCTGTAAGGGTTAATAGATTTGTTGATGCTTTCAGAAACAGTTGAGTATCATTCATACTCAGCCCTAAGCAATCAACTGTAGAATAAAGGCCTCTGTTTTTAGACTGTATTCTAACATGCTGGTCCACTGAAGGTTGATAGATATTTTTGACTCCCCAAGCTGGGACTGAAAGAGAATGACTGGCCTAAAGTCACCTAGCCTGTGCTTAAAGGAAGATTAAAACCTGGTTCTCTCTGTTCCTAATACAGCACCTTAACCTCTACATCACACTGGCTCTCGTCTGTCTGTCTGTCTGTCCGTCCATCCATCCATCCAATCATTGAAAATGGAGATCTTTTATTTCTTCTCACTTGCTGGAATTTCATTATAGTTGAATGAATGGACTTTTGAAAATCTCTCCCTCCCCCAGTGGACAGGTGGTAACTCAACTTTTCGAAAGTCATTGCCAACAGCTACAGGGATATTTCTGCCCCCACTTTTCTCTTTATTGTACTCTTGAACTCTTAAAACAAAATGTTTCAAAGCAACAGGTTCATCCTTTCAACAGAGAATTTTAAATGAAATGTCTAAAAATTATATCCATATTATAACCATGACATTTGCATAGTAGATATAATCTCAAATATTTATATCTTCATCCTTCTTCCTTAATATTTTAGTATGAGATACTTCCATTGGAAAGTAGATGGTCAGAGGATTTTTTTTTCCAGTATAATCAGCTGGCTAAGTGACTTGCAACCAAAGATAAATTGAATAGCCCATCAGGGTACAATTAAATATGAGTATTCCCCACAGAATGAGTTTGTACTGCAAATTGGCTTTTTAATTTAGGGAACTGGGGGAAATGTAGCCACAGATATTTCTGTCATCACAGACAAACGTTGTGGTTCACAAAAATCAGTCTTGGGACATCATTTTCTTCTGCATTACCCATGCTGAACTTTTGTTTAGATCTAAAGAAGGCAACAGAGATGGGATCACTCAGGCCCAATTCATTCTGCCCCACTTCTTCCAATTTCACAGTCTTCATTCCTGGGTGGCAAGTATACTACTTAGGGTTTATAGTACAAGGATATTTCAGAGTTGTTAATAAAAAAAGTGAGGAGTCAAGACTAAGTCCATAATGCAAGACATAAACATAATTGATAGCAAGCAATGAAAACCAAGAACCATTTCATAATGATAGGCAATAGCAGTATTGCTTTAGCAATGATCCATAGTCAACACATGTGAGGGTGAGAATTGGAAACAAAGACAGCACAATTTTATAAACACAGGTCAGGAGCAATGTGTGAAATGCATGACTCACTTACAAAAGGGTAGGGGAAAGACATTCAAGATTTAAAGCTCTGGGCATATATAGAGAGAGTGCACTAGGTTCTTACCTGTCAAAAATTACTCTTCCTCTTACTAAAGTTGCTTCCATCTATGGTTAAGCATTGGGATTATTCAAGTTGAGTTCTTAAATTCTCATTAAAGTGCTGAATTCCAAAGAATGTTTTATTGCAGAGGAGGAAACTCTTAAGAACTGAGATCTTAAACAGATCAATTGGCAAGACATTTACACACAATCTGGAAACTAAACCTTTTGCCCTAAAGACAACACATGTGGGCTTAATAAAACAGGCAAATCCAGGAGTGAGTGACCTGATGCTGGATTATAAAAACTGGAAAAATGCTGGATGGAGTGCAGTTCCCACAGTCCTTTGCCACTAATCCTGCTGGAGGGACTAATGGGACTTGGAGACTGAAACATCTGGTAGACAGCAAGTTGCCTAACAGGGTTAATAGGTCTGTTTCACTTTCTCATTCAAAGAATTTTGTGATTTTTGGAACACACACACACATCAACAAAACAAAATCTCAATCCTGTGTAGATAGTAACCACTGTATCTACTGGAGACTTATTTAGCAGAGGCATACTGGCAAATAGCCCTGGACTGTCTTTGCTCAGCAATTCTGAACTCAGGATTGTGCTGAAACAAACAGAGTTGGCATGATACAATGGTTAAGAGGTTGGATTAGGGCCAGTAAATCTAGGATTAAGTCTACTTTCAGCCATGGAAGATCACCGGGAAACTTTAAATATCATCAAAACAGCCCAGGATAGTCTGGATGAACATTGCTACTTTTAGGGAGGGCTTAATGTTGGAAAACTGTCTTTTGGTATTAAGAATTAGACAATTAGAAAATTGTCTTTTTTACTGGGGCACTTATCAGAATAGAAATGGGTAACATTTGTATTAATAAACATTTAAAACGTATAAACTTCCTTGCTGTTTGCACAACTACCAGCAGCTTCAAAGGGTTAAAAACCTTGATCCCCATTTATGGGTAAAATAGGGGTGTTTAAAAAGTATTCATTACATGTATATCTGATTTGCTTCTGGACCCAACTTTTCTAAGAACCTGCATATGAGAAAAAGTTCTCTTTGTACATAACATTAATTACAAGCTGTGATAATCTTTTGATGATCTGTTGTGTCCTCTAACCTTCCCACATTAATTTCAGCTTTCTATTTTTGGTTGGGATTCTCACCCAAAGCAGGAAGAAGAGGAAGAGGAAGGCCTTCAACCTATAGCACATTTAGGCAGGTGGAGAAACAGTTTCATTCTGCCTGGCATTTAATGGTTTTTAAACTGAAGATCTTAACACTGCAGTTGTTAGGTTTTATTAATAAAAAAAATGAAGTGGAGTTCATTGACATCATGACATCATTGTGACTTCATTGACATCTCCATATCATTTTGTTTGGCAGCAACATGGAAATTATTTGTCATGGCCTTCTGCCATGATGTTTTCTTTTCAATTTCCCAGTTCATCCTACGTATCTGGGATTTCCTGGTCTCTCATACAAGTACTCATCTAGCCATATCCCGCTTAGCTTCTAAGCTAAAACAAATTGTGCTATGGTTTAAATCACTTTTATTTATATATTTATGCTTGTAAACCATTTTCAGGGCCCCTTTAAGAGCAAAAAGAACATCCTTTAAAATAAAAGTCATTTTCAAATGTCTAAATTATATTCCTTTAAATAAGAGACGAGAGAAGATGGAGCAGAGGGAACTACTGCTGAAATGCTGTGCCTTACTTCTTTCTGCTTGCCACATTCTGAATATATCAAGAAAGCTGGTTCCCTGAAGACCTGGAGGGAACCATTAATTGGTGCATGGTAATGAAAGATCTAAAAGAGCCACAAGTTTTATGATTTAAAAAAAGGGAGAGAAATCTACTGCCCAGAAATGTGCAAAAGATCATTAGCATAGAATTAAATTATTGTTGTATACACCTGTAATTTGTGTAAGCCATAGGACGGGTGGCATTAACCATCACTCAAATATGTGCCCAATTATTGATGGATTGCACACATCCAGATGCTCCTGGGAATCTTATTCCCTGGCTCATCACTTTCCCCCCCTCCCCCCCATTATGAAGAAGTGAGTGTGCTTTATTGTTCCAAGTGTTGCTGGAAAGGAATTTTGATTAGCTCTTAATCTCCTAATGCACGACTTTTCTTCTCATTGGGGTGAAATGGTAACTCTCATTCTTCCTCCACTTAAAATAGATGAAGTGGATTAAAACAAAGGAAACCAAGCCATGAACATATGCGCATAATTATGCATTTTATATTGTATCTCATCAAAGTTCTTCTCAGCCCATACTGTGATGTTTCCCTGCATGATTGCCTTTATATCTTCTGCATCAGGTAAGATGATCTTAGCAATAGGTAGCTTTGCATTTTTGCAAGTATCAGTTTTCTGCAGAAATGAAAAATGGAAGATAAATGCAACATAGTTATGCAGGGAATATTTGAAGTTAACAATTTTGCAACCATGAGCAACCCATAGCAATATTAATTATCATTTCAATGAACTCCTCTTCAGGTTATTGATTGACTGATGGCATAGGAATCCTTCTTTTCAGCTAGAAACATGGACAGAACCTCAAGCTTACAATCTAAACAGGTAAAGCACAAAATCAAGTGGAAGTGTAAAGTGAAGTATGAATAATTGGGTACAAAATCTTAACGTCATATAACTCTTACATCAGAGTTGTTAATGTCATATTAAAATTGCAAGCTTTCCTTTAGTAAGTATTTTGCCTGTATGAAATTAAGTTTAGCCATTAGAAGTTTATGAGTCATTTGACTCTACATGATTTTCGGGGTGGTGTAGAGTCCATTGGAGTTGGGTAGCTAATAAATTCAAAAAATAAATATAACCCTATAAAGCTGTGAGAGTTTCTGAAGAAGCTGAGCAAGAAACAAAAGGTTCTCTAGATATAAACAATCAACAGATGACACAGTTGATTAGGGGCCTCATATACAATACCTACCTGTGTTGCAGAAAGCTTAGGCAAAAGAGATCCAAAATTTGCAAGGACATCTGCCTTAATGGACTCACAAATAAAAGAGGGCTGGAGATTCCTATCCCATTTTCCAAGATTCTGTACCTTATCCCTACTTCTTGCATTAAAATTATGTATGACTGTTGTTTTGTTGATTGTGGACTGCTGTAGGGAACATGGCAAAAGCCCAAATTGTGGGAATTCATTTCTATTCTGAGTTTTTTATTTTAGTTTTTATTTATTTATTTACTTATTTATTTTCTATCCCGCTTTTATTATTTTTATAAAAGAACTCAAGGCAGCAAACATACCCAATGCTCCTTCCTCATCCTATCTTCCCCACAATGACAACCCTGTGAGGTGAGTTGGGCTGAGAGTGTGTGACTGGCCCAAGGTCAAGGTCTGATTTGACAATCAACACTGGATGCCCATGAGTAGGCTTAGGTGAACCATTTTGTGTCTGTTTCTATGTTGCATGTATTCACTGATAGATAGCTTCCATCTTTTTTCTGGATTAATAAAAATATAGAAATCAATATTTTAAATGACTTATATCCACATTTCTGTTTGAAGGGCACTCAGGATGTAAGACATTTTAAAGCAGCATTGAATTGGGGGTTTACGAGGCACACTAACAGCACCCAGAACTTTATCATCATCTCAGAATGTTAACTAATTTGTGTGTGTGGGGGGGGGGACCTTTCCATTCATCTTCCTGTAATGTTTGAATTAAAACTTAAACTAAATGTACTCCAGGCCTTGTTGTGAAAGTCTCAGGCAGTGTTCGATAGAAAGATAAGGTTTTTCAAAAGGACAGTGGAGGGAGTGAAATATAAGCAAATAAATAAATTAGGCCTTGTTTTTAAAAATAAAAACAGATAATGTCCCTTCTTACCTAAGCAATCATTTTCATTCCCAGAATGTCTCATGATAGCAAACCTCAGAGGAGAGGCTGCAAAAGAAATAATAATTGCTAGTAGATTCAATCTAAACGTACTTTGTATTGGGTGAGAACTTTTCTGTCTGGATGCACAATGCACATAAAAATGAAGGCTTTTTAATAACACTGTCCTTTATGGGGATTAAAAAAGAAAAAGAAATGGTGCTAAGTACATATTAATTAATACTGGTAAAGCATAGATTTCCCTCAAGAAACACCCCCACTCAAGAAGGGGAAAAAAAAAAACTGTTATACCTTCTCAAAGAAGATGACGGCATCTCAGATCACATATTGGCCTGATGCCTAGAGATAACTAAGAAATACATGCATTACTTTACATCAAATAATTCCCTCTTGCTCAGAGAAAAAAGCCACACTTCCAGGAATGATTCATATACCCTAGTCCCTACACATAAAGCCAGAGTTGATTTGCCATGCAAATTTCACACAAAACAACACTCGGAAGAAATGTGGAGGTTTCTTTTTCAAGAGGAAGAACAGCAAATATCAGAGTTGCCAAAGGAACAACTGAGTAGATCCAAATACTCATAAGAAAAAAAATACATGGGATTCAATACAGGTGATGAAATTCATGTCCTTGACCTAATAGTAGAAACAGTATTCAAATATATAAACCTGTTTTCTTTTGAACTTTTAGTTCTGGCCTGTGACCATGGTAGATAACATCTATCTATGTTATACAGTCCTGCAAGAGTCATTCATATTGATACAACAGTGCTCTAGGCTGTGTGATATGTAATGGGCCAATTAAGCAATGTAAGATTTTCATTGCACTACACAGCTTGAATCTCAAGTGTCTTTCAATATAGCATTTCTTGGCCATATAATTTTTGATCCAGACTCAGGCTGGGTTCAGAAGACCCTAGTTCATAGGTGGGCAGCCTCTAGCTTCAGGGCTATGTGAATCCCTTTGTTATCAAGACTTTGTGCAATAATTTAGAAGATTTGATCCAATGTAAACATCCTGTGGAGAGCCAGTTTGGTATAGTGGTTAAGGCATTAGGCTAGAAATCGGGAGACTGTGAGTTCTAGTCCTTCCTTAGGCACAAAGCCAGCTGAGTGACCTTGGGCCAGTTACTTTCTCTCAGCCCTAGGAAGGACGCAATAGCGAACCACTTCTGAAAAACCTTGCCAAGGAAACTGCACGGACTTGTCTAGGCAGTCTTTGAGAATCAGACACGACTGAACGGATTAAAAAAAAAAAATCATCCTGTAGAACCAAATCAACAAACTGAACTGCTAGATGAATTCAAAGCAACCAACTGAATAAATTTTATTGGTTGATTCAGTTTGCTGATTTCAATAAAGTTAACAGCTCAATCTATGTGAGGCACATACTCTATTTGTGATGCTCCTCAGAAACCTGTCTGGTCACTATTGTTGAAAATCAGCACTGTTTGGTGCCATTTTCACACAGTTTCACACTTTTTTTTTCTTTTATATTTTAAGCCCATTTTCAGTCTTACATTTTCAGTGTAAGACTGAAAATGGGCTTTAAAATGTAAAATAAAAAAAGGGTACCCAAGATATCCCTCCAGAAAGAAAATGACATGAAGAACCTACTTTTATCCATGTGCATGATATAGCCCTGCTCCTTCTGGTTCTCAATTCCACTCAAAATGCTAATTTGGCTATCAGCCACCAAAAAGTTGCCCTACTGTGCGGAGGCAACATATACCTCTGGATGCAAGATTGTGGTCTCAGCTTGAAAATAGTTTCTGCACATGCATGGCACATATGCAGCACAAGGCTGCACAAATCTGGCTAGATCCACCACTTAAAAGTAGGGGAAGCACTTCATGGTTTTGCTCCACAAACCCCTATTAATGAAGGGCCTGCTATCATAAAGTTATAACAGGATGGTTGCTTGTCTATCTCCTCCTCTTCTTTGGTATGCTAGTCATTCATTGGAATTCTCTAGGGAAGAAATTCCTTTTTCCTCCAAACTCATCCCACGTTCTGTTTTTCTAAAACACACACAATCTTATCTGATGTGGTACTCAACAAACTGAGAAAGTAACTATTCTATTCCCCCTCCATCATTACTTCTGTTGCCTGTGGACAGCAGAATATTTTTTCTCTATGAAAACTTTCTCCCTAGTTTGGGAAAAAAGAAGGATATGGACTTTGGTTTATGTTAAGAGGATGACACACAATTAACCTACATTCCCTGAATACAACCATTTGCACTATTAACCTCAGCATCAAAGACCAAAGGTTTTATTTATTTATTTTTAAGTACTTCAAGCAACCCATCACCACAGCAAGATCAAAGCATCAGTTCTCTGCCTGATAGGGTATCTACTGAGATCTAAACACTGAAAATGTCGTTCAGGCTGGAAATTTTTCCCTGGTGTATATTCAGTACCATGTATTAAGCAGAAACCATGTGGTGCCAACACAGTATTTCAGACTACAACTCCTATCAGTCTCGGCCACCATAACCAATGGTGAGGAAGAGTAGCAGCTATGGCCCAAAACATCTGAAGAGCACCAGGTTGTCTCTTCCTTAGCCATTCAAGCACAAATTATATATTTTCATGCACTATAGTTTTTAGAGAACAGCAGCAACACAACCATTATGCAGAAAATGCTTTCTCATATTGCATAAGCATTTTTTGTAACCAAGCTCTATGAAAAATAATGAAGTCTTAGTGTTAGGAATCTCTTTTAGATGTTTAACACATAAAATATTGATAAGGGTTTTGCACAGCTCTACCATACCTCTGATAATTATGCTGATATGTCCCATGCTAAAGTAGTGCTACTAAATTATCACCACCTTATTAGTTCCATCACTTGGAGCAAACAACTTGGGATAATGCAGGAATTACTACACATGAATCCAGAGATTATGTGACTGAGGTTATTTTATGTGTTCATCACTTTATTACCACAGCCAAATAAAGGTCAATTCTGTAACTTAAACCAAGGACCCTCTTGAGTAAAAGAAAAAAAAAAAACAAGAAAGGAGAGTGAGAGAAACACACACACACATGACTGAAACAATTGCAGATGACATCTTTGAAATAGAGTACTCAAGAACCTCCTTTATTTCTTTCCAGAAAGATCACCTTGTGGGATGAAATAGCAATTTAGTTTCCATGTCAGTTTAATCCTCAGCTGCCAACTGGGTTGTTACATTTTTTATGATGTTTATACCTGAAACTGCCAATTTCCTACATAAGCCACTGAACATCATGAGACTAATGACTTTCATCTGCCACTGTGCTGACTTGGAACTAAGGTCACAGTGGTTTTGTTAGTCTATATTCAGCTCAGGACCAATGTTCAAGGACTAAAATTCTTCAGACTTTGGTCCTGCATATCAGTTAAATGTGTTGGTCAAAGTGAACTGATACTGACCAAGTGTCTAGGAGATAGATAGATAGATATTTAAAACCACCTATACAGAAGTAAAAACACTTTTATCATCTGGTCACCAAGAGGTAATGGTGGGCAAGTCTGAATATTATGATTCTTGGGGAACCATGATCACTGAATATTGACAGCACAGTTTCTCACCATTCTGAAATGGGAAACAGATGAAATCTGCAGTGCAAGCCCCAAAATAGACATTTCACAGTTGGGGTAAAAAAAAAAAAAAAAATAAGGAAACCCAGACCAATTCCCACAAAATCAATTCCAAATCAAATGTCTGATGTGATCATATTCATGCTGTGGTCCTCAGATTCCTCCAAAAGTTATATGCAATCTGTAGTCACAAAAAGTTATGTCCACGCCTCCTGTAAGGTGAAGAAGAGTATGGATAGCCCCTCCCTTCCTCATCCCAACCCAACTGGCCAATGTTCTGAATAACACTTCTTTCCCCATACATTTCCTTTCCAACTGGCAATCAGTAAAGGGAAGGCTATATCAGTATCTCTTCACCATGAAGATGTCTATACATCAAATTTCCCCAAACTGGGGTCCTCCAGAAGTGTTGAAACAGTGGCTCTTAACCCTTATAGTCCATGCACCAGATTAAGGGATACTATTATAAACTTTCACCGAAACACTCTATTTTAGCCATTTCCTCTTTGCCTTCAATGCATACTAATCATAACTGGACAATACTGAAAGAGCCAGTCTATCAAATTCATTACAATTTTTGTTGTGAATAGCAGGTAACCACTATGCAAGAATAAATATCTTGGGCTCCAGAACTGCATGTCACCACTAATCCCTTCCTTTGTTCCTCTCAAACTCCCTCTTACCACAATTGTTGAAAGTCAGCAGTCTCCTGCTATTCTGAGACATGAAAATATCCAAACATGTCCCTAAGCATAGCAAAAAAAGATACACAATCCTGACTTGACCTACACCAGTGCTTACTTTGCACATTTGGTCTCCTTACTGAAACTCTTCTCCCCCCCCCCCAAAAAAAAAAGCTAAATATGGCCCTCAAATTCTAAATTGTTTTCCACCCCAGCACCATAAAAGAAAACAAAGTGGGTGCTTACAAGTCCCAGAAACTCCACATAAAGCTGAAGAAACTCTTATCTGAAATAGTGAACAGCTGCTATCAGTACTGCAAGTGTGGACAATATGAATCAGCTGGATTAAAAACCCAAATCAGAACAAGACAGATCCCTATGTTCCTATAAAGGCAGATTCCTCAGTAAGTTGCACTTAACATCCCTTAGCATGTAGTGAACAAAACCCTGGTTTCTGGTGACTACAGGGACAAATTCTTGACAACATGTTTGGATGTGACTTACTAATACATTCTTCCTAGGGCTAAGAGAGAGTTACTGGCCCAAGGTCCTCTAGATAGTTTTCATGGCTAAACCAGGACTAGAACTTACAGTCTCCTGCCTTCTAATCCACTATGGCTTTTAGCATTGGCACCTCCAAACTGAGATGTAACAGCTGTGATGTTGACTCAGGCAACACTAGCTATAGACTCTGGAACAATGGCATCAAAAGCTGGCTACTATCTTGACTGACTCTTTTACCTTCAAAATTAGAATATGATGTCATCTCTTCAGATGTAATTGGATGAAGATCCCAGGATCTGCACAGGAACTTACAGTACAGTTGCAGCAACTGCAAATGGAGAGGTTAAAAAGGGCAACATTTTAACATCTAACATGTACATCATCTTTGTTTCCATGTTTAAATTTTGAGTCTAATATGAATGAAGTGACCCAACTTTAAAGATCTAATTTGAGTTAGCGTTATTAAAGAGTGAGCCTGTGTAATCTGAAAACCAATATGGCTGTCAAAGGGTTAGAGAAGAGTGACCCCTTTGTAGCCTATTAAAGAAGAAAATGGATTAAATCATTATTTAAAAGGAATACTAAAATCAAACAGAAAACCAAATTTGACTGTCATGAATATGTATAGACCCAAGCCAGTGAGGCAGCATGATAAATATACAATTGGTTGGGTGCACTAATTTAATCATGACACAAATGAGTGTCTTAAATAATATTTCTTTTATATTTCTTTTCTCCTGGAATTGTGCCATTTAAAACCATTGCAAAAATGAAGTATTCTTAAGCAGATGGATGGATGGATGGATGGAAGGAAGGAAACAAACAACAAAGACATAAAAAAAAAATCTAAGTAATTCTCAGAGGCATATTTTTTATTATAGCACCCATTTCTACTGCAATCCTGTGCATAGTTGCACATGCATACAAAAAGTCCCATAGGCATCAGTACTAATCAGATGACAATGTCACTGTGAGCTGGATTTCACCCTTAATTCATTATTAATAAAGAATAATTCTCTCAATTAATGAGTGCAATTAAGCCTTTCAAAGTTAACATGTTGCTGGTGGAAGTAACTAAAGAGATTTCAAAGGTCATCTAAACTAACACCCTCCTGATGCAGAAAATCTATTTCTATAGCATCCTTTCCAGGTGGACTTTAACCTCTAATAAAGTAGTTCACTACCTACCAGGAGACATGATTTCACTGTGAAAAAGCTTCACAGAGTGTGAAGTTTTTCATAATGTTTAATCATAATCCTTTTTCTTCTCAGACCATACTACTGGTCTGTGACCTACACAGAAGGAACAACAGAAAATAAATTTTAATATCATCTTGATGGTTGCCCTTGAAACATTTGAATGTCACTGTTCCATCTTGGCTAAATCCAGCAAGGTCCTTCAAACCTTTCTTATAAGTCTTGGCCTCCTAGACCCTCATCATCTTCACCATTCTTTCTGAACATGTTCTAATTTATCTATAGCTAGGTATAATTCAGATATTCAGAATGGGATATATTACTGTAGGTTAGGTTTCTACAAGAGAAATGAAAGAATGATTACTGAGTTAGGTAGCTGGTGATTGGAGAGACCTGATAAACCCATTCACTATGATTAGAAGGCATAATGACCTGGTTTGTGTGTAACATTAAACCATAAAGTACATAAGCCAAAATAATCAACATTCCATTCCAAAAACACTCCAAAAATTTGAAGAAATTCCAAGTTTGATTCAGTCTGTCTTGAACAAGCACTGTTTTGATTCAAATATCTCCCAAATCTTAGCCCAATCCAGTTCATAGTTAGAATTTTCTTAATCCAGTGCTAGAAATATCAAACTTTGTTATTATTCCAAGGATCTATGTAGTTTGTTAAATGTAAATGTCCCAAAGGTTCAGAGTTTCGTGTTAGATATCTGGTGCTCTTTCCTGATATCACAGTAAGCTAATAAGGAATGACTTGGACAAGTGAACTTCACAGTTGAGTGAGAATCTGAACTTACATCCATCCAATCTGAGTCTGTTACTTTAACTCTTAAGACACACTTAAATCTAAAGCTACAATAACAGAAAAGCCAGTGCTATGCATTTCCCCCCCACTAAGCTACATATTCTCTTTGTTAAAAGATGGAAAAAGTTTTGTCCAAAATTTTTCCACCTTTTAACAAATATCCAAAAAAAGTTTTTTTTTCAGACTATGCACTTAATTAAGGGTAGTTGCATAGAAATAGTTCAAAACCCTCTTCATATTGCACATGCTGATCTGCTACCAATATGCAACTGACATGTTATGGATATTACTCATTACCAAAACTAAATATAAATCATACCAGGGTTATCAAGAGGCTGGAGGAGTCAATTAACTATATCTCGACTATTCCTTTTAATATGGCCTTTGTAAAACTGAAGGTTTGGCCTTTGATTTTGAGAGAGTGGGTCAATGTAAAGTAAAGTATCAGGGATAATATAAAACAAGATCATGACAGATATTGATAAAAGTGTTAAGTATATGTTGGTCAAGGAAACTGCAAATACTGCATTTAGCATCAAAAGATTTAGCACTAAAACCAGAAATAAAAGGAGTTTTAACTGCATCCCTTCTAAACTACATGATAGTGATGTTTGAAGTTTATGTCTTACAGTTTCATGACCTGGAGACTTCTGTAGCACCCACTCCTCTTGCTAATTGAACAACTTCAACCCTCTCCTTCCAATAATTTTCACTTAAACATAACTGTTTTAAAAGTGGATAAGACAGAAGGGAGGGGGGAAGGGGGAATTGGTGTATTTCTTAAGATAACCACATGGGTTGAAAGAAAAATATCATTAAAAAAAAACCCTAAACAGTTTAAGGGCCCATGAAATAATTTAAGCCATTGTTAAGGTAATTCCAGCTGAAAGGCCTGTCTGAGTATGAAGGTTAACTCTTATTAAAGCTAAAACAGATTGGCCAAGGGCAACTCTCAACAAAGTCCATTCCTTAGTGCTGGAGCAATGGAGGAATAAGGTCTCACCTTGTGATGGAGATTACTAGTAAAGAAGAGATGGGCCTTCTCCAGGGGCAAAAGCACACACACAGTGTTGAATCTCTTAGGCTTCAAGCCAAAAAGGTCAGAAAAAACCCACCTTAAGTTTCTGGGGTTTTATCTAGTAGAGTTTGCTAATGCCTTTCAGTTTAGCAGGATTCTGTCTAATAGAGTAGAACAATAAACACTAGAGCTTCAACTTTTAGTCTCGGCATGATTCTTCACTCTAAGTCCTATCACTCATATGGTTTTGGCTCTAAGCATGCCTAGGTTGATTGACCAGATCTACTTCAAGCCCTATCAGTTTTCACAAAGCCTACCACCAGCAGTTATTTACCCCCAGATAGATTAGATTCTTATGTTCTAAAATAAAAATGGAGTAGCAGGTTGAAATCCCATAAGAACTGACCTGGAAATAAGCTCCATCTAACTTAATGAGCTTTCTTTGTGAGAAGTGTAGCACTGTATTATAACAATACCACCTGGCCCATGTCCATTTAAGAGCAAGCTCCATTGATTTCAGCAGGTGCTCTTCCCAATATACAGACATGAACAGAATCATTGCCAAGGACTCCAGTCATCTGATGTTCACTTTGAAGGATCCAATAAGGACAGAACTAACTTCCTTCCTCCCTAGTTTTCATGACTAAAACCCAGTACTTAAATGGTCTTTTGGAATGAAGGCCAGGCTAGGAAAAGCAGAGTTTATTTTTGAAGATTAGATTGTCAATACTTCAGGAAATCAATTCCTTAAGATCCAGTTGCGTTGTCTATTGACTTCCTGTAAACCTCAAAGCATTACATTTGATCTGCATTGCCACTTTATTATACCATTTAATTTACTGAGTGGACATTCTGTGATGTTATTGTTGATGATCAGTTAAGATCTGTGCTCTCTCAACAAGTCTATTTTAATGAAATACTTATTTATTTAAGTCACCCTTAACAGCACATGCTTTAAAAAGGTTACAGTTAAGTGTGATTACAGTAAAGCAGTTTGTGATGCATTCCCTCATTCTGAGTATTCTGTTTCTTTGAAGATAAACTGCTGGGATGCATGTTAATGGTTTTCCTACTAACAGATTAAGGTGCTATTGTATCTAATCATTTTGGCCGGGTGCAGAGGTTGAATTCAACTGCCCCCTTTTCGAATGTTAATTATTGCACCTGGGGGGAGGAACCTGCCCGGACTTGTTTCAGTTCCTCTTTCCCTTGTCTGCCGGCATGTAGCAAGCCAGGTAGCTCTCCATGAGAGCTAAGTCCTTTAAATATGTTTTGCTTTTGTTTTTGCTTTCTGTAAATACATTATTTTTATAGATATGCCTGGTGTGTGTGACTTTTCTGATCTCTCCTGGGCTAAAGGCTTTCCCAGCAATCTGCCAACAATACATACATGCTAGATAGTGGGTGGAATCAGAACCAGTTGTTAGCAGAGTAAAATTGGACAGCCTTTGCAAGGTAGAAGGAGTTAAAAGAAGGGCGAACCTGGCCATATTACTATTAACACATTGGTTCTTCATCCATATAGGAAACGGTTTACTGTTTTCTCCTTTGGTTCTTCTCACCTAAGAAGAAAGGTGTAGGGCTTGTTTCTATATAATTCATATATACATATATGAACACAAACAAAAACACAAATACAGTATTAGTTACTACTTTGGTTTTGGGAATGTCCATGCTGAGGCAACATATCTTCGAATAGCAGTGGACAACTGGAAGACATACAGGACTGATGAGGCTTTATACCGTCTGTCCTTAAATTATGTTTCAGCTTAATTTCAAGGGCAGGTGAGAGAAACTTCTCCTTTTCCTTCTTCCATATGGCTTCCCCTGAAAATACACATCTTCCAAAAGTTCTCATAAGAAAGCTTTGGGCCTGTTCCAAATTTTACAATGCCTTTCTCAGTGTTTTTTTTTTAAAGTGTGACAGCATGGATAAGGAAAAAGATAACAGGAGTGTCTACAGGGGGTTAAGGAAAGTTAGGATGGTGGGTGCAGATTAAAAAAAAGTTAGACTTTGATCACACAATCATACGATCTTGACTTTTTGTACCCCCCATCCCTCCCCCTGTGGACACTCTGGGATTACAAATATTTGGCTGTAGAGAAGTCATATTACCTCTGCTCATGTATAGGAAGATGAGGTCAAGTGAAGCAGGGCTGGGGTGCAAAGTAGGATAGGTGGCACCAGAGTGGGTGGGTTTACTCCCAGCTTATTCAAAGAGGGACTGTGACAGATCCCTCTTCTGCTCACCAGGTTCAGGGATTTCCCAGCCATCCTTCAACATGGTTAACACATGAATCTTGTAAAATACTTTCTTCTCAATGGTATGATCAGTGTTGTGTTTGGAGCTCTGGCTCTCATCCACTGGGGGAATAATCTCATGGGGGGGATTGATGCCTCTGTAATAACAAAGGACAAATGTTGGGCGCATTACAGCTCAGCCCCTGTGACGCTGCAGGTTGATTTGTCCTTCCTGTGGAGAAATTTGAAATTTGAAGAAATTGTACAGTTTATCTCCCCATAAACTAGGTGGAAAATTCTGAAAGGTAGTTTATGTCCAGATAACTCCATCTATAGAAATATTTGAGAGAAATTAAGAATTTTAACAAATCATGGCTTTTTATATACACTTGTATTTATTTATGCTATGGTAAATTATCCTTTAAGTGCAATTGGGAAAGAGCATTACCAGCTAATAAAACATTGTTCATTCCCCCATTTTTTTTCCTTCCCTTTCTTATAGATACAGGGCAGTAAAGTGAAAAAAAAAGTATATTTATATTGATTGTGGCTTCCCTCTGTATATTTGACAGCTGGAGTATTAAAACAAAACTCTGAGTAAATTAAAGCAATAACAAAATTACACAGGGCAGCTGCTTTAGCTCTTTCCACACAACAATGCTCTTTGGAAAAGCTAATGAATCTAATGGAATTGAACAGATACTGCCAAAATGGCAATAAATGATTTAAAATGTATGGGAAAGGTCTCCTGTAAGCAACCTCCCCAAGCACTAAATGAAAATATGCAAGTGCTCTTGTTAAAAGAATAAAAAAAAAAAATGAGATGGAGATGGGGCTGGAGAGAGAGAGAGATGGTGTACCAGAAGACAGGCCTTATAGATGACTTATTATATAAATTACATTAAATGTTGCCATCTTAAGTGGGAGTCAGCATTAAATGTTCAAATTTGTTTTTCTTTTAAACACTTCCTTACTCATTTAACACATGAACTTTCCTAAGTACAATAACATTTTCTCTGATGTTTACAAATCCTAAATTAGATTATGTATTGGCCTATAGGCCCTGACCTTTGGTATACACTGAGTGTTTGTGTGTATATGTATGTGTGTACACACACACACACACACACAAAGAGCTTGTGGATAAATAAATCCAGAAGCTCTTTTACACCATTTCTGTCCTACTGCTTTTGCAAGAGATATATGGCTAATTCAGCTAATGCATTTTCACCAATATTCTTTAGTTATATAATCTATCCAGTCCTCCCTACTGATCTGTGCCCAAATTCTAAATGGATTTTTTTTAGTTTTCCTCTACATATACAGATATGCAAGCACACATATGAATACCCACCTTGCTACAAGGTACATTGGTGATTGTAAATACTTGGCATTGTATGTTAATGAGTTGCTGACTTTTATTATCATTTATTTTTATTGAGTCTGCTGGAAGTGATTACTGCTCAATTATTTTTATTGACTGTTCTTCAATTTAGTTATGTTTTGTTTAATAGAGTGTTCACTGAATTGTCCTACATGTAGACACTCAAATCTTGTACTCTCTTTCCCTGGATTAAGACCCTTTGAGGTAAATGGGTTGAATTTTATGCATGCTTACTCACCAATAAATCCTAAAACATCCAGTGAATACTACTTCCTAGTAATAACACACAGAATTGTCTGCAGCCTGATATTTTTCTTCTCCTGAAACCTGGATGATATTTCCATTTGTAATTAGATGGAAACAAGCTCACTGAAAGAATAACTTTTACACACAACTTTTTTTCATTGAGATAAACTATAAATCATGTTTTAAACAATATTTTCTCCTGGGAAATGGAAAACAAGACTAAGCAATTGGAAAGTCATCAAAATAATAAGAAATCATATTGCTGATGAAGCAACTGTTTTATTTCATTGTTGACATTCAATCCAATAAATGCAATGAATAATAATGTCCAATATTAGCTAGAAGTTATATCTCAATGACATGTGGGAAAACTTTCCTTCTTTTCATTCAATAAAGCCAAATTACTTTGCTCAGTCTCTGCATGTTACATTTATAAGAAAAATTTAGAGCCTTGATTTATATCAAAACAGCTATATCCTGAAACACAGTAATCAGGTGCCAATTGCTTGCTAAAAATATTAACATTTATAATGTTAATTGAAACTTAAGTTGCTATAATGATTTATTAATCCTAGTTTTCAAATTATTTAATTATCCTAGTCAAATGGTAATGAATCATATTAATGTTTCAAATTGCTCCCATAAATTAACTTTTCAAATGGTTAATTGGATAAAATGGGGTCTTAAGTTACAGACAGTTCAGAGAAAGATATATGTCATATAATATTTTAATAAACCTTAATAATATCTTTGCAATACTGCTTGGTATCATTGGATTAATTAACATGTTAGCAGCAGCTACCCTCTATAAGTTAGTGGTGGATGGAAATGGGCCTTCCTTATCAAATCATAAGCAATCATTTTGGGTTGGTGTTTGAGAGTTTAAAGACCAAAAAACTCAAAAAGCTCATTGTCTCATATGCAGGGCTGCAACTAGGGTCTGTGTCACCTGGGGCAAACTCATTTTGGCGCCCCCTGCAGCACGGCACCTGGGGGACATGCCCCGCTTGCCCCTTCCCAGTTTCAGCCCTGCTCATAGGAAGGAAGGAAGGAAGGAAGGAAGGAAGGAAGGAAGGAAGGAAGGAAGGATCCCATCCTTACAAATAATGGTATCTAAAAAGCGGTATTTTTGTGTTTTCATAATTCTGTTTTCTGAAACAGAAAACAGAATTATGAAAACACAAAAATACCGCTTTTTAGATACTGAAACAGAAAACAGAAAACAGAGAGAGAGAAAGAAGGAGAAGAAGTTTATAAAGAAGTGGCTTCCAATCTTTTTTACAGCAGTTATAAATGCAATCTCCCAGTCTCCCCTTCATCTGGAAAGACTTTCGTCAGCCAGAAATCACTGCTGGCTGTCATTCACTATCACTGCACTATCTCCGCTACTTCAGAGGTGTTTAGTCCACTATAGAACCTCACCCTGAAGCCTTTCCCAATGGATCCTCTCCTGATGTCTTCCTTTGTCATGTGACAGGAAACCATGAAAAAGGTGATTGTAGAATGAAGAGCAGGACATACAAACATACCTCTTGATGACCTCATAAATAAATACAGGCCAAAATTCTACATACTACAATTATGAGGATTTCAGTGAAATTCTATTGAACATAGGGGAAAATAAAATTGCACACAATCTGGTAGGAAAAAATAAAACCCCTACATTTTTTTTTCTCCATGGATCTAGATGGATACATTGCTGTAACCGGGTGATCTCAATATAACCTTCGGAGGAATTACATTTTTTGCTCATTCAGAATGTTTATCTGAACCAACTGGATCTACTGTATACCTTTTTAATGAATAGGAACCTCAAGCAAAATTACCCTTGAGATCTTGCAGTCCTCTAAACTTTGTGTTGCAACTCTCATCTCAAAATGATACTGCAGATATTTTGGGAACCTGATTATCTCCAAAGAGAGCAGAAATCAGACTGAACCCTTGTTTATATTCTATGACTTTGAGAAAAGTAGCCACAGAATTAGTGTAATCTGCTATTATTGATATGATACACCAAGAGGTATCTTTTCTATGGTCTAGTTATTGGCAATGATATTTTTAGGGGGCCATTTTGTTAGTCACCATTTTGTTATACATGTACAGTGTAGTTTTTGAGCACAAGCTTCTTTGGTTTCAAGCTCTTTTGTTGGTGTTTCTCAGAATTTATAATTCATAACTCATTGCACTATTAATGCAATGTAAAGGAAAGTGGTGATAATGCAAATAAATCATTACACCAAATTAGCACACCAAGTTATTCACAATCACTATTTGTTATTCTCAGAGTGGTATCTACAGGATAAGCAGCTGGCAGGAGAAATATTGACAGCACTGCTCTCACCTAGATAGGGGGTTGATGAAGAAATTCTGCAGGAATATGCCTTGGAAAGTTTATTCTCTCCCCCCCCCCCCACACAAACACACATAAAGACACTTTACCCACCTCAGGACAGGTTCTTTTCACTCCCTCTGGCCATGGTCCCTGTTAATGATGATTGCCAGTTTTGAAAAAGAATAATTCTGCCCTGCCCCCAAGACAAATCTGCTGACATTCCTTCCCCCACCCCCACCCCAGTTTCTTGGCCTACAGTTAAAATGATATCCTGCTATTCTTTAAAAAAGATCTTTCAGAATATGCTAATTTCTGTCCTCTCTAAAAGCAATGGAAAACACTACACCAAATAGAATAGCTTGATTGGCTTCAAGCTTAGTGAAATACAGCATGGTAGGTGCAAATTTCGGTAGCTGCATCTGTCCGAAATTCAGGATTGGAGAAATAAGTACTGGATTTAGATGATTGATGCTGCTCATAACCCATTTAAAACAATTACAGTTGACCTACAGGCAGTGAAGCCTAGGTATCCATCTCATGAAGAAATGTACATAGCCAGAACGTGCTATTTTTCATTCTGAAGAGCATGCTTTCTGGCTATCAAACTCCCCCATGCTTTACCCCATTTTGTCAGCAGTCCATAATAAAGAAAAGAACAGATTAAATTTTATGAATTCAGCCAGCTAAGTGAATAATTCTAGGTTTCAATTATTTCTGACTTAATGCCCAAGTGTGTCTAATTTTCATTCTAATGCCTATGGAGAATCATGACTTTCGCATAATTCATGTTGATGCATTTTGACATTTTCAATGGCAGTGGTTCGTTTCATGGGAATACGCAAGCCATTAGAAAAGGCAATAACAAAATATCAAAAGGAAATATCTAACAGAATGAAAGGAACCAATTTGGGTCTGAGCAGAGTTAAAGTAACTACAAAGAGATCAGAATCTCAAGGTTGTGTTCCATAAGCAGAGGAGTTATATCAAACACTCCAATGAATTCTTGGCACATTGATTTTCATATTTTCCCTTCAGTATGTTAGACAAGCAGTCCTGATTTTTGTTCTTCCATTTCTTTTTTTAAATGAGATTCGTTTCAGGTTTACAGGGTATAGGCAATCTCATCACTTTTTGAAAGGCAAAGATCAAAGACTCTGAATCATAGTCTAAAGTTGAAGATGCCCTTACTTTATTTAGTATGGAGTTGCACATAACGGTAAACAAAACATTCTTCTTCAGCTCAAAATGTTGGTGCCCGTTCAAGCTGTTTGTTTTACGGGGCAAGCAATATGCCTGTCAGTACTGATAGATTGAAGAGGGCTGGCCATTTGCAAAGAAGGAATACCAAGTAGCTCGCAGAAGAAAGAAAGAGAAAAAAGACCTACCCTGATTCCTCTAAACACCAGTGGGCCTGCAGATACCTCCCTTGGAAGCTGCCTGAACTTACTAACTTGCTAAGATTAGAAAACACTAGCTTCCAATGCTAGTTTTATTACCATGCCTCCAAGCTTATTTTAAAAAGATGTCAGAGCAAATAAGTAAGTAAGTAAGTAAGCAAGTAAGTCATCCTTGCATTTCAATGGAAAGTTTGTACATTGAAAGTCAACAGCATTATCTTATAAGTTGGGTCATCAACAAGTTACTTCTTTTTTCTGCCTTCTGTTTGACTTTTTGCATTTCACTATATCTACCACAGCATTTGTATACATGGGCAAATGTCCACAGTGGCTATCTTGTGAGAACAGTTTGGTCTAGTGGTTAAGGTGTTGGCCTAGAAACCAGGAGACTGTGAGGTCTATTCCTGCCTTAGGCATGAAGCCAGCTGGGTGACCTTGGGCTGGTCCCTCTCTCTCAGCCCAACTCACCTCACAGGGTTGCTGTTGTGGGGAAAATAGGAGGAGGAAGCAGTGTTAGGTATGTTTGCCACCTTGAGTTATTTATAAAAATAATAAAGGCGGGATAAAAATAAAATAAATAAGTAAGTAAACATCCATAATATGTACTTAAGATTCCAATCATCTCAGAAGCCAACAAGGTCAGAAACCCCACTCTAATTGCATCTTTGGCTTCTAGTCCTCTTCAGGTAAGATTGGCACACCACAGCATTATAGGAAACTGGAAGAGAAGGGTGGGTTACTTTCAGTCCCCACAGCAAGGTATGTAATAGAGTTCAGAAGAAGTAGAATTCTCTACGTAACCAGTGAATCTTATAAAGAATGGCTTCTAAAGATAAACATTTCTAACCTGCTACTGTGCAGATATGTTGGGACTGCAACTCCCAGAATTCCCCAAATAGATTGAAATTGAACCCTTATACCTTTATCATCAGACAACTCAGAAGCCATCAGCTACTGCAGTCTATGTGGCCCATTAGTGTAGGAAGCAGAGATAAAAGTCACTGGCCCAGTTTCTCACATCATACTAAAACATAACTTGTTTAAACCTGGTTTATCAAATAAACACAGTGGGCTGGGTTCATGCCACAAAGTAAGCCATTAAGCATGTTTTCCAAATCATAGTCGTTGGATTCACACAAAATGCTCAGCCCCTGAAAAATGCAAGCTACATTTTCACTTACAGTGATGTGAACACAGCCGTCATGGGAAGAAGTGGGAAGCCTGTATCATGATAACACAACAGTCACCAACTAATAAAGAAAGGAACTCAAATATAATTTACTTTCCATTCTACTCTCATTCCATTACACAGAGGTAAGCTTTTTCTGTAACAGCAGCTGCCTTAGCTGGAATACCATAGGATTGCTTTGACATTTAGCAGCTGCCTAGATAATGAGAGCATTGACCTCAGCATGATATTTTTTATTCACATTGCCCCATGTGATGTGTGTGCCAGTATTGCTAGATTAACATTAATATCGGAAGCTCTGTCTGTCCATCTCTTCTTTGTCTTGCTTGCATAGAATCAAATATTAAGTACCACTTACAGAGATGATGTTTATGTGCTGAAATTTCCCTGGGGCTTTGGGAAACTTCAATTTCCTAAGGGCATGCTTCTATCATGTGTTCGTTCTGGCCAGAAGCATTTTCATGCTCATGCCAAAGTTGATGTTTTAGCAAAGAAACTAGGGCAAACAGAAAGAATGAGCAACAAAATCTGGCATATAACTCTGCCCTGTATGCAAAGGGACAAAGCATAGGGCTGCAAATAAATCCAGCTCTCGGAAAGATGTGCTTCTTTTTCAGGGAAAAAATCCAAACAGAATTACTATCTATTGCAAATTAGAAGGCAGTTTTTTATTTTAATGGTCAGAAAGGGGAGTCTCTCTCACAATATAGTATGTGCTTTGTGCGTTGTATGTTATGCATGCTCAGTCTGGAAAGGACAAGGAAGTGCATAGCACAGTAAATAGAAAAGTGATATAAAACTGACAGCTGTTCCTAGAACGCCTGGAACAATTCTCATCACCAAATCAGAAGCCAAGCTAACACAATGACAGTGGGGGTCAATTAATGTATCTATTTTGCTCTGATATTTTTTTTTTGCATGAAAGTTTATTATTATTATTTTAAGTAGAAATACATTCATTTCAGTATATTCTTACTGCAATTATTATTATTATTATTATTATTATTATTATTATTATTATTATCCATTTGCACTGGCCAGATTCAATACAACCTTTGCAGAACATTGCACACATTACAAAATATTCCTTATATTAGACCAGGAATGTTAACAAACACCAATGTCAGTATTTGGAAACCAGTAGGGATTTGATATGGTATCTGCACATCCATTACTGATATGCTTCCCCCACCCAGTGAAATATATGCCAATGGAGCTTTGGAACTACCTCTGAGGGACACCTAATGATGTAAGTATGATCTCGCCAGATTACGTCCAGCTCTGCTTGGCAGTGCAGCACTGACTTCATTTCCTGAGTTTGTTTAGCTATGTTCCTTAAAGCTTACAATATGTTCCAGTGAATTAATGGAAATCACTCCTGAATAAATAGGTAAATAATTGCACTATCTTTAGTCTTAGCAGATTATTCTCCTCAGGAATCGTTGAATTGATTAATATATACAGACCCATGTAAGCCCCAATAAGTTTAGCAGGACTAACCCCTAGGAAAATCTTAGAATTGGACCTTAATCCTTATGTTATTAAAGGCCCCTAATGTCCATCCCTTTCTAGCCTTAAAAAAAATGGCCAAACAAATAATAATCTAAAGGGAGGAGAAAGTCTAAAGAAGTCAAGCTTGCTCTTTTTGTTACATTGCTAGCTTCCCAATGATGTTACTTACAATCCTCCAATTAAGGAAACAGACTAAGGCTCTGATCCAAGGACAGCTGCCCAAGGACAGCTATCTTGGTCTAATTTGACAAGTGCCCATGCCTCTTTAGAAAATTTACAGTATTTTATTTATAGTGCCTTTAAGTCATTGTTGACTCCTGGTGACTACCTAGACTAGTCCCTGCAGTTTTGTTGGCAAGATTTCAGAAGTGGTTTGGCATTGCCTCTTTCCAAGGGCTGAGAGAGAGTGACTGGCCCAAGGTCACCCAGCTGGCTTTGTGCCTAAGGCAGGACTAGAACTTCTCCTGGTTTCTAGCCTGGTGCCTTAATCACTACACTAAACTGGCTCTCACCTTTAGAGATTATTTCTATAAAACAATGCCAACCTCTTCTTCTAGCTCATTGTAATACATTATTTTTGTTGCCCTTATTTCAAATTCTGTTTACTGATAATCTGCTCCAGAAACAATATGGTGAAATTTAAAAGGGGGGGGGGGAAGGAACCACAAGTGAAAGAACATTCTAGAGATTCTAACATTCATATTGTGACCAATATAATTTTGGAATGATTTGAAATAAATGTTATTTCAGGCTTTTTTTTTCATAAAAAGAAGAATGGCCCTGTGTATTATTCATCCATGATGAGCTTGTACACAGCAATTGAAATCTTATAAAATATGAACGGGTGACAGTAATTCCTCAAGAACATTTAATATGTTGAGCATTGCACTACAGGAATCAAAGCAACTTCCTACAACATTATGAAAATGGATAAATCATTTAGATTTAAGCATTCAGCATTCAATTTTGTGCAAGATTTTAAATTTCCTAAAGGCTCCTTTTCTCTGGTTTTATGAGTTATGAGAGGTTATGAGCTTCCCTGTTCTTTATACATTGGGATACAATTTTCAGTATGGGACTGATAATTAAAATAAGTTTGTTGGGAGTACAACACATTTCAAGTGTTTAGCAATCTGCAGTTGTATCAACTACTTTTCATTTTTCAGAAATGTTAGTTGCCAAGGAATTATCCACCCTTCCCTGTCTGTTATTTTTCACTTTCAAAATTGATATTTTTCCTTAGCTTTCTATCATTCATATTCACTCACTGTTTCTTTATTTTCAGCTGCTGAACCACAGTTGTCCTTTCTGGGCATACCTGCTCCTTCAAGCTGTAGCACTGGATGCATAGAACTGTTGTTCTATGCATCCAGTGCTACATCTTGTTCCTTCTCTTTGGATCCCAATATGCAAAAAAACAATTACAAAAAATCAGTCAAAAAACCAATCAACCCTATGCTACATAGGAAGTGACAATCCAACTCTTCTACGTATTGGTTAGAGACCATCTTGAGAACTGTATTCAGATCTCCACACTTCTCTTTAAGAAGAATTTAAACAAACTGGAAGATATGCAGACAAAAGTAAGAAAATGATCAAGGCATTGTAAGATGTAAGCATTCCTTGGAGAAAACAGGAAATTGAGCATGTTTAGCTTTGGGAAAAGAAAAGTGAGAAGGAATATGAATGTGTGAAGGTGTGTCTCACAGAAGATAATGATACGTTTTCTATAGCCCATGCCCTAGCTCAAGGAACTGGGGTACATCCACAGGTGGTAGATAATAGGACAGCCTGCAGATATGTAAGTTAGCCTTAATATCAGCATGATATACTATCACAAATGAATAGTTGCTGACCATGGGCAGCTGTATCAGTAGGCTGTGGTGATCTGTAGGGGAGAACACAGTTCTACAAAATGACACAGAAATCCAAAGACTTCACTGTGACAGGGTGAATAGGGATCACCTTAAAATTGCAGACTCATCTCCCTGGCCACAGGCAGTGATGCAGTCAGTTGTGACCTAGGACCAAGATGAAATACATTGGATGGGCTTATGACCAGGCAGCTGCAGGTAAGGTTGCATCAACTCTATTGACTGAGGCACTGCAAGGAAGAAAGCAATGACTTCATCATATATGCCATGAAAACTCATGGAAGGAAACACAACAACGAAGAGTGTCATGTTGCCAAAAGATGAGACTCCTACATCTGAAGGTAACTATTTGGCAACTGGGGAGCCCAAGGTATTGAACAACTTGGTCAAGCTTTATAAAGTAGGTTATGTATGACATAACTGGATCAAAGCCTTCAGGAAGTCCTGTTGCTGATGGAACCAGAACTAAAAAAAAGGCTTGGAGCTTATTGAAAACAAGGATGGATTCATGGAACATGCACAGCATGAACAAAGGAAAGCTGAATATCATTAAAGTGGAAATGTCATGGATGAGAATAGAAATTGTAGGAGTTAGTTCTATGGAGGAGTCATGATAAACACTCTTCCAATATTTGAAGGGCTGTAACAGGGAAGAGGGTCTGGATTTATTCTCCATACCTCCTGAGAGTAGGATAGGAACAATGGGGGGAAGATTTACAAAGGGAGATCCAAACTCTAAATAAAGAGAAATTTGTTGACTGTGAGAACTATTAAGTAGTCAAACAGCTTTCTCTTGGAGTCATGGGTGCTCCACCATGGGATGATTTCAAGCAAGATAGGATAGCCATTTCTTTGGGATGATCTGATGATTCCTGCCTTGATTCGGAATGTAGGGGCTTGGCAAGAAGACCTCCAAGATCCCTTCCAACCCTTTGATTCCATAAACATATTCTCTCTTGATGATCTTTCCTAATCTAGACATTTCCAATTCTCTTAATCACTTATTGTGATGGGAAGGCTGACACTTATTGTAGGACAATTCCTTTATAATTCTTGTTTCTAGTCTTTGTTAACAGAGGCGGATGAAAAGCAGTGGACCTGTCCTCCCACGCTTCTATGGATGCCCCAAGATACACAAGCCGGGCATACCACTTCGACCCATTGTATCATTACCAGGGACTCCCACATATAACATAGCTAAAGAGCTTACAAAGAAACTCAGACACCTTACAGAGGAAAGTGAACAATCAATCAACTCCCCACTACAGTGCCTCCAGAAAATCAAAAACATAAAAATAGAAGAAGATGAGATCATGGTATCATTTGACATTACAGCTCTCTTCACATCCATAGACCCGGCACTAGCAAAAGAATCCATGGCTGCGGTTCTGCGCAGCACACCGGACCCAGCCAAATACACCAGAATAGAAATACAGGCAGAAGACTAGCAGAGAGCATCCACAAACACCAACTAGCAGTCAGAAGACACAATGAGAACTCCTTAATCTCACAACACGTGGACAGACTCAACCACAGTTTCAGCTGGGAAACTGTGAGCATCCTGTTGTTTATTCATTTAGTTGCTTCCGACTCTTCATGACTTCATGGACCAGCCCACGCCAGAGCTTCCTGTCTGTCGTCAACACCCCCAGCTCCCCCAGGGATGAGTCCGTCACCTCTAGAATATCATCCATCCACCTTGCCCTTGGTCGGCCCCTCTTCCTTTTGCCCTCCACTCTCCCTAGCATCAGCATCTTCTCCAGGGTGTCCTGTCTTCTCATTATGTGGCCAAAGTATTTCAGTTTTGCCTTTAATATCATTCTCTCAAGTGAGCAGTCTGGCTTTATTTCTGGGAGTATGGACTGGTTTGATCTCCTTGCAGACCAAGGCACTCTCAGAATTTTCCTCCAACACCACAGTTCAAAAGCATCAATCTTCCTTCTCTCAGACTTCCTTATGGTCCAGCTCTCGCAGTCATATGTTACTACGAGGAACACCATTGCTTTAACAATGCGGACCTTTGTTGTCAGTGTGATGTCTCTGCTCTTAACTATTTTATCGAGATTTGTCATTGCTCTTCTCCCAAGGATTAAGTGTCTTCTGATTTCCTGACTGCAGTCAGCATCTGCAGTAATCTTCGCACCTAGAATTACAAAGTCTTTCACTGCCTCTACGTTTTCTCCCTCTACTTGCCAGTTATCAATCAAGCTGGTTGCCATAATCTTGGTTTTTTTGAGGTTTAGCTGCAAGCCAGACTGCTCTTCTTTCACCTTCATCATAAGGCTCCTCGGTTCCTCTTCGCTTTCAGCCATCAAAGTGGTATCATCTGCATATCTGAGATTGTTAATGTTTCTTCCAGCGATTTTAACTCCAGCCTTGGATTCCTCAAGCCCAGCTTGTTGCATGATGTGTTCTGTGTACAAGTTGAATAGGTAGGGTGAGAGTATACAGCCCTGCCGTACTCCTTTCCCAATCTTAAACCAGTCCGTTGTTCCGTGGTCTGTTCTTACTGTTGCTACTTGGTAATTATACAGATTCTTCAGGAGGCAGACAAGATGACTTGGTATCCCCGTACCACTAAGAACTTGCCACAATTTGTTATGGTCCACACAGTCAAAGGCTTTAGAATAGTCAATAAAACAGAAATAGATGTTTTTCTGAAACTCCCTCGCTTTTTCCATTATCCATCGGATATTGGCAATTTGGTCCCTAGTTCCTCTGCCTTTTCTAAACCCAGCTTGTACATCTGGCAATTCTCACTCCATTAATTGCTGAAGTCTACCTTGCAGGTGTTGGCAGATTGCTGGGAAAGCCTTTGGTTTAAAGACTGGTTTAAGATTGGGAAAGGAGTACGGCAGGGCTGTATACTCTCACCCTACCTATTCAACTTGTACACAGAACACATCATGCAACAAGCTGGGCTTGAGGAATCCAAGGCTGGAGTTAAAATCGCTGGAAGAGATCAGAAAAGTTACACACCAGGCATTCCTATAAAAATAATTTATTTACAGAAAGCAAAACGAAAGCAAAACATATTTAAAAGTCTTGGGCTCTCAGTGAGAGCAGCTTGACTCTCTACATGTCTGCACAGAAGAGAAACAGAAAACTAAAACAAATCCGGGCAAGTTTCTCCCCCCCAGGTGATGCAACCATTAACACGTGAAAAGGAGACAATTAAATTCAACCTCTTCACCCGGCCAAAATTAGTTACCATGGCAACCTTAATCTGTAGTAGGAAACATTAACATTCCCCCTTTTATACTACAGATTAAGATGCCAACCAATCTTCTTTGACAACTCTGTATGTCTTTCCATTCACATTATTTTAACATTATCTCCCCTTTGGTTTAACAGAAAGCTACCATCCTCCTCTCTGTGTTTTTCCAAACCTAGGTTATTTGTTATATTTCCAAGGCTTTTTAATGTGAAATGGCTTTTCATGCAGGCTTCAAAATCAAGCCTTTGTTTTTCTGTTGGTGTGAAGAGCAGCAAATCATCAACATAAATGCACAGATACATACAGCCTTGTTTGTCTTTCTTCATATATACACATGGATCTGCTTTTCCTTTTTCAAAACCAAAAGTCTGCAGTTTTTCATCTAATTTTTGGTTCCAGGATCTAGCAGCTTGTTTTAACCCATAGATTGACTTCTGCAGTTCACAAACTTGATTCTCCCCTTTTTCATAGCCAGGGGGTTGGTGCCTGTATAATTTGTGGTCTAAATCACCATAGAGAAATGCAGTTTGAATGTCATAGTGGTTAACTGACATTCCTTTCAGTGCAGCAACTTTTAACAGTAATCTAATTGATTCACCTTTAGGGACTGGTGCAAAAGTCTTGTCAAAGTCTAAATCTTTCCTTTGAGTGAACCCTTATGCAACTAACCTTGCTTTATATTTTTGGATTTTGCCATCAGCATCCCTTTTCAGTTTGAAAACCCACCTACAACCCAGACAGCGTTCATTGGGAGGTAGATTTACCAGTTTCCATGTTTTATTTTCTTTCAAGGATGTTAATTCCTGTTGCATGGCAGAATGCCAATTTTGTGCAATCTCAGGTGGTAAAGCATTCACTTGTTCTAAAGACTCAGGTTCTGTGAATATGTGAAAAGCCTTTACTGTTTCAGCCTGAAAACGTGATGGAGGAACACCTTTATTACTTCTTGGAGATCTGCAAGGTAATACAGGGCTTAAATTTTGACTCCTATCACTTTCCTGAGAAGCTTCTGTCTCATCAGACAGATCTTCAGTTTGCTTTTCTGGTTTAATGTCCTCATCAGGCAAAAGATCACCATCAGCAAGTTCTTGCTATTCTCTTGTGGTGGTCAGATCAACTGGAGAGCTAGAGTTTAATCTCTCCCAGTTTTGTTCAGCAAAAGAAGTGTTTTTGCTAATTATTAATTTCTCTCCCATTATGAACCTGTAGCTCCTCTGGCTTTGTTCATAGCCAACAAAGATGGCTTTCTTTGTTGTGGGGCCTCCTTTCCTTCTCTGTTGTTTTGGAATGTGAACCCAAGCAGTGCTACCAAACACTCTAAGATGGTTTACCTTTGGTTTCACACCATAAAACAAATGGAATGGAGTGTCCTGAATCACGGAGTTATACAATCTGTTTTGTACATAACAGGCAGTAGATATGGCCTCTCCCCAATACTTAAAAGATAAATGTGAATCTTTAACTATGCATTCCATCGCATTTTGCAAGGTTCTGCCCTTTCTTTCAGCAACACCATTTTGCTGAGGGGTATAAAGGTTAGAATTTGTTCTATCCCCTTTTCCACTAGGAACCTTTTGAATTTGTGAGAAAGGTATTCTCCTCCTCTATCACATTGGAGTGCAGATACAGGCCTGGGGAATTTTCCATTTGCCCATGTCACAAAACTTTTAAATTTCTCAAATGCTTCATCTTTATGTTTTAAGATGTAGATAAATGTGTATCTTGAGAAATCATCAATGATGGTCATTGCATACCTTGCTTGTCCAAGACTTGGAGCAAAAGGACCAATAATGTCGGAATGTACAATTTCCAAAGGTCAGGTTGTAACTCTGTCACTGTGCTTACTCACAGGAGCTTTTAGTGTTTTGCATTCTTTGCAAACTACACAATCTAAGTATTTATCACAGGGTTTTATCTTTAGGTCAGCACACAGCTGTGGCATTTGTGCTATATATTTGAAATTAGCATGACCAAATCTCCTGTGCATCAGGTGTACACATTGGTCATGATATGGAGTGTTGCCAACTGCAGCCTTGCAGCTTGGCTTCCTTGCATTTTGCACAATGTACAAGGAGTCTTTTAACATACCAGTAGCACACAATTTCCCATTTTTACGTATCTCACAACCATTTTTCTTAAATGTTATGATATACCCTGTTGCAGCCAATTGTGCCACAGATAAAAGGTTTGATTGTAAATTTGGCACATACAACACACCTTTTACAGTTTCTCCTAAGCAGGATAAATACAAGTCACCTTGTCCCATAATTTTGGTCACAGACCCATCAGCCAAAGATACACTTTGTCTTTCAGTTTTAGACAGTGACACAAAAGAGCTTTTACAATTACATAAATGGCAGTTGGCCCCAGAATCTAACACCCATACATCAGAATTACCCTTCTCAGCAACCTGTGAAATTTGGGTTGTCTGAAGAGCCTTCTTCTGTGTTGCCCTTGTGTTCTTCTTCTCTGTCTTTCTACTCTTGAGTCTCAAGGCACAGTCTTTCTGCAAATGTCCAGCTGAACCACAAGTGAAGCATCACTGGCTGGCTAGCACTGTGGCCCCAGTTTCCTTTCCCTTCTTTTCCCTTGTTTTCTGGTATTGCAGCTTTCCAGAAGAGATGGAGGGGGGGGATCTTTCCTCTCTCTTCTCCCATTCAGTGAGTAAGCACTTGTAACATACGATGGGGTGAGGTCTGCTTCAGGCATAGCCTCCAGGGTACAAATCAGTGTGTCCCACGTTTCATTTAGTGAGGACAGGAAGATATAGGATTTTGTGAGAGGTATAAATTCCATTCGTCTCTCCTGCAACTCAACAAACAGCTGCTGAATATAATGCAGGTGCTCAGGAAGGCTATCTCCTTCTGCAAGGTAGGCTTTGTACAGCTTTTTTGTCAGGGTAACTTTACTCCCTGCTGTTGCCTTTACATACAAGTCTCTCAAAGCGTCCAAAAGTTGCTTTGCAGACTGCATGCCTCACATGTGGACTAGCTGATTGTCCTCAACTCCCAGGATAATGGTGGCTCTAGCCCGCTCATCCTATCTCAGCCATTCAGCACTGGGATTTTGGGGGAGTTGCTCACCAATTGGAAGCCAAAGATTCTCTCTGTGAAGATACATCTCCATCTTCAGGGCCCAATTCAAATAGTTGGTCTCTGATAGGCACTCCAGAGGCATTGCTGAGGGCTGGGAGGTAGTCATGGCTTCTTCCTTCTTTTGCAAGTCACCTCAGCTGGCTTCTTTGACCTGTAGACCGGCAGTTGCTGGAAAGTCTCCAGGCGGCTCCAAAGAAAATCTTCACAGGTCTTTGCTACCTGCCTTTAAATTGTGCATGAGGTGTGGAGCTGATCTCTCTATTCTCTCTGGGTTTTACTGGGCTTACTGGGCTGTTTACTGGGCCCATAACCTGTTGGCAGATTGCTGGGAAAGCCTTTGGCCCAGGAGAGATCAGAAAAGTCACACACCAGGCATTTCTATAAAAATAATTTATTTACAGAAAGCAAAACATATTTAAAAGTCTTGGGCTCTCAGTGAGAGCAGCTTGACTCTCTGCATGTCTGCACAGAAGAGAAACAGAAAACTAAAACAAGTCCGGGAAAGTTTCTCCCCCCCCCCCCCAGGTGATGCAACCATTAACACGTGAAAAGGAGACAATTAAATTCAACCTCTTCACCCGGCCAGAATGATTAGTTACCACAGCAACCTTAATCTGTAGTAGGAAACATTAACAGCAGGATCTTGAGCATTACCTTACTGGCATGTGAAATAAGTGCCACTGTTCGATAGTTTGAACATTCTTTAGTGTTTCCCTTTTTTGGTATGGGGATATAAGTTGATTTTTTCCAGTCTGATGGCCATTCTTGTGTTTTCCAAATTTGCTGGCATATAGCATGCATTACCTTGACAGCATCATCTTGCAAGATTTTGAACAGTTCAGCTGGGATGACGTTGTTCAGCTGCTGCCTTGTTATTAGCAATGCTTCTTAAGGCCCATTCAACCTCACTCTTCAGGATGTCTGACTCTAGCTCACTGACCACACCGTCAAAGCTATCCCCGATATTGTTATCCTTCCTATACAGGTCTTCTGTATATTCTTGCCACCTTTTCTTGATCTCTTCTTCTTCTGTTAGGTCCTTGCCATCTTTGTTTTTGATCATACCCATTTTTGCCTGGAATTTACCTCCAATGTTTCTAATTTTCTGGAAGAGGTCTCTTGTCTTTCCTATTCTATTGTCTTCTTCCACTTCCATGCATTGCTTGTTTAAAAATAATTCCTTAGCTTTTTTGGCTAACCTCTGGAATTTTGCATTTAATTGGGCAAATCTTCCCCGATCACTGTTGCCTTTTGCTTTCCTTCTTTCTTGGGCTACTTCTAGTGTCTCAGCAGACAGCCACTTTGCCTTCTTGGTTTTCTCTTTCTTTGGGATGTATTTTTTTGCCGCTTCCTGAACAATGTTGCGAACTTCTGTCCAGAGTTCTGCTGGGACCCTATCCACTAAGTCCAGTCCCTTAAATTGATTCTTCACCTTCACTGCATATTCCTTCGGAATATTAGTGAGCTCATATCTAGCTGATCTGTGGGTCTTCCCTAATCTCTTTAGTCTGATCCTAAATTGTGCAAGAAGAAGTTCGTGATCGGAACTACAGTCAGCTCCAGATCTTGTTTTTTACAGACTGTATAGATGTCCACCACCTTTGGCTGCAAAGGATGTAGTCAATCTGATTTCGGTTTTGTCCATCTGGTGAAGTCCATGTATAAAGCCATCTCTTAGGTTGTTGGAAGAGAGTGTTTGTTATGCACATTGAGTTGTCTTGGCAAAATTCTATCAGCCTATGTCCTGCTTTGTTTTGTTCACCCAGGCCATGCTTACCTGTAATTCCAGGTGTCATTTGACTGCCCACCTTAGCATTCCAGTCTCCTGTGATGAAAATAACATCTCTTTTAGGTGTGTTGTCCAGTAGGTGCTGCAGATCCTCATAGAACTGCTCTATTTCAGCTTCTTCAGCATCTGTGTTTGGGGCGTATATTTGGATCACTGTGATGTTAGATGGCTTGCCCTGAATTCGAATTGAGATCATTCTATCGTTTTTTGGATTGTATCCAAGCACTGCTTTAGCCACTTTACTATTAATTTTGAAGGCTACTCCATTTCTTCTGTGGTCCTCTTGTCCACAGTAGTAGATCTGGTGGTCATTTGATGTGAAGTGGCCCATTCCAGTCCATTTCAGTTCACTGACGCCCAACATGTCTATCTTTAATCTTGGCATCTCACCAATAACCACATCCAATTTGCCCTGGCTCATAGATCTTACATTCCAGGTTCCAAGGGTGTGTTGATCCTTAGAACATTGGATTCGCGGTTCACCAGCAGCACCGTCGGCCACTAGCCATCCTTGTGGCTTTGAGCTAGCTGTGTCATCACGTCTGGGGCTAGTTGAACTCATCCTCTGTTCCTCCCCAGTAGCATTTTGACCATCTTCCGACCTGGGGGTCTCATCTTCTGATGGTATACCGACATATCTCTGGTTGTACTGACCCATTTAATTTTCATGGCAAGAATACTGGTGTGGGTTGCCATTACCTTCCCCAGGGATCACATTTAGTCTGACCTCTCTGTCATGTCCTTCCCGTCTTGGGTGGCCCTTCGCAGTTTAGCTCATGTCATCATTGAGGTGCTCAAGCTCCAGCACCATGACAAGGTAACAATCCTTTGCTGAAGAGCATCCTAAAACAAGCCAAATCCAAAAACGCCAGAGAATTCCTGGAAGCCTGGCACTCAGACAAAGCAGCCATCAGCAGACACATAGAGGTAAACAACATTTACATACCATCCAAAAGAGACAATAGAAAAGCCAAAAGACCAGAACACCTCCCTACCAACAATCAGCACCCAGATATGCAAAGAATAACACTAGGTTTAATACCAGATTAACAATCAAACAGTATATAATACCTTAATCAAGGAACTATGAACTCAGTCAATCAACCAAGCAGCAAAAAACAGCCCAATCAAAGAACTCCCAAGGAGAAACAACACCCCTACCAGCAAAAGCAGGGCAAGCCAGTGTATATAAACTGAGAGCAAGGCCCACTCCCTCTTTGCACTGAAGATGTTTCCTAGTCTGGTAATGAAATGTCTGCAAGACAACAACAAGGCTCAGAGAGCACCAAGGACTCCACAGTTCAACCCTGAGCTACAAATATTCACTTTGATTGATTTCCCCCTCATTAAAACAGAAACAAACAAAAATTTACTACATCAATCCATTGGTGAAAATATCCTTCTGAAGCATATAACAACTTGTATTATTGGGGGGTTGGGGGAAGTTCTCATCTACCCTCCATCTATGTGTAATGCCTAGAGATATTTTAATAGAAAGACAGGATATAAATTCTCTGTGGGACAGCTCTACTATGAAACAGCTCTTCCCATAGGCGAAAGTGACCCCTTTTATCATTATCTTTTGAAAGCTTGTTATCAGCCCTTTGAGGTAGACAATGTCAAGAAAAAAGGCACAGTAGGGTTCCCAGGAATACTGTTTACTGCTATAGGGTAGAATAATAGCATATTGAAAGCCTGGCAGAGCTTCCCTCTGCCCCATCTTATACAAACAAAATCAAGGCTGGGTTATTTTGAGTGTTTCTCATACTTTCTTCTTTCTCTGAAAGAACCCCCCTGAATGGTTCAGTCATTCCTTCTCCATTCCCAAGGCCAGGTCTACATTCTTTCACACTTTTAAAGACCTGCCTATTTTGGAAGGCCATTCAAAACTGGTTGGATTAATACTGTGGCCCTGCATAAGATGTGATGCCATCAATGTTACATGACTCATTTATTATTTTAAGCCACTCCTGCAACTTTTGCTTGATTATTTTTATTCTACTTGATCAGGGAGAACTTGCTTTCTAAATTTATTTCAACAGAAGAAAAAAAAAAGATTTTGGTGAGATACTTCTAAGCTGAGCATAGCACACTTACTTTAATATGAGGAGGCCAAAGGTTATGTAACAACATAAAAACAATTACTTGTATAATTATCTTTCCAGTGGTCTGCAACCCAGCTTGTTCTCATACTGCAGTTAAATCCCAGGGGAAAACACCCTCAGGAAATACTATACTTCTTGGGACTTTTTTGGACCGTGAAATTTAAGGGACTGCTAATGGAGAGACAAATAATGGAAAATAATACCATGAGCAGAAGCACCCTCTGCCACTTTCAAAACTAAAGTCATTCACACAAACACACACACATACAACCAAGGGAAATTTAAAACAAATTCTGAAGGATCCTGTGAATTAGGGGGGAAAAGTAACCCCCCCCCCCAACCCTAACCTCTATGTCCACAGAAGGAGACATTTGAAGAACTCTAGAACAAATGTTGGTCTAGTGCTAAATTTAACAGGTAACAGGGCCATACAATGAGAACCAGTTTGTTGTAGTGGTTAAAGGCACTGGGATAGAAACTGGGAGACTATGAGTTCTAGCCCTGAGTTAAGCATGAAGCCATCTAGGTGAATTTTGGCTGGTCACTTTCTGTCTCAGCCCTAGAAATAAGGCAAGGGCAAAGCACTTCTGAAAAATGTTTCCAAGAAAACTGCAGGGACATGTCCAGGTAATTGTCCTGAGTCAGGAGTGATTTGAAGGCACAGGTATAATAATATAGGGCTGTACAAATCATTAGAACATTGTGCACAAAAGACCTAAGAACCCATGCACGTGCACAAAAGGATGACCCTCCACTGCTGCTTTATCTATTTGAAAAGAAATCCTTCATACGTAATCCTGCATGTTGCAAAGCACCTCTTTTGAACATTTTGTGTAGCTCTCATGTATATAATACATTTGTTCAGTGGCCTCTGCTTGAGCAAATGATCTATCAATAGAAAATTAGAGAACTACAGCTACTTAGTGATTCATTTCAGGCATCACCTAGTGAGCTTTCTTGGGGCTTTCCCAGGGAAGTAAAATGGGGCCTTCCAATGTAAGGAATCACTGTTTTGGCATGGCCAAAAGTATTTTGTGGTTTCTACCACTTTTCTCTGAGATCTCCCTGAACCTTTGGGGTGAAAAAAGCCAGCATGAAAAAAATATTTCAAATCGTTGTCAAATTTACAGATAGAAACAGGGCTGAATGGGACTCAGACACTTCTGTAAGCTAATGGCGAGGGGGCCTTTTCCTAAGAATTTAGTGGTCCTCTCAGCTTGATCCATTTTTTTCAGGCAGCATTTTCATGGTCCTGAACATATCCTAACAGACATTAAAGCAGCTTCATTTTGCAATATCCAACATGGCCTCCTGGCTTTACCACACAGCTAGTCCATTTCTCCTCAAATGATGCAGCTCATAACTTCATCACACTTTCCTTTTTCCTCATTTGCTTGTTAAAATTAGAATTGTGAAAGCCCAACATTTTACAGAGAGCCAAAGTCACATCACACTTCCTAAGCATGAATTCATCATTAAGGAATGATGTAGTACTAAATTATTCTGCAATGTTTAGATTTTCTAAATAATATACTCAGTTTTCTAAAATCACTTAATTCAATATTGACAAAATTATAACTTTTATTATTCTACTCTTTTATCCTTTTAATTCTGTTATTTCTCTTTTTCTTTTTTTCCCCTTAAAACATTCAATAAAATATATATGAATTGTAAAACAAGAAAAGAAATAACCGAATCACCAGACTACAAAATGCAAACAAGTCTGGGGGTAGAAGGAATTAAACAAGCATCCCAGAAGAAAAATAAAGGTAAATATGGGTGTGTGTGTGTTTGTGTTTGTGTGTATGTGTATCTTAGTAAGTTCTGCATTAGCATTAGAATAGCTTTTCAAAAGCTCTTCAGTGGAACTGTGGTTCAGAGTTGGCCATCCTATTTTCTGAAATGCCACATGGCTAATACTTTTTATAGAAAACAAAACAACAAAGCAATTTGTGACTCCATATTTCATTTATTTATTATTTCAATATGGATGGATGCCCACTTACCATGTGACTCTAGGAGTCTAACATAGTTTTTTTTAAAAAAACAGAAATGATTAAAAAAGCTACTAGAGGTAACTCCTATGCAGCACTTTAAAATAGGTTCACATGGTACCCTGGCTCAGTCCCTGGGGAAGATCCACTTCTTCAAGGGGTTACTAAAGGCTGGTAGGGTTGGTGCCATCTGAATATTGGGGGGAGGAAATTCCATATGGCAGGCATGGTGGCAGACTAGACTGACTAAATTCACTCATTGTACTAAGCCATAGTTAGTGGCAGTGCAAAATGTAGCCGTGTGGGCGATCTTGGGTTTCCCAAGATCAGCACATGTCACCCCTTTGCTCCACAAGCTGCATTGGTTGCCAGTATGCTTCCAGGTCCAATTCAAGTTGTTGGTTATCACCTTTAAAGCCCTACATGGCATGGGTCCAGGTTACCTAAGGGACCATCTCCTCCCCATCACATCAACCCATCCCACCCGGTCGTGCAGAGAGGGCATGCTATGGACCCCGTCTGCAAGAGAATTCCATTTGGTGGGGTCCAGGAGGTGGGCCTTCTCTGCAATAGCCCCTGCCCTTTGGAATATCCTTCCCCTGAAAGTGAGATTGGCTCCCTCTCTCCTGGACTTTAGGAAACAGCTAAAGACCTGGTTCTGTAATTATGCCTGGGGCGGGAGAGAGAGTAGCCATTCCTGGGGATGGTTAGTTTCTTAGAAGGACCCTGCTCTGCCTGCAAATCATAAAGAACTTCTAGCCATCGAGGTTTTTATTATATTTATTTTGTTATGTATTATAGTGTTTTACAGTTTTATATTTATATTTATATTTTATTGTAAACCACCCAGAGTACCTTTTGGGAGATGGGTGGTGATAAATACGATAGATAGATAGATAGATAGATAGATAGATAGATAGATAGATAGATAGATAAATAAATAGTTAGCTGAATAAAGAACAAGCAACCAGATTTGCACGTTGTACTTTAAGATTGTAAACCACAAAGCCAAGGAAACCACATTATGGATTAGTGCAATGAGAAAATCAGGTCACTTTCAAACTGAACAGGCTAAAAAGTTCAGCCTAGAACTGAAAAGAAAGAAAGATGCCCCCACAGCCTATAGGGTTAGGGATAAAAGAACTGGATCATAGCAACTCAGGGATCAGATCACTGGACTATCTAGCTCAGAATTTTTTAGCATGACTGTCAATGACTTTTCAAGATTTTGAACAAACAAATACAGAACGCTTTCTTTGTCACCCTATTGGTGATCTTTCCCAGCCCAACTGGAAATCCCATGTTTCCCCCACTTTCAAGCCATTGCTGCCCTCTAGCTAAAGAAAAACTATTCTTCATTTCTGCATCGCCTCTTAAGCCACATTATGCTCAAGAGTCTTAAAACTGAGTAGGTGACAATTAAAATATAACAACATGGAACTGAAACATCAGCAACCCAAATATCAGTATTCAACATTATAATTATTACCCCAAGTTTTTAAATTGTGTGTGAACAGAGGGCTGCTAATATAGCATGCACTGATTTTAGAATTCTCTGTTAGGCATGTAAAAAAATCTTCTTTTAAAAACGTTGTAGAAAACTACCCAGATTAAAATTTTTGTCCGTTTCTATTGCGAATAACTGATGCAACTTTTGTCCCTCCCCCTTTTGTGTATGTTTATATCTCTGTGTTATGTGCTTACTAATGACTCAACAGAGTAAACAGGGTTTTTTCTTTCTTTTCTTTTCCAGAACAGTTTGGAAGATGGTCCATGAATTTCATTTCAGACAGCCTGCTGAGAGCTGTTGTTATTATTTAAAAAAATACTTTAAAATAGATACAGAGTCAACTATCAAAGAAATACAAACATCTAACCAATCAATAAAGATTTGGGGGGGAAGAAAGAGTCATCTCAAGACATGGGGACAAAGTTAGCATAGTTACAAGCAAACATTGCTTTCAGAGTTTTTCTTATTACAGACAGAGATGGGCACCATACAATTATCTGAGACCGGAGGTGCACTGTCTATTAATATGAACTCAATGTGTGCAAGTCAGTGCTTTAAAGGCAAGCAAAACTTAATTGTTTGCATCACTTGGATATTTTAATAGTAACCTGAAGCAACATTGCCAATTAAACATCTCTAGTGGACCATTCTCCCATGAGGAGAAATGGCTTAAAGTTTTGCTGTTGACATTTTAATGGATAAATTGCTGAGGCTATTAGTAGATAGCTCTAATATTGCTCTGTTAGTCATTAGTAGAGCAATAGAAAGACTCTGAAACTTGTTCTGCCAGCACATAACTCTGCACATAACAATGCCATAGGGTGTGTTCTTTGCTACACCAAAAGAAATTAGACTAAGGTTGAAGTGATAGTAGGCATAGCAGGTTATCAGCAGTACAAATAATGCAGGAGTGATAAAGTATGTCATTCCAAGTGCAGTTGGACGGAAACTCTCCTTGTTGATTTTCTTGGTTAGAGGTGATGAGGTCTGGCCATAGCAACAGATATACCTCCTTTCTTTGAAATAATAGTTGGGGCGATTCTCAACCTGCTGTCACCTGGATTAATTAGCCCACTCCCACACAAGTACAGTTTGTAACGATCTGAGAGGAGGGCTTTAGTAGTGAATATGTGGTGGTAGGAATAGCTGGTTTCTTAGGCCTGAAGTCTAGTGAGGGTATAAGTAGAGTAAGTAGTAGACTAAGGTTCTGACAAGCCAGCTAGTCAGAGAGGGGTGGGTGACATCTGAATGTCGCTTGGGTCCCTGAATCTGGAAAAGTGATGTCAGGATTCAGAGGGACCTGATTTGGTGGGGGTGGGGGTAGAAGGGACAGTCAGCAATATTTCAGTAATGATGGGCAGGGGGAGATATAGTGGGAGACGTTGAGTGGGCCACTCTTGAGGAAGGTGTACTCTGTCATCTATACATTTTGCCTTCCAAACCCCCAGTCATCAGATCCTTGGTGGTCCTGGGCTCCAGCTATTGCTGCTTAATGCCAAGCCAGCTTGTAACAAAGGCTTTCTTTATTCATATTTTTATCTTGGATGAGAGGACTGACCTGACATGTATTACTAGAGGCACAGGGGGTGGGTTCCCCTGCCAGAAATATGCCCCCTTGGATTTCAAGTGTGGCATTTGCTAAAATACAAGGGCAGGGGCAGGCAGTGGCTATTGACATTTATGAGTCTTCTATGGCTTTCAAAGATGCTACTTGGAAGATAATTGGATGTGAGATCCTGTTTGTGAGGTTGAACTCTAGAGAAGAGATGGGATTGCTGTTATTTCCTCTCTGCTGCATAGCAGCTTACCTGCCTGAGGTGCTCAACACTGTGGTTGGCTGGTGGTGCAGTTTCTCAGACTTATGGTACTAAGAGACTTCAACTGCCTGTTTCTGGGCCTGGAGTCTGAAGTGTCATAGGAGTTCATTGCTACCATGGACCTGACCTATGCCCACAGACAATGGGGGTCACACATTGGAACTGCTATGTTCTCTTAGGACAGTGGCAAGGTGATAAGGAGTTGGGGTGTGTGTGTCTATTTGTCCTTTGTTGTGATCTTTGATTGCTTTGGAATTCTCCACAACAATTCCTCACTGCAGGAAGGAAGGACCCATTTGATTGGTCTGTCCCAGGAACCAGATGGACCCTACCTAGTTTCAGAGGGTGTTTGGGAGGTTTCTGAGGATCTGGTACACACTTCGATGCCTTAGTGTCCTCTTGGAAGGAGGTTGGTCAGGTCCCTGGATCAGATTGTGCCTATGCAGCCTTTTTCTCTGTGAGTATGCTGGAAGACCCTCTAGTTCTTGGGGGAACTTTGAGAGAAGCAGTAGCTGAATAGATGCCTAGAAGATTATTGGAGGAAGATGAAGAGTAAGTACAATGGGACATGGGTAAGAACCTTCTTTAAGGATCACACCATGGTGACAAAAGTGGCAAAACAGAGATATTTTTCCTTTCTTACTGCATCAACTATCCTATTTAAGGTAGCCCATTCCTATTCTAAGAATCTGATGCACACTTTGACTGATGTCTTAGGTAGCCCATTCCTATTCAGGAAGGATGGATCAGAAGATCATCTGAAGGGCTGCTTTGAAGATTTTTCAAAGCATTTGTCTTTTCAGCACCAGGCAGAGATTTCCTCCCATCCCCACCTCAGACCTTTTAATAACATGAATCTGCTGTGCTATTTTTACCATTTACTCCGTGTTCTTGTTTATTTTGTATGTTTTAATTAGTTTTAAATGTGTTTGCATTGTTAACCATAAATAGATTTTAAAAAAAATAAATGGGAAGGCAGGCAGGCAGGCAGGCAGGCAGGCCTTTACCATGGGTCCTTTGTACACTGGAAATGCAGATAGACAGGAAGAATTCATAGTGACTGGAAAATAAGATCAAACACCACTCCTAACATTTTCCACAACCCCCAGCAATAAGTAAACTCAAAAACATCAAGAAATTTTCTGTGAATAAGATAGAAAAGCAAAGTCTCTTTTGTAAGGGAAGAAAACTTTCAAAACTTTAGGTGAGGAAGTCTAATACATTTGTGCACTGCGATTTGAGTATCCTGTCTACTCAGAAGGAAACTTATTGGGTTTGATAGAAGTTACTTCCAGGTAAATTAGCACTGGATTGTTGTCTTCTTTGTCACTTCCTCTCAACAACTCCCCAGTCACTCCTCTTGGTACAGAAGCAAACAGCTGACCTCAGTACTCCTTAAGGCTTGCCTAAGGGAGAAAGAGTGAAGTTGTGACATCATCTTAAAAGCTATTCCTCTGAGAATGTGTGCCTTTGTTTTGTGGCCTTGCTTCTTTAATGCCAAGAGCTTCTTCTGCGTCTGTTATTTACCTGAGCACCACTTAAAATAGGACCTTCTGGATTATGTAAAGTATACTTGTGCCTAAAATAAGAATAAGAGAAAAAAAATCTTGTTTCCCTACCATAAGCATTATTGAGCTAAATAGGTTGTACTTCCAGTAAATGTGCATAGAATTGCACTTGAAATATGTTTGATTCTCTTTACGTAGAGGGGATAACTCAATGAAAATAATGCTCAATCAGTTCATGAAGGGAATAAAGAAAGTAATTCTTTACAGTGATAAGACACATCTGGTGCAAATTATGAATATGCAAAGAGGATGAAAAGTGCATCATAATCATAATCCCTTTCATACTTGTGTCTTGACATCAGGTGCAAATAGGAAATATCATGGCTTGCATTATGGCATCACATGATTTGTCATTCCTCCCTTTACAGATGCTTATGGATGTCAAGTAATTCAGTTGTGCAAAATGAAGGTATGTTGGTGTGGGCCACCAGTTTAGCAGAACTTTTTAAGAAGTAGACAAATCCAAAGAAAACACTCTGTTTTTCTTTCTATGGCATCCATTTTTTTAAAAAAATCTCAATTTCCTTTTATCTTGTTTAAGAAGAAAAATTTGGTAGGCTCTTACACTTTTTCTTTTTAAAAAAGGAACAAAATTCTCATCTATCTGCATCTGTCACATTTCTTAGATTCAACTTTTGAACACCACCTACTGATTTACTATCTAGCCACTCTAATGGATCATGCTGACTGGGGGAAACAACAACAGCTCAATCCCTAATGGGTCACCATCAACTTGGTTGAACAGATAAGAATGCAATCCAGATTTTTCCAAGCACCAAAAGTACAATGAGTCTGTCAGTGATCCCTCTAGCTAACCAAGAGTAGAGTACAAAATAGTGGCCTTTAGCATTGCTGTCCTGCCTCCTTTTCAGAGATCAGGTGAGGCAGGGAACCTGGCAGGCATGAAGTAAGATTTTCAATGCACAGTGATGGCCTTTCTTTTAGGTGCAAGTTACAGCCCATTTCTAGCCACATATCTTTTTTCCCCCATATATACTGTAGGAATGGGGTGGTTCTTTCCAAATTTAATTAGGAATGTGTTAATTCAGCACACAATCATTCTTCCAAATGATCACATGGTATACTGATTTAAATACTTGACTTTTAATGCATGCAGATTGCTTTTAGATGAAAGCTGAGAGTATTTGAATCAATGCTGGGCTGGAACTAATGATAAGAAATAAGAAAGAGATTACAACAAGAACTAACATGTGGAGTGAACTATCATGTTTCCTAGCAAAATAAAACCAGTGAGCCTACTTCCTCCATCCTCTTCCCCACTTCAATAAGCAGGAGTGGTTATTCTCCCAGTGAGTTCTTTATTATGGTGACAGTTTTCATGCTTTCATGAGATGCAATCCTCAGTGAGATGAGTTTTTCCCTGCTGTGCCCACTTATTGATGTACTGTCCGAATTCTCAGTAGATGAATAGTATAACCCAAACATTTCTATAAAATCTGTCTTACCCTTTCAATCAGATATTTTCTTTTTCTTTCACATGATACAGCCTGCCTGTGAGCAGATTATATTTTGGAGCCTAGGTAGGTTACACACACAGTAGTGAATGGCACAAGCAAAACTGATGTACTGTATTCAATGAACCTTACACATTGTAAGTATAGTTTTTTGTTTTGTTTTGTTTTGTTTTTTAAAACAGCAAATGCAAACTAATTGAACTTAAAAAGCTAAGGGTTCATGAATAACTAATTGTCTCTACTTTATGTGTATAAGCAGGCACAGGGCTGGGCCTCAAGGGATAAACTTGAGTCTTGCTTTTGGGCAGGTGATGTCTCAAATGACCAATATCTGTGCAAAAGGAGGATTGTCAGAGTTGATGCTATTCATTCTGGCATCCTTTTTATCTTTTTTATAGTCAGAGGTTAGTTGATTGTATGGTTATATGCACTAGTTTTATTTAGTAATATTTTACATACTTATTTCTTGCTACAAAATGGTCCTTAACCCCATTAATACAGGTAGTCCTCATTTAGCAACTGCCTTGTTTAGCAACTGTTCACAATTACGACAGTGATGAAAAAGTAACTCTGCAACCAATCCTCATATTTAAGACCTTTGCAGGTCTGTAAAGCAAAAGAAAGCTGAAGTAAGATTATAAGTACAGTCATGGTTTCACGTAGTGGCCAGTTTGCTTAATGACCAAGTCGCTGGTCTCAATGGTGGTCGTTAAATGAGGACTACTTGTAGTGTCCTCAACTTGGCCACCTAAGCCCCTCCTCCTTTTATCACATCCTTGGCAAATCGATTCTTAGATGGGAGAGCAACGCCAGCAAAAAACACATTTAACCACTTTTCCAGACCACATTTGACTTAAGATGACAATTTCATTCAATTATAGATAATTTTTAAACCCGTTTGTGTGAAACAATTAAGAAATCAGAATAGAACTTGTATATAACGGAAATACAGGGTTTTTATTTAACAATGAAGCATATAGCATATAACGAAATTGGTTTTATTTATTGGTTTTATTCCTCTTTCCTTCTTGAAGAGAAAGAGGAAAAGAAGACAATAATAGAATGATTCATATATCTCTCAGAATAGAATTCTACAATGCAGAAACCATCAGTAGTACCTATCGACTATATTATTATTATTATTATTAACACTAAAGTACATATCCAGAACCAGTTTGGTCTAGTGGTGAAAGCACCAGGCTAGAACCCAGGAGACTGAGAATTCTAGTCCCCCCTTAGGCATGGAAGCCAGCTGGGGGACCCTGGGCCAGTCCCTCTCTCTCAGCCCAACTCACCTCAGAGGGTTGCTGTTGTGGGGAAAAGAGGAGGAGGAAGGAGTATTAGGCATGTTCGCTGCCTGGAGTTATTTATAAAAATAATAAAGGCGGGATAGAAAATGAATGAATGAATGAATGAATAAATGAATGAATGAATGAATGAATGAATAAATAAATAAAATATCAAAATATATAACTATGTATCTATGTAAGAGCAAAAGAAACTACCAAAGAAGTCTATCTAGCTGGACTTAAAAGGAAGAAGTGGTTTTGTACCCAACCTGGAAGGCAATTAGAAATATTTATTTATTATTGAGCATAGACAGATACCTTCCTGCAATTTCTTTTTGGCTACACGGTAACTACACAGTAGGTTAATGTTATAGGTTCCTCAGTCAGTGGACAAAGACATGAATATGACAAATTATCAGTCTGTCGTTGAAGGAAAGTTGTGCTCTCAGGTGCCAAAGGCAGCTTAGCACCCTGATAAACCCTGACAGTGAGAATGTAGACCAACATAGACCATTGGTGCTACCTCCCACCAGTGTGAACACTGGCATTGCCCTGAAGCAAGAAGGCAAATGAAAACAGCAAAACATGTCTCCCTGCTGAAAGGAAAGAAGGAAAGGAAAGAAGCCAATTTCCAGAACATTTTAGAATGACACTCTAACAGATCTCAGCTTTACAGGAAGGAACCATCCATTCTCAACCATGATCCAGTTTCTTTTTGACTCCTGTCATCAGATCCTTGGATAAACTGAAGTTTCTGACCCTTGAACTGGCTTATCTTGCATTTGTGTGAACTGCTCTGATTACTGTGGCCTTGACCTTGGATTGTACTCATGCTGACAATTTATTGGCTTCTGCATTTGACACAGTTTTTGACTGTGGCTCAACTTTTGTCACGTTAGTACTAAAGACTTTTTGCATTCCTGTGGTGATTTATGGCTACTGATTTTTTTTTTTTCCTTTCCTCAGTGCCTAAAATCTTGGCTTTTACTTTTGGCTTAGAATAACAAACTAATGTGATAACCTCCTGTGGCTTATTCTCATGTGACCATTTGTCAGAATCCAACCTTGCCAATAACTCCTACATGAATTCCAGACTAATTATTAGCAACCCAGTAGCTGCGAGCAGGACAATTTAGTTAAGGCATGGTGATTAGCCCAGTTACCTTCCATAGGTGAAAGAAGACTTGCATTTGGATCTTCGTAAGCCTAGTTGTTTTCATCACACTGACAGTCAGGGCCAGCTTTAGCTAAGGCTGTGTATTCCTAAGCATCAAGCTTAGGCAGTGCCAATGCCACCTCTCCTTCCAAATCATTCTAAAAATGCCAGCCTTCACATTGGCAGGAGGTGGCACCATGAGTCCATATGGTCTAGGGGAAATATACACCTTTGAACTGACACTGCTGACAATATGTAAAAGTTTGATCCATACTTGGGAACAATTGAAATTAAAGCCCCTTTTCTCATCCATGTGAGAAATCCATATAATGTCTGCTGCTTAAACTAAAGAAAGTTCTCACTTTTGTAGCCAGTAGCTAGACTTGACATTCCTGAAGTCTTAATCTGACTAGAGTCACTGTGGCACCTAACAACTGCTACAACTGTCTGGAGAACTCTTACTTAATTCTCATGGGTATCATTTGTTCCTTTCGACCTATGTCACTTTTCTGAACATTTTCTTTTAATTAAAAGAAACTTCAAATAATCAGGTAAGGAAGAGCTCCCTGGGCCCCAATTTCAACACATTATTTTATTAGTTACAGCTATACATGGCCCATCAATAGCATTCAGGTACCCTTTGTTTTTCAACTTGAAAGACTTTTTCTTAGCATCCTAGAAGACAGTCACATTGGCAGCAAGCTATAAATAAGAGATTCACTGAGACATAATAAAAGGTGGACGTTCCTCTACACTTCTCAAAGGTCAGAGAAAATAAAAGCAAGAGAAAAGAAACTTCCTCCTGACATAAATTTAGCTTTGTGAAAAGAAACAATAGTGCTCATTTCTTCTCAAATAAAATCCACATTCAGGGTTTGGAGAAAACAGTCAAACTTTGACACTGAAGCTCACAGCCTTTGTAAAAAGGGGGAAACAATGATAATTGAACTCTTAAATCAATACTTTAAAAAAAATGAAAGTCATAATTGAAGACCTTTAAATATAATAATCATTCTATTTACAGGGACCATTTTACCAACTTTTTTTTAAAAAAAGGAATGAGTAAAGTAAATTAATAAATAGCCTTTATGATTCCCTTTAAAGTGTAGATTCTTTCAAATGATTTTGTTAGAGCATGGGGATTTAGGGAACAAAGGCACAGGCCTTGTGTAATTTTGATCCACATTTGTATCAATACCATGTGTGGTTTTATTGCCATGGCAGCACATATTTACAGAAGGCTGCATTGATTCTGCATCTTAATAGAATAATCCCACAGTGCTGACTTGGTGGTTCCATATTAGCAATTTGCACAGATTGCTTTGCTTTGGCTGAGGGAATAGTACACCACATTTTGTTAGTAATGCACGGGTTTCAACAAAAGCCTAATAAAATGCATAATGTACACTTTCCCCTTCTCTCATTGCCATGTCCAGAACTAGAAGGAGAAGAGGCAGTCCATTTTTTTTATATTACCATTGGCCTTGGGATGTCCCCCTGAACCCACTAGAAGAGAGTTAGAAAATCTACATCCCCAGAGTCACATGTGGCCCCAAGGGCTATTCCCCAGGCACTCTGCCAACAGCACTGCCAAATTTTACCAGTCCAGCTTCTTGTGGGGTGCACCATATGAAGCTCTAGCAGCGGTTTAATATATGCATATTACTGAAAAAAGGAAGGAGCCATCCCAGCACATGTAAATTAGGGAAGGAAACTTTGTAGAGCTGACAACTCAGATGGACCCAATCTCCAGGAAAGACTGGGTATTTGTTCCTCCTGGGTCAATGGGAAGAACCTTCTCATGGCAGAACAAAGAGGGCAGTCTCTAGGCTACCAGTGCAAAGTGACATGGCCCATATGTTCAGACCCTTGTCTTTTTTGCTTTTAAGAGTGGGTTAAGGGGTAAAATGGGTTCTTAACTGGAAATGGTTTGAGGTCCCTATTTGAACTAGAGAACTTCAAGTTAGGAGGATTTAGTTTCCAGAATCCACCAAATCACCTCCAGAATGACATAGTCTGGAGCAAAATAGAATCTTCTGGAACATTCCATTCTCAGATCAAAGACATGTTGCAAACGCCTAACATCAGTGTAAGGGACAGATTCAGTACACTTATGTGAAACAGACCCTGAATAGCTATGGGTATAGATAGTAAAATCCAAGTGGGGAAAATGTCAGAGAAAAAGATTCCAGGGTCCTTCAGAATAAGCTATCTTGACAGCCAGAGAAAAAATAGAGGATGAAAGCTTTGAGGAACAAGATGGGTGCAGACTTTCAGCATCGACCACAAAGGCTGAGCAAAGACTCTCAATCAAGAATGTGTCAACAAAGAGATGAATATATATTCCTTTTCTTGTTATTAAGAAATCACAGGAAATTTTACAGCCAAAGAAGGACCACTCAGGTTTAATCATGAAAGAGATCTGACAGAAGGAGAAAGTTGAATGAAGATGGAAAGACTCTACCACTTTACAAATGAGATTACAGACTGGTATGACTGATATAAGCATTTGTAGAGGTACTATTACTATAATTCAAGGGTTTGCGTTTAGAAACTTCAGTTGGTGCCAAATACAGTGGACTGTATCCATATGGAAGAGTCTTGTCACTGCTACTTAAAGCTGGTACAGAAGCTGCATTTACTACTGGTGAGTTTCTATCTATTGAGTAATTCAAGGAGGGGGCATGAAAGTGTGCATTCTCTGTGGGTGCTGCCCACTTTGGAATAGCTTGTCCCCACCACCCTTGAGGCAAGGTAGATTTTTAGTCTCATGGGCTTCTTGAAGCTTGTTAATCTTTGGCTGTATCATAAAATCTTCAGAGATGGATTACTTATGGTTATTGGCATGGAAAGATGAAGTGTGTGATGTCAATGTTATGTATAATGTTTTATTGTTGTATTTATAATATATACTGGTATGATTTCAGCTCTTAGGAACACCACTATTGTGTCTTTAGATTCAAGTTGTCTATAAATCTTATAAGTAAATAATAGACTATCTGTCAAATAAGGAATTACCAGATGCAGATGAAATACCCATTCACATCTTAACAGCTCTAGAAGAAAAGGCAATTAAAATGCTAATAGTTCTATGTCAACAAATATAGAACAAGACTGTGTGGCCTAGAGGAAGATTGGTGTATAATCCTAGAGAGGAAAGCAGTGACAAACTTAGATGAGATCATGAAGGATAAATGTATTTCTAAGACAATGATTTTTCCAGTGATAGCATGCAGTTATAAAAACTGGATATTAAGAAAGAAAATTGATAACTTTGAATTTCGGATTTGGAAACAGTTTCTAAGAATATTATGGATTGTAAGAAGAACCAATCAATTGGTCCTGGATGAAAGAAAGACTGACTGTTACCCATAGGCAATGATCAACAAGCAGAAATTCATTTACTTGGGTATGTGATGTGAACAAACAATAGACTAGGAAAAAAATACATAACTATGCTTGGCAATGTTGAGAAAATCAAAGAAGAGGAAGACAATAAATAAGGTGGATGGATGGGATCAGAGATATCATCTGAAGATTCTTTGGAAGAATTACGTATTGTTACCAGATTCAATTCAGAATGGCAGGCATTTGTCTCTATCCCTGTCAGGGATTGGCCCAACTTGATGGCACCCAACTAACTACCTCACATAAAAAAGCTAAGCCAAAATGTGGTCAGCTGATGGCCAAACATGGCTTTTTATATCTAGCTGATGGTTTAGTAGGCTGCATGGACCCAGACAATTATTGTTTATTCAGTAAGCCGTAACTGAGTCAACCATCTCTTGATGTCAACCCAGCCATATTGCCCATGCAGCTACTTAACATTTTGTGTGACCGTCCATTTTTGAGCTTTTTTTTTTTCTGAATTGCATTGGTGGAAGGGAATTGTTTTTACCATGGTAAGTAGCTCTGAGTTAACAAAATAGGCAGAAGAGCTAAACCATACTTTATTTCCTATCTTTTCCTTTTCACATAACTATTTATCCTTAAAGTTGTCAATACTTCTCTAATTATTTCTCTTCATCTCACACTTCCAAAAATGCCTTGTATTAGTTTATTTTCTGTGACTGCAATATTGTAATTTAGTACAGAACAAGATCAAGAAGATTCTTCTCAAAAGATTACCAAGGAGGAAAAACAAATGTCTGATTTAATGCTTGATTTTCAATATGATGCATTATTTTGCTTAACATGATGCATAACTCGATTTGAGAAATATAAGATTTACAGTCCACAGTGGTGAGGTTTGTACAATATCCTAAAACAAAATCAAATTACATTATTGCTTTCTGCAATATGTAGACTTCATCTGAGTGTTATTCATTATATTGATTGGATTCAGACTTGGTTCTATGGAAATAGATCCAACTGAAGTCAGGCCTAAGATGTGTCTGATTTCAATCCCATTTATTGAAGAATGTTTTCTCTAAGAGTACCAAGGACTGGTCTAACTCTAAGAATGAAATCCATTAAATATGCTTGTCTACTATTAGACAAGAATTTGTAATCACTTCAAGATGATTTCTCTTTAGCTTTGCTTTCTTGCTCACATCTAGCTTAATAATCTATCTTAACCTCTGTATGAGCTTATAATATATACAGCCACAGCAGGTAGATATTATCCCAATCTGGTGCATCCAGCTTGAGAGAATACATGTGGAGAGAGGAACAGACTTATTGTTATAGCAATGTCAGCTTTGGGATGTTTAGCTGAACCTCTTCATGGCGGCTGTACATGTCCAAACGTTTACATACAAGGCTTTCTGTCCTGAAAAAGCAAGTCCTGTATGAACAGAGAAAGCTTCACACATGTCCTCTGTATCACAGCTTTAACTATATAGGAAGCTGATGTCATGAAAGTCAAAGTAGAGCCAGTCCAGAAGGCATTGTCTCCCATTTCCTGGTACACTAATTCATATCCATGAAAAAAAAAAAAGCAATATTAATTCTTCACATTTTCAACAGGAATAAATGATTATCCTTTCTTTGATTATATAACTCTACTTCACTTAATATAAGGGACATATTATAACTTGTTTGAAACTGAAGGGATATTCATGGTCTGTAAATATATCACACTTTTCCATTCTCTTTTGGGGGAGATGGGAGGTGACGAAATTTGATAATAAATAAATAAATGAATGAATGGTTTCTTGAATAAGCTATAATTGTCAGAGGTTACAAACCACAGTGAACATGAACATGGTCTACAAACCATAAGTTATGCATTTGTGCACTCATTGAATAAACCATGTGATGGCATAATGAAATCTGCAGATCCAGCTAAAGTGCAGAAAAGCTAACAGAGGACACTGGTGGAAGATTGATTGTCTACTTTGTTCGCCTATATTGTATCGATTTGCAAACTTCAATGCAATCTAAGTGTTCTTTAGGTATCAAAAGATTATCAGCAATGTCTGAAGCATTTTGAGTAAATATGGAGTGAGGTCAATTAACTTTCTCACTCTTCAGTATAAAAGCATCCCTACAGCATGACCTTCCCATCCCTGTGAAGAATTTTGCAGTCCTTCTTTCTCACATATTTCCAAAGCTATGAAGGTTGGGAGGGGGGGAATCTGGGAGGAAGAGCAGAGAATGCATCTCTGTTCCATTTTTTCTTACACCACCTGAAGATGGTGCTAAAGATGAGAATAAATGGCTTCTCTTGAATGCTTCCACTACATTCCAGTCAATACTAGACTTACCATATGATGTCTCAGCCAGTAGTTAATGATGAGATGTTATGCATTCATGCTTGAAATTGGGGGTCACTTTTGATTAAGTCTCTTACACAGTCAATAAGAAATGGCATTCTCATTCCAAGCTCCAATGTATTATGCAAGAGTTTAACAGCTAAACTTGTTAGAAGTAATATATGTAACACTAAGTAACAGAAGCATGCAAAACCAAGGGTGCTTCCTTGAGTTTCAACTCAGTCCTTAGATCAATATTCCCAAACAAATCAGCTTGTTGTGGAAACAAAATGAAACAACAGGATCATTCCCAATAACAGCAAACTAATCGAAGCCAACATGATGGGGGCAAAACAGTGACAGTATGCATCTGATCTTTTCCCCCAAACGTAATTCAATGTCTGTTCTAGACGACATCAGTGTCTAAGAACTGCATACTCAGGAATGGTTAAAAGCTGAATTATTTAATAAAGCATACTCTTATAGACAAAGTAGGTACCAGAAGTAATGAGAAAGCTCCTCAATTTATGGAACCCCATTGGAAAAAATATGTTAAGAAGGATTATATATACCCACATGCACTGCCTTATTATTTTTGCAATAAATACTTCTCTGTTCTTATTGCATCCACAGAATGCCGCCCGATGGCCCTGTTTAAGATCACTCAATCCTTTTTGGGAAAGGCGGGCTCAGTGATCCACCTACAGGGCTGTGCAGAGGAATTTGCTGAACATCTGCAGGATAAAATCACATGGATCCACTCCAAGTTAGACTCCAGGCGTGAGGCTTGATCTGGAGAGATACCAGGGGAATGGGCTTACCCAGTTATCTGGGAGCAGTTTGATCCTGTTGGACCTGAGGAAATGGACAGGATTCTACAGGCAGTAAATGCCACCAGGTGTCATCTAGACCCATGCCCCTCCTGGCTGGTTCATGTGATGGTTAATACACCCTTGGGAGAGGGGGTGTTCCCAGCTACCTTTAAAGAGGTGTTGGTGCACCCACTCCTCCAGAAGCCATCGCTGGACCCTACTGTTCTAGACAATTTCCATCCAGTCTCCCACCTTCCCTTTTAGGGGAAGGTGGTTGAAAGAGTGGTAGCTTTGCAGCTCCAGAGGGTCCTGGAGGAAACAGATTATCTAGAACCCTTTCAGTCAGGTTTCAGGCCCAGTTATGGGACAGAAATGGCATCGGTCACACTTATGGATGATCTCTTGTGGGAAAGGGATGGTGGCAGTGCATCCATCCTTGCTTTCCTTGATCTCTCAGTGGCTTTCGATACCATCAACCATGGTATCCTTTTGCAGCAGCTCAGGGAGTTGGGGGTGGGTGGGCAGCATGGTCTTGCGCTGGTTCACCTCCTTCCTCCAGGGCTGGTCCCAGTCGGTGGTGATAGGGAGCGAGAGATATGACCCTTGGCCCCTTCTTTGTGGGGTGCCACAGGGTTCAGTACTCTCTCCACTCCTTTTCAACATCTACATGAAACCACTGGGTGAGATCATCCATCACCATGGGGTGAGGTATTATCAGTACGCTGATGATACTCAGTTGTAGATCTCCATTCCGGGTGAGGTAAGTGATGCTGTGACTGCCCTCTTGCGGTGTCTCTGGGCTGGGGGTCTGGATGGGGAACAACAGGCTTCAACTGAACCCTGGTAAGATGGAGTGGCTGTGGGTTAATGGTGGTCATTGAAATATTTTACGTAATTTCCTGGTAATGGCTTAAAGGAAACTTAATGTTGTTCTTTTGCTTTAGGACAGCATCTTTTAATTGCTTGAAATATCAGCAATGTCTGAAGCATTTTGAGTAAATATGGAGTGAGGTCAATTAACTTTCTCACTCTTCAGTATAAAAGCATCCTTACAGCATGACCTTGTGTGGCTTTATGGAGAAGTCCCACTGCTGCATTCCATAAGTTCTATTTATTACAAATTAAGTGTTTCAACAATTGTTGCTTTACTTAATTTTCCCTAACCAAGTGCACACTTATTGAAATAAACCCAGTGGCATTTATTTTTAAAGCATGTAAGAAAAGAAGGGAAGAGAAGCTTGCATTTGTTATGCTTAGTTCACACACAAGGCTTTTAAAAGAGGCATTGGGTAAAGAGAGTTATTTAACTTTAGAATAGTTTTGGAAAGAGATGCAAGATTAATAAAATACAGAAGTCTTAAGAGAACCTTCTTCAGGAATACTCTGTATCATCTGTTCCTAGCTTGATATCATGGAAATATTTTGGAATACAACTCCTAGAAGTCCCAGTTTTCTGGTTGGGAATTCTCAGACTAGTAATCTAATATATATTGAGGGAAGCTGCTTTAGGTCTATACTCATAGATATGCTAGCTGTTTGATAAAGATTTCAAATAGATAACAAGTAATAAAGAAAAGGCGAAGCTACCAGAAAATTATATACTATACTGTATGTATTCTATTTATGCAGAGTCGATAAAGGACAAGATTCCAGCTCAAGTTGTCAAGCAAAACCTACTGTCATTGAATGAATTAATATTTCCATGGCCAGATTAATTGAATCCTAAGTTATTGAAGTAATTGCTGATAGTGATGGCTGGGACCTTTACTGATTACCTTAAAGAAATCCTGGAAGCATCAGATGATTGGAGAAAGGCAAATGTTAAGCCTAACTGCCAAAATAAGGAAAAGAAGGATCCGCAGACCAATCAGTGTGACATTAATATCTAGGAAGTATCTAGGCATCATCAAAAGTTTGATTAAAAATAAACACTTAAAAATAGCATTGTGATTAATAAGAAATCAAAATGAATTTGCCAAGTACAAGTCTTTTCAGACTAATCTTATTTCACATTTTGTTCGGGTACCTTCCTTAGTTGATTGAGGGAATGCTGTGAACATAATATATCTTGACGGGTATCCAGGAATCAAGCTATTTCAGACCTGAGAGATCAAAACATTTTAAATTGTACTTGAAACCTACTGGTAGCCAATTCAATGCCAGCAATATAGATGTTACTCAGCTATAATGGCTATCACCTCCCAGAGTACAGGCAGTTGCATTTTGCATCAGCTTCAGCTTCTGAGTAGTCTTGAAAGGTAGCCCCATCTTAATTGTATTCTAATAATCTATATGGATGGTGATAAGGAAATGAGCTGGAGCTGGTGAAGGCCAATCCTGGCCACAGTTACCACATACCTATCAATAGACATGAGTCCAGAAGAACACTCAGATTGCAGATCAGTGCCATCTCTGTCCCATGCCCAAGCCTGAAATTTGACTGAAAATGGTCCAGATTTTATCATGGGTATTCTGCAACTGAAGCCATACCACCTTTTCAATAATCTTCCCTAAAAAGTGATGCTTGGGACAGGACTACAATTATCCAATACCCAGGCATCATAGTTTAACAAAGATTCAGAAAAACTGAAACAGACACAGGGAAAGACAACAGAGATGATCAAAGAGTTGGAAATTAAATGTCAGGGACTGAGGAAACTGTGCATGTGTAGGTTTAAGGGAAAATGATTGATGGCTCCTTTTAAAAACCTGAGCAGCTGTCACTTAAAGAAGTCTAAATCAAACCAGTGGTCTTAAGGTACAGAAAGTCAGTTTCCAGTTGAATTTTGTGGTGGGGAGACACACTAAGAGAGTTGTTTGAAATGAATCAATTACTGAGGAACATATTGAGTCTCCTCTATGTTCAAGCAGAACCTAGAAGAGAATCTGTTGAGGATGCTGAAATTTGGATTCTCACACTGAGCAGAGGGCTGGCCTTGAATGAATGCCTCCTTCAAACTCTTAACCAAATTTCTGGGTAAAGTAAGTGAGTGTATGAATTTTCTGCATTTCTCTTAGAGAAAGAGACATTCATCAACAATGATTCAAGAATAGGTCTTCCTCTTCGAAGAGAGAGTATGTCATGTCCCCCGTTGCAATGCATACATGCATCACAACGGGGAACATGCCTTTCCGGGGAAGGGAAGGAAGGAGGAAAGAATCAGTGCTAATCCTGTAAGCGCTGAAAGACAAATACAAATAAAAGGACAAAGGAGCCACACCTTTGCCCTGACCCAAGAAGCCATCATCATATCTCCCTGACATCTCTGCATTACCACGGGGGACACACCTGCTCTGGACACAGGAAGAGGACAGAGGTAATCAGCGCTAATCCCCCTGATTGCCCATCGAGACTCCGGAATCGCCCCCTGATTGCCCATCAAGAGTCTGGATCAGGACTTTGGGACAATGGGGGGTGGGAAGAATCAGGTCTGCACCGTGGGTATTTACCAGCTACCTCGCACGCCGTGTGCTCATTCCCGTCTTTCTCTGTGTCTGCATTGTATTCCTAATAAACCAGAAATCCTTAGCCCTGGCTGGTGAGTCTGTGTTTTTATTGGAATAAGGCAACCATCACAGAGTAGCACTTTTATTGAAAAAGCTGAATGGGATGAGTTCTTAATATCTTCCCTTTGGGTTTAATTAATGCAGAAGATTGAAATTATAGAATATTTATACACACTTCTTGGCTAATCTGTAACTAACTGCAAGAACTTCAGACACTAGTCATGAGCATGCATCCAAAATTCTCTTCTGCTTTAAAAGGAATTTAAAAGCAAATTACTTGTCCTCGGATTGACTGAGAACTGATAAAAATATCCAGGAAATGGCTCTGCATGGCAGAAAAAAAATATTCATATTATATTTTGTCAGAGAAAGAAAAGTGGGAAGTACTTTCTGATGTAATCTTGAGTCTCATACAACATCTTGGACAGATAAACTTTATTCTAGATCCAATTATTTCCTAACTACAGATTGGTGACCAAACATCCCTTATTCTGTTTCATACTGTTAAAATACCAAATTAGCTTCTCTCTCCAAGCAGGAATGAGGGTAACACTGGCCGTTTTACTACCAAGAGAACCCAAAGATCAAGTTGAAATATCATGTTAAACACTGTCTTTTTTAAAAACAAAACAAAACAAAACATAGAGGTCTAATACAACTGTATTTAGTTTACAAAACACAATTGCTAAGTTCATGCGCAACGTTTAAATAAATAAATAAGGAACCAAGCTTAACGTCTGGTATGAACCCATGGACCACAGTTCACTGAAGTTATCTGGGAAGAAAAAAGTCCATGCAATTCATCCGTATCCCACAGCATATTTTTAACCACATATCAATTTGTTATCTATTTATTTGGAAGCATCGTTCTGAAAAGCTATGTGTCTTTTGTTAAATTGTGTAGAAATGTTCTGAGATGGAACGTGCCCCCAGACTCACAAATATAGAAGCGTTGCATGATATTTTTAAGATGTTGCTAAAGTCATAATAGCAAGGTAAACTGCAGGCAAATTATTTCTATTCTTCAAGAACATTTTTTTTCTCTTTTATATGACATATTAAGATGAAATTTAGTTTTTCTATTTATTTAACAGAGCTATGTGGCCACTCATCTTACGTATGTGGCATAACTCTGGGCAGGTCACACCAACAGCAATAAAAACATAAAAGAAGCAGTAAAAAACAGCATCCTCCCCCTTCTCCCCAAAAGCCCAAATACTGCCACTGCCTTAAAAGGATGCCCCCCAATGCATAAACAATCACAATCAGTGGTCTTCAGCCTTACCCTATCTCACTGTTTGTGGGAAAAGCCAGCTTTTTAAAGTCTTCTGGGAGGCTAAAATGATGTTGCTATTCTTCTTGCAAATTGGCACTTTGTTCAAGGTCAAATCTGTGAAATCAGAAAGGACTCTGAGATGTTTGATTTGACATTTATGCAGGGCTAGAAACAACAATAAAATAGTTTCTTTAAATCAGCTGTCGTCATAACCCAATAAGATTGCACTGTTCCAATCTAAACCATGACTTCTGGAAGACCTTGATGAAGATCTTTCTTACTTTTCATAGTAGTCCTTTTACTATGAGTAGTCTAGGATTCAAAATCACATAAAAAAGACATAGAAAACTTCTAGAATAGCTTTATGATCTAGATGTTTACACTTCAGCTCTTTGAAGAGCTGCAGATGGATAATAGAAGGGGATTATTGAGAGGGAATGAGGGAAAATGCCTGAAAAAGGATTCAAGTCAACCTTTTTCATATTGTTTTTAATCACTGTTTCACCTTCCTGCTGTCCAGACAAACTGTTTTTTCCCCACTCTTTAGTATGCATTTCACAGCATCTTTACCATTTATTCCAGAGCACAGGAAGGAACTATAGGATGTAGATATTGCAGGGGAGTATACAGAATCTCACCCACTAATACTTGTTGGCAAAGCTCCAGCTAAGGAAGGTGCAAATTCCATGTTAAATAAATAGCAAACATTTCTTCCACTCCCCATGCAGTGATGTCACAGCACTACTACAGTATGCTCTTGACAGCAGGAAATGAATATATTAAAAAAAAAGTGTGTATGTAGGATGTAGATATTGCAGGGGAGTATACAGAATCTCACCCACTAATACTTGTTGGCAAAGCTCCAGCTACTCTCTGGCAACAGAGAGATTCCTTGGGACCCCTACTGTAGAGGAAGCATATGGTGGCATATACAGGATTGGGTCTACTGTATGTAAGTTGAGGAAGCCTAATTCTTCAGGCTGCCCACCTGTCCCATCCCATTTATCAAAATTCACCACTCCTCTCTAATCATGAAGGATAAACAAGATCTTCTATTGGCAGCAATGGAGGGTGTTGATGTACTTAATATGTGATTTTTATAGCCAAAACATGATTATGCTGTTCCAAGTGTGGTTACCTCCTTAAGGACTAGACCAACATGTGATTTCTTTGTAGTAAAGGAGTAACAATGGGGTGAGTGGGGGTTGCGATTGATCGATGGACCACAAAAGATTGCTTAGCTAAACCTTCAGTCTGTGGTAATGCAGATTCCCAAATCTGATATATACACATTGCATTCAAAAGAAAAATCAATCTCAATCTCACATTGCCATCCTTAAGGGCAGGATAAATTTCAATAGAAGGTTTATACCATCTTTGCTAAAGCCAGTGGCATCATCAATAATGCAAGTTTTTTGTTGTTACAGAGAGCTGAAGCAATTTCTGCTTCAGGAGATACTTCTTTTTCTTCCACTTGATTGGTTATTATTTGATCTCTTCAATAATAAAGAGATTCCTGTTACTGCATTTCCCAGAAACATTGAATCCTCCCCTCTATAACTTCTACAAATGAAAAAGATGAATTACTTTATTGCTTGCTATCCCCACCTTTGCCATTGACTATGCTAGTGAACATTTTAATAAAGGAGTAAACATGTTCTAAAACCATATGCACCCCACTCTTCTTCTCCTGATTCTCTTCTTATTCTTCTGAACAACAACTACAGCAACATAATTAAATATATAAACAAAGTGATGTTCCAATTGAAAAGCTCCATTTAAAGGTACATTTTCTATCTCAATTTAAATAATGTGAAGAACAATTGAGAATGGTTATGTTAATTTGGTCCATCTCTATCATTCTTCCCAGATCTCTAAGACTCAGTGTGTGAACATTCATCCTCAGATGTAATCTTCATTAGGCTCTTTAACTTAGAATATACATGAATGTGAATTTGTGCCTATGCATGTGTATACAGAAATGATATTGATATTGATGATGATGATGATGATGATGATGATAATAATTCCTTCCTTCCGTTTTGAATAGGGATTCTAACCAATGTGGTGGAACAGTAGAATGGATTTGAGTATTCCCCTGTCTTATTAATGCAAAAGTCAGATACAACCACTGAGGAATAATTGTCCCTACAAGGTAAATCAAGTATGTTCTATGCATACTTTTACCTTTATTCTTTTTAAAACATTAAGAGACTGTTATTTCCACCAGGCTGTTCATTTTCAGTAATCTTCACCCTGTAGAGTACCCACATAATTATCAATCTCTATATAAACCTACTGTCAACTTTAATACATTCTTAGTAGGGGAATATTCTGATTTACATGCTACTCTGATTTTTTTTAAAAAATAATTCTGCACAATGTTCAGTCTATTCTGCTCAGGAGTAATGGGGAAAGCTACAGTATATGAATACACAGTTTTTCAGTCACCTGTGATTCATGTGTATTTTTTGTATTTTCTCAAGTATGCTAACAGATTTTGATTAAGCACAAGGAAAAAAAAAACATAGTGGTTTTGTATGGCAGTATGTAGGTATCACATAAGTTCAGTAATGACTTACATGATTTATGTAGCAGTTTATGCAAGTAAATATAAGTTCTAGGGAGTATGCCATATGTGCAATTTTGCTTTCAAGAAGAGTAGAAGTCAACAGTGATTTATGGTATTTATGTAAATTGGCAAAACTGACATATGTCCATTGATAGGGAGATATCAGAAAACTGGATTATATTTAATGCAAATTAAGTGCAAGATTTTTCTGCATCCTTAAAAATTAAAGTAAGATAGGGATGATGTGATTGTTAAGGTACTGAACTGGGCAAGCCCAGTTTCCAGTGTTCACAACTTTGGAAACTCACCGGTGATATTATTGGAGTCTATCTCAGTCCAATCTTCCTCACAGGTTCTTTTTGGGCAGAGGAGATCCCCTTGTAAGCTAGCTTGAGATCCTAAAAAAATGAACAAGATATAAAGATCAGATATAGATCTAACAAAGGAACATACAAAGAGGACATTGTTCTTTTATGAAATGTGGTACTGTATCTGGCAGAATACCAAAGTAAACTCTCCACCCTTATATGTAGTTCTCCATCTGATAAGGAACATTCAATTATTTCCATCACTAACTCCTCTTTAGTCCATTCCAGCCCAACCATATCTTTTTTGCTGTGTGCAAAATCTTGGTGTGTCAGTTAACATCAAATAACATATGACAAGAAAATGCAAATTGTTTTCCAAACAGTGTGTTCCTTCTACTAGGAGCTTCACAACATATTTAGTTGTTTGCATACTTTTGTTTATGACATGTTCATTACCTTCTTTTAATTACCTTCAGAAAGGTAATTAAAACAATGATTTTTGGAGGCTGCGGTGGTATAGTAAGCAGAAGACAATTGATCTGATTTCAGAACAAAGCAACTTGATTTCAGAACTCATAAGAATCATGTGCCATTCTGCTATTAATGTAATGATGGCATATTTGCATAGTCACAATGATCTGTGGGCTGTAATTGAATTTAACCCCTTTTAAAGTCTTAGAAAGACCATTGCCACTAAAGAATTTGGATCACCTTTTGATCTACATTCCATATTACACACATTAGTGTGGAGCTGTGAAATTACGCTGCAGTAGTATTCCTGCCTTGTGTCACCAAAACTGAAATTTAACTGTGGAGGATTAAGCTTGAGGGAAAATGTTGAAGGACACTAAGGCTACCAAAAAATAACATTAAATTAATAGTTGTTGAAAGAAGTTGTTTCCATACACATAATTGCAAACCATGTGGAATGGCTGAGGTAAATTGTAGAGAGCTAAACTTGGCCTGCTAGAAGTCTGAATTTAGCATCTGGTGTGGTGTGTTCCAAGTTTCCAAAAGTGCTGCTTTGTTCAAGGGCACACCCAATCTGTACTTAGGTTGATTGGCTGGTGGGTCAAAGATCAAGATCAAATTATGAAGCTGAATAAATGAAGTTCTCACTCAAGCATCTGTGAGCGGCGTTTTTAGCAAATACAAATCTAAATTCAGGAATTAGCTGTCATCTAATGTCAGCCCAGGAAACAAGAACCAGGAGAATCTGAATAAAGAGATAAAGAAATAAGACCATACAAAATTAGGGAATGTATTCAAAATTCATTCCTGCTTTAAGGAAGAGTGAGGAAAAACTCTACCTGAGGCTCACCATGAATTGGAATTTCACTGTTATTGAAAGTCCAGTTCATATAGAAAGACAAACTTCTAAGTAAGCCTTATATTCCTAAGGAACCTCTGATCTGATGGTCATGCATGAGAACTGTATGCCAGCAGCTACCTTCTGGTACCAAATTGACTATTATAGGGTAGCTCATACCTTTGTTCTATATCAAACATAAAGTTATGTGAAGATGAACTCCTGAATAGAAGCATCACAGTTCATCCACAATAAATTTAAATAAATAATAATAATCCTCAAAGGTACAAGAATCCTCTTGCCCATCACTAAGTACTTCTCAAGATCTGCTCATTTTGAAGTTTCCAAATGTTCTTCTGAAGAGGAATCAGCCAAGAATGAGCTTATATCAAACTTCTAATACAATTCTGTGATACTTTGAATATTATTTTTGGAATTTAAATCTCATTTAATTTGAATTGATTATTTGACCAGGGATATATTATTTTAATCTTAACATGGATGTTTTACAGATGTTTATTTAATTCTTACCTTGGATGTTTTACAACATACTTATCATAAATGCTTTACAGCACAATACTGTTAACCATCAGGAATCCTAAAGGATTTGTTAGTACTTGACAGCCCACTAGGTGGACCAGACCAAGAAATCAACTTCATAGGAAGGCTAAAACTACTTTTATTGAGACTTGCTATAACAACAGAATCTTGCAAGTCTGACTGTGCTGTATCTCCTCCAGCTTCTTCTCCTTCAATGAATTAGGGAGTGTCTGTCTGAGCTGCTTCCGAATGTTATCTGAACATTCTAGACTTAGGCAATTTTTTACTGGTCATGGCCTTGACAATGAAGCTTGCATATCTCCGTCAAGGTAATCTTCCTTATTGTCTACATTAACTATATACATTTAAGTATATACATTAGATTAATAATGATAAAAAGAACAACAATCAATAACAATCAAAACCAAAAGAGCAAGTGGCTAAGTGAGTTCATTTCTCCTATGAATGCACAGTATTATGTGCCCACTCCAGAAAGCATAATTCAGAACTAGGTGCAGCTTTTGTCTGCTCCAGTATGGCTCTCCTTTCCTTCCTATTTCCAAAGAAGAGCAGAAAACTACTTAACATTGTAAAACTTTTTATTATGATTGTTCTCAAAATGCTGCTGCTCCAAATTCCAAGAAATGCTTCTATCTGTGCACCAATTCATGAAACACTTTAATGCATGTACAGTAATAATTGCATTTCTGTGGTGGATTTCAGGGCTGCCATAGCTCTCAGGAAGAGGGGAGCACATTCCAGGGAGATAAGAGAACTCTCAGTAGTCTGGGGGCTGTTGGTAGGAAAGCAAAGAGACTCAAGGTATTTGTGCTTGGGTTAGTAAGAGTAGCTTTAGTCTGGCAAGATTCTGTCTATATGGTGATAACAATGAAGAACTAGAGTTGGGAGACTCCGACTCAGCATGGTTCTTGGCCTGGTTCCAACAGTTTCATATATCTGAAAGATAGGAACTGAGGTGGTCATATTCAGTCTGTGAAAGAGTTGAAATTTCACAAGATGGAAGACTTATCTATCTATCTATCTATCTATCTATCTATCTATCTATCTATCTATCTATCTATCTATCTATCTATCGTGCAATCAAGCTCAGTGATGTTTCAAGGCATACTTTACAGCATCATTTGTTAAAGCAAGATATCTTTATTTTTGCATTTTATAATTCAATATGTCAGTGTCCTCTGTTGTAAATCTAGAGTTTTTTGACTGCTAAGTGCAAAATATGAGAAAAAATGAAAAAGTCCACTAATATGTATATGGGCTGGAAATTCAGTTGCACTCTTGATGCTTAGTTGTTTTTGTTTTCTGTTTTTTTTTTTTAAGATTTAGATTTATTAATTACGCACTTATTCCAATTCTTATGCCATTCATTCCAGAGATGTATATCTCATCTTTCTTCTAGCAGTTCTCTAGTCCTAATCCACAACTTAATATAACATGAAAAGGACTAGAAATTGAAAATACTTGGTTTCTGTGTGTGTGTATGTGTGTGTACACACACACACACACACACACAAATTCTGGCTATCCTCACACATATTAAGTCATGGTTTGATTAAATAAGACATCCTAGAAAACCACAATTAGCTCAGTTCATACATATCAAAACATAAAATATTACTTAATATACAAATTGGGTACATTCAGAATAATTAGGCATGACTCTTTTATAGGCCATATGGAGAAAAAAAAATGTTATTTGGAAATGCATGTAAAAATGGGTAACATGCTTTTTAATTAGTCAAATGAAGGTTCCGGTATAGGGGAGACATCGGCAGGAAATTACTGGGCTATTAAAGATGAAGAAGAGAAGTAAATAAAAAGTGTGGAAATTTAAAAGGGAGTAAAAAAGCCAAGAGCACATTGAATGGTTTTATTACAATATATGCCAGTCAATATACCTGAAAAAGAGGACTCAGTAGATCAATAGTGAGAAATAGGATGACGGTGTGAGGGGAACATGCCATCAACCATTTGAGGGGGAACAATGGAAGGAGAGGGATATATTTCCATCTCCTGCTGTTTGGTCACTGTGAGAAACAAAGTGCTGAAATAAGATGGGTCTTGGCCTCACCCAACAAGGTTATTCATATGTTTCTATGGACAGAAACCTGGCCAGAGAAGTAAATATCAGAGTCTCCTTCAAGGCAGAAAACTAGAATATTAGAAAGTCATTCCTGAAATTGTGCAACATCATCTGTGAGCTCTTATGGCCCTATTAAGAAAGTGTTTTTTTACAGCTCCACATAAAGTGGTGTGGCTAGCTAGTTCAGTCCACTTTGTATGAACTGGTCACTTTTTCTGCTCCTCCCAGGCTTCTTTCTGGGGGACATCATGCTGAGTTAAGGCCGCATGCACACTACAGGCCACCCAAGTGCTGCACCTTTTGTACTTCTTGCAAGGAAAGCCAATCACACCATGTAGCTTGAAGGAATTGAGCTTTTATTAACTATAGAAATAACTTTCCATCTCCTTATAGTTATGTATAAGAAAGGGAAGAAGCATTGTAGTCTTGCATGCTTGCAGTGGGTGGAAAAGACAGAATGGGAGTGGGTTGACTTTTTTTAATGAGTGTAGTGTGCATATTTAGGTGCTTTTATTGAAAACAAAGAGGAAGAAGATGGAACCGGTTGTTGCCTAATTTAGATGATAAACTCATATCCCGAATAAAGCTGTAACCATGGGAAACCATGAGGAACAGCAAGCGTTGGAGTCAGGACTACCTTTGTGAACAAAACAGGTTCAAACCATGTTCTTTCACATAAAAAGTGCTTTTAATATAAGACTATGGATTCACTTTTAGGAAACTCCGAATATGTTTATGTGTTAAATCCAGCCTGTAACTTAAAACCAAACACTTTCAAACAAACAAACAAAAATGCATTTATTGTATGATCTATATCTCAGTGTCATAGAAACTGAGAAAATGGGATGGAGATAAAACAATGGAATGAAACTATGATGGTAATTTGTAATGATATCCAGACTTATCTCTGAAGGTGAACCATGATTTGACATAGACTATACCAGATGGACAGATGGAAGATATGATTGACTGCTGCAGTTAGACATCAAAGCAGAAATGGGATTATTACTTATGAGTTGTGCTATTCTGGCTTCCAGTCAAAAGATTAATCACAAGACAGAATCCACTGCAACGGAATTGTGTAAGACTGCAGCTAGAAACTCATGTATTGGAGAGACGGAGGAAAAAAAATACTGGAAGATGTGGGTTTGCCTAGTTTTGTTTGGAATAGTAAAATTCACACTGAGATACATGTGTGTCTAATTGAGCCTAAGCGTAATAGGTCACACCAACTGGTTATGTTTTATGCCAGAGGTAGCATACTTCAGTTTGGTAACATGTAAAATCAAGACATGCTTAGCTTGCATATTGCTGATTTTCACTATTCTGTAATAAAGTCAGAAGCAACGAAGATGCTTAGTGAATACTATTGCTGCTGGCACCATCAAGGAAAAAATATTCAGACGTTCTACAAAGTTCCATGTTTATTCTGAATTTTAACCCTGTTTCTCAACTGATTTTAAGCACATCCTTCCCTGCAACTACCACCAATGAAATTTGCTTGTTCTTTATTGCCTTCTGACCTGATCAGGCATTTTTTTTTCTCTTTATGTCCATAGATCAAAGTCATAATTACAAAAGAAAAAGAGATGAGTTAGCCTCCATCAGAACATAGTCCTTATGAGTATCATGTTATCTTTTTTACCCTCTTGTTGTAATTGCAGAGTACTTACAAAGATCTAAGAATATACCCATCTTTATTCATTTTAGTTTAAGTAAACATAAAACAGATCAACTTCACATTAAAAAGATAAGTTGTATTTTTTATTTTTAGTTTAAAAACACTGTTAATGCATATGTACAGACCCACACGTGAAACAAATATAATAATTTTGTAACTTTTGGCCTACAGTATATTTGAGCCTGAATGTGCAGGGGTTCCCCAAGCCCTGAGAAATATTTCAAGGGTTCCTCCAGGGTCAAAAGGTTGAGAAAGGCTCTAATAGAAGGTGAAAAGCAGAAAAAGAACTGCTTCTTACTCATGTTCCCAGCAACTGATATCCAAAGCTGTTATGATTTAGAAATAACACATAACACTGTCTAAACTGTTCTTTTTCATGTCTCATTTTGCATGAGATTTTATGTGTTTTTTAAAAGTAATATTGCCTTCTGGTTTTTCAAGCAATGCTTTTTCAAGCAATGCTTTTTCAAATACTGCTTTAAACCTTCTTTTCATAAAAGTACTTTCCCCAATCTACCCATTTTTGTATATATTTGATTGTAGGCCTGCATCACAATATTTGGTGAGCTATTCAGCCATTCATTTAGAAGCACAATATTCAACACGTTTACATTAAACTGCGAACTGAACAAAATTCTACCCCATCCATAGTTGACAGTCATACTGAACTATGACAAATTACACCTGAATGAGCCATCACAATTGCATTTTCAGACACAGGACTTTTATAATTAGCTGTCACCATATCACCAGAGGTTCTGATGGTCATAGGCTTAGATAGCTTTAAAGAGGGATTCAAGGATAGAGCTATCAATAGCCATTAGCCATGATAGCTAAATGGTGCCTTCATTTCAGAGGGGATTATAACACCAGATACCTGACTTTCTAGGAGACAAATGATAAGGGAGAGATATTCTTTTCATGTCGAGTCTGTAGTTGGGCATCTGGGAAAACAGTATGCTGGATCCTAACTTGATTTTTTTTTTCCCCCTGATGAGATATATGTCAATGTTTAACATAAATTCCCTTCAGGAATTTAAGCATCACATGCTGATTTCAGAAAGCTTTAGAACGAGAGCCCCACAAATTAATAGGATTTGCATTAATCCAACAGCCCTGGTCTATCAAAGTTGCATATCATATGACAATTCTGGACTTAGCAACTTGAAAACGAAGGTGAAGGGTTATATATTTATTTCTTTATGGAATAAAATCTCTGCTCTTTAAAAGCTAGCATGCCATTTCCATAATGTGTAGCTTTCTGTATTCTGGAAGACTGAGTGAAAACAAGACAACTCTCTCCCCACCCTGGACAAAGTACTATTTAGGAAGAACCGTGTCATGGAATATCTGATTTGAGACATAATTACAATAAATTTTCCTGAGCAGACTCTCCTGAAATTTACAACAGCATGATGGTTCTTGATCTGATTTCTACCTTTGCAGCAATGCCATGTTCACCTTTTGGTAATACATTTGAAAATCTTGAGAGAGGTGCAGTATGTTCTCTGCATCTAGCTGAAGTCAACTTAATTTAAAATTTCCCATGGAAAGTGTTTGTTTGGAGCAGGGTTTTCTAAATTGCAATTCTATCATAAGCAGCAAAAGTCTTCAACTGAATAGTCTTTTTTGTTGTTTATTAGTTCAGTCGCTTCTGACTCTTCATGACTTCATGGACCAGCCCATGCCAGAGCTTCCTCAACATTAAAAAAAAAAAAAAATGTACCAAAGAATTGATTTTCTCCCAGTGGTGCTCATCTTTATTCCAGTAATATTGTGATAGTAACAAAGGTTTAAAAAAAAGAATAGAAAGAGCCAATTTTGGCTGGTTTTCTCATTTGTCAGATAGGCAGATAAAGCCATTAATATTGGCCAAGTGGGTTCCCTTTCCTTTTAAGAAATTAGGAAGGACAAACCATAGCAAGGAAAAAAAAAACTTGTTCATTAAAATAGACACAACATATAACAACAACAACAACAACAGCAAAAACACTTAGCCCATCTACCATTGGTAAATGCTAATTTAAATACCCTGAAATAAACTTGATAGGAGCAACAGCTAATCACAATTGATTGCAAAGCAATTGACTGATGGATTATATGCCATCAAGTCATTTTCAACTCCTAGCAATCACATAGATAGGCAATAATGACTTATTTTTCTCAGAAGACCGGATTTTGGTTTCCTCTGGAATGATAGTATATTTCCATTAAAAAAAAATATTTTCCCTTGCCATCCCTTCATTAAATATCACAAAAGTTACACATTTCCCCCCGCATGTTATTGTTTGACTTTTTTTTTTTTGCTAAACCATACATATGATTTTAAGAGAGCTAACTCTCTTAGCTTTTTCAAGAGAACCACCTAGAAAGGTAAGTGGAAACAGAGGTATATAGATCTGTGCTGAAAGTATTTGGCTTCAGGGGATAAGTCATGTCCTTTCAAGAGAGAAGACTTTAACACTGAAAGAATATCAAAGTTTAAAACTAGCTGGCTTGGTAGTAACCCAAGAAGTCTGTCAGTGCCCATGAGTTGGATTAGTTTTTGCATATTAAATTTTATGAGACATTTCCAGCTGGATTCATCAATGTATTTATAATGCAGGTCTACAGTTTTGCTTTAGGCTTCAACCTAAGTACTAGAGTAGGCAGAATTAAAAAAAAAAAATCTTAAAAGTAGTGAAGGTAGGAGAAAGTGTCTGGTCATTACAAATTAAAGAATATCAGAAAGCAATCAGACTTGGTATAAACATAAATGGAAACCTTTCCAAACGTAGGTTCATAAAAGTGCTACAAACTGAACAAACATGTCTTCATTTGCAAGTTTCTAATACTGTACATGAGCCCAAATTACACATGTCAAGAAGCTTAGCTGCAGAGTTATAATCTATGACAGAATAGATGAATGTTTGGGGGTGGTGTGGGGACCAGGAAATGGGTAATAAATACATTGGGAGTTGAATATTTAGAGTTCCTAATGAACATGTAACTGTAATACATTCAGAATTCACTAGGCTGGAAAAAGATTGGACTACATCAATTCCATTTCATAAGGGAAGTTTCTTTGAAATACTGGGATAATACTGTATCAGAAAGAGCTGTTAATGGGCAATATGGAGACAGAGGTTCATTTAACTTGTTTAGGTAAAGACAAATGCCAGGAAAGCTTCTCTGTTTATCTGAAAAGGTGTGCATCCTAGGATAGCTAGTCATAAATCCATGATTCATCAGGGTCAGGGTGCTTATGTTCAAATAAATCAGTGGCTAAATAAAATAAAGATCTTTTCCTACTATGCCATTTGAATGCAATTATAGGCAGCAGAATGTTATAAGTAGCAACAAGCTTTGCTGAACAATGAAAAGGAAAGCTAACTACTTCTCAAACAGCCAGGATAAAAGGACAGGACATTTAAAATGAGTAAGCTTAGCTCTTAGAATATCATGTTTCATGATCTCATTTGTTTGATCTCTAGACAGCATTTTGTATAAATTCTAGAGCCCTTCCAACATGCTTGCTCATCCATTCTTCCATATCTTTGTTCACTTAGATATGACTTCTTTCATACAGGAGGAAGAAAAATGGATATGCAATACACCAAATTGTAGAATAATATTTTCCAGTAAACAGTGGCTGTCCTTTCATATTGTTCCAAAATTCTGGCTTAATCTGAAGAAGGTTGGGATGGAATCAATTTGTGCAAAAGAAATGGACATTGCATAGGGATATTATATAGATAAAAAGATGACAAATGCCCAGACAGACATCATGTGAATGGAGTCTGAAGACAGATGGCAACCTGCCTGTAATAGATAAACATGCAATTTTCTGCTTTGCCTGGATTTTAATTGGTTTGACTGAGCCAATTTTTCTTTTAAAAATATCATGTCCCAGAGGCAGACACCTGGTTTGCTGTTGGCTAAAAAATCATGAATAAAATCTAGGTGGCTGAAAATACATGCATTGTGATGTGTGTGTGTGTGTGTGTGTGTATTAAGTCATTATTTATCTTGAGATTATTAGTCCTCAGTTATCAATTCACTTGAGAGTATTAAAATAGTATGGATCCTTCTACTCTGTTTAAAAAGATGAAATTTGGAGTACTTGATTGGACAGACACTTTGTGCTATTTTTTTGGGAGGGATGGGGGACTTAATGTTTTTCACAAACCAAACCAATACAGTTGCCAGATCATTGATAAGATTATAGCTTAGCATATTGTCCAACCCCAGCTAATTCTGGTTTATTATGCATTGAGCTATGGTTGAATCCAGCCATAACATAAGGTTTCTTGTCTATTGGTAGAAAAAGATTAAAAAAAAAATAGTTCTGCATCCCCAAATGGATATCATGAAGTGTATTCCAAATATACCAGATTTTAACACTGAGTGAGCTTAAAGCTGGTATTTGATGCACTCGATGTCAAAGATGTATTGTTAATTGGAATATTCTAGGAAAGAGTTTTAAGTCTAATATGTAAAATGTTGACTGAAATAGCTAGTAACCCAACTTGAAAAAACATGTGAATGAGGGTCTCTACTATCATTCAGGAATCCAGCATAGACTCAGAGGAAAGAGAGTATGCTCATGCTTGAAAAAGAAAATGTCCAAATAGCTATGTTGGAATACTATTGACACAGGCCTCACTTTTTACTTTAATTAGTACCAGTCATAGAAATTATCCACTGCTTTTCTAGCATTTTTATCCAATTAAATTAAATAATTTCTCCTGGGTGGAGTGTGATGTTCTTGTACTTCTTTAATGAAGAGGTGGCCAAGAATATGATAAGTGTGTGAAGGCTCTGTGTCTTGCAGACACAGATTCCACAGTAATCTCTCCATCTTGCCAGCCTCTTGATGTTCCCATGCTTCAGAAAATTTCTGGGGGACATCCTATCACACATATTCAGATCGGGATGGCTTCATTGTGATAGAAAGTTGTACAACAAAAAGCAGGAACACTATCAGTAGCTCTTTCTGCCACCTCAACCATTGCATTGACTCAAATACACCACCAAGAGAAATTTGAGGGAAAGGAAACCTCAAGCATCCCAAGAAAGAGGAAGGAATTACAAGGCTGGATTTCAGCACTGCATTTGTTTTCATGAACTTTGCTTCAATAATCATCTTCCAGATTAGAAGTCCAGAGAAATATAAGAGAAGGTTGGACATAGAAAACTCTCACTATGCTTATGTGAGGAATAGAGTTGTTTCTGAACCCTTATCTCCCCTCTTTTAGAAAGACAGACATGGAGTTGAATGTCCTACTTTACAGAGAGAAGAAGAGGACACATTTCTGACTGATGAAATGCTTTTTCTCCTTCATATAAGTTTGGAATTTAGGGTTATCTGAAACCTGCAAGATTGAACAGGTAATAATTTAAGATCTAAGAACTCCCTATGCTCCTTGCTTGCCTTGATATTTTTATGTCTGCATCAGAGTTTGATATGTGCAGCAAAGTTCAACAAAATGCAATAAAACCCGTCAACAATCTTGAAACAAAAGCATTTTCTACTGACTTAGAGAAGCTGATAAAGAAATACAATACACTAATCCAAGCACTACTTTCAAAATTATTTAATTTATTGATGACATGAAAGACAACTTCTTCAGCAAAGGATCGTTACCTTGTCGTGGTGCTGGAGCTTGAGCACCTCAATGATGCCATGAGCTAAACCGTGAAGGGCCACCCAAGACGGGAAGGTCATGACAGAGAGGTCAGACTAAATGCGATCCCTGGGGAAGGTAATGGCAACCCACCTCAGTATTCTTGCCGTGAAAACTAAATGGATCAGTACAACCAGAGATATGTCGGTATACCATCGGAAGATGAGACCCCCAGGTCGGAAGATGGTCAAAATACTACTGGGGAGGAACAGAGGATGAGCTCAACTAGCCCCAGACGTGATGACGCAGCTAGCTCAAAGCCGAAAGGACGGCTAGCGGCCGACGGTGCTGGTGGTGAACGGCGAATCCGATGTTCTAAGGATCAACACACCATTAGAACCTGGAATGTAAGATCTATGAGCCAGGGCAAATTGGATGTGGTTATTGGTGAGATGTCAAGATTAAAGATAGACATTCTGGGTGTCAGTGAACTGAAATGGACTGGAATGGGCCACTTCACATCAAATGACCACCAGATCTACTACTGCGGACAAGAGGACCACAGAAGAAATGGAGTAGCCTTCATAATTAATAGTAAAGTGGCTAAAGCAGTGCTTGGATACAATCCAAAAAATGATAGAATGATCTCAATTCGAATTGGCTTGCCCTGAATTCTAACATCACAGTGATCCAAATATATGCCCCAACCACAAATGCTGAAGAAGCTGAAGTAGAGCAGTTCTATGAGGATCTGCAGCACCTACTGGACAACACGCCTAAAAGAGATGTTATTTTCATCACAGGAGACTGGAATGCTAAGGTGGGCAGTCAAATGACACCTCGAATTACAGGTAAGTATGGCCTGGGAGAACAAAACGAAGCAGGACACAGGCTGATAGAATTTTGCCAAGACAATTCACTCTGCATAACAAACACTCTCTTCCAACAACCTAAGAGACGGCTTTATACATGGACTTCACCAGATGGACAACACCGAAATCAGATTGATTACATCCTTTGCAGCCAAAGGTGGCGGACATCTGTACAGTCGGTAAAAACAAGGCCTGGAGCTGACTGTAGTTCAGATCACGAACTTCTTGCACAATTTAGGATCAGACTAAAGAGATTAGGGAAGACCCACAGATCAGCTAGATATGAGCTCACTAATATTCCTAAGGAATATGCAGTGGAGGTGAAGAATAGATTTAAGGGACTGGACTTAGTAGATAGGGTCCCGGAAGAACTCTGGACAGAAGTTGGCAGCATTGTTCAGGAGGCGGCAACAAAATACATCCCAAAGAAAGAGAAAACCAAGAAGGCAAAATGGCTGTCTGCTGAGACACTAGAAGTAGCCCAAGAAAGAAGGAAAGCAAAAGGCAACAGTGATAGGGGGAGATATGCCCAATTAAATGCAAAATTCCAGAGGTTAGCCAGAAGAGATAAGGAATTATTTTTAAACAAGCAATGCGCGGAAGTGGAAGAAGACAATAGAATAGGAAGGACAAGAGACCTCTTCCAGAAAATTAGAAACATTGGAGGTAAATTCCAGGCAAAAATGGGTATGATCAAAAACAAAGATGGCAAGGACCTAACAGAAGAAGAAGAGATCAAGAAAAGGTGGCAAGAATATACAGAAAACCTGTATAGGAAGGATAACAATATCGGGGATAGCTTTGACGGTGTGGTCGGTGAGCTAGAGCCAGACATCCTGAAGAGTGAGGTTGAGTGGGCCTTAAGAAGCATTGCTAATAACAAGGCAACAGGAGACGACGGCATCCCAGCTGAACTGTTCAAAATCTTGCAAGATGATGCTGTCAAGGTAATGCATGCTATATGCCAGCAAATTTGGAAAACACAAGAATGGCCATCAGACTGGAAAAAATCAACTTATATCCCCATACCAAAAAAGGGAAACACTAAAGAATGTTCAAACTATCGAACAGTGGCACTCATTTCACATGCCAGTAAGGTAATGCTCAAGATCCTGCAAGGTAGACTTCAGCAGTTCATGGAGCGAGAATTGCCAGATGTACAAGCTGGGTTTAGAAAAGGCAGAGGAACTAGAGACCAAATTGCCAATATCCGCTGGATAATGGAAAAAGCCAGGGAGTTTCAGAAAAACATCTATTTCTGTTTTATTGACTATTCTAAAGCCTTTGACTGTGTGGACCATAACAAATTGTGGCAAGTTCTTAGTGGTATGGGGATACCAAGTCATCTTGTATGCCTCCTGAAGAATCTGTATAACGACCAAGTAGCAACAGTAAGAACAGACCACGGAACAACAGACTGGTTTAAGATTGGGAAAGGAGTATGGCAGGGCTGTATACTCTCACCCTACCTATTCAACTTGTATGCAGAACACATCATGCGACAAGCTGGCCTTGAGGAATCCAAGGCTGGAGTTAAAATCTCTGGAAGAAACATTAACAATCTCAGATATGCAGATGATACCACTTTGATGGCTGAAAGTGAAGAGGAACTGAGGAGCCTTATGATGAAGGTGAAAGAAGAAAATGCAAAAGCTGGTTTGCAGCTAAACCTCAAAAAAACCAAGATTATGGCAACCAGCTTGATTGATAACTGGCAAATAGAGGGAGAAAATGTAGAAGCAGTGAAAGACTTTGTATTCCTAGGTGCAAAGATTACTGCAGATGCTGACTGCAGTCAGGAAATCAGAAGACGCTTAATCCTTGGAAGAAGAGCGATGACAAATCTCGATAAAATAGTTAAGAGCAGAGACATCACACTGACAACAAAGGCCCACATAGTTAAAGCAATGGTGTTCCCCGTAGTAACATATGGCTGCGAGAGCTGGACCATAAGGAAGGCTGAGTGAAGGAAGATCGATGCTTTTGAACTGTGGTGTTGGAGGAAAATTCTGAGAGTGCCTTGGACTGCAAGAAGATCCAACCAGTCCATCCTCCAGGAAATAAAGCCAGACTGCTCACTTGAGGGAATGATATTCAAGGCAAAACTGAAATACTTTGGCCACATAATGAGAAGACAGGACACCCTGGAGAAGATGCTGATGCTAGGGAGAGTGGAAGGCAAAAGGAAGAGGGGCCGACCAAGGGCAAGATGGATGGATGATATTCTAGAGGTGACGGACTTGTCCCTGGGGGAGCTGGGGGTGTTGACGACCGACAGGAAGCTCTGGCGTGGGCTGGTCCATGAAGTCACGAAGAGTCGGAAGCGACTAAACGAATAAACAACAACAATGAAAGACAATTTACTTACATGGAATAGTTAATTTGAGCTCTAATCTAGTTGGGTGATTCTCTTAAATTTCCAAAATAATATTAAAATTGAGAAGCCTTGTAAAACAAATTTCAGGGATTCCTATCATGCTGTCATTATTCAAAAATCCACAAGGAGGGAGGGAGGAGCTGTATTTGAGAACAATCTCAAATATAGGATAACATAAATGGAATGTGAAAGACCATCCAAATATTTTTTTTTTCCCTTAGCTTATCTCAATTAGGACTGTTTAGTCCTATTTAGTCCTATTTTCTTGCTGTCATGATTCAAGCAAGATCCCAGGAGTATAGTATGAGTGACAATAAATATTCAAATCTGACTGAAAATACCAATAAAAAAGACAACACAGCTGAAATTATTTGTATTACAGCTTGTTGTTGTTTAAATCAAACAGCTTCCTATAAATTGACAGCTGGCAATTTTTCTTAAAATGTCTGTTAAAAAAGTTTTATAAGTGATGTGCTTTTAGAAAATTAGAATACTTATGTGGATAGGTACATTTAAATGTGTTTCTTCACAAATGCTTTTAGTGTGTTGTGATTCCCTAATTTGGTAAGAAAAATAATCTAGGCATTTTGAAGTTAGATTCCAGGTTCTAATTGGGTGAAAGTATTCCTGGATAGTTCTAGCCCTCATTACCAATAGTTCTGAGCCTCTTTTTAAAGCCACATGATTATAAATTATAATTTATAATTTAATTTATTTGGCTATAAATTACAACATTTTGTAAACACAACCACAGTTTTCTTCTTTTCTTTTCTTTTCTTTTCTTTTCTTTCTTTTTTTTACTTTAGTGTGCTGTGTGACTATCAATTGTATCTTGATCAGACTTCTGGGGAAGAAATGGTGGACTGACGTTGGCTCCATGGTAGAATGAAGAGCTGGTGTAATTCCTTTGTAATTCCTCTCTGAACAAGGAGAGGACTTGAGATCACCCACAAGTCCTTCAGACAGTTGCTCCTCATGAATTGTAGAGCTTTGGGAGATGAGGAAATAGACATCTTGTTCAAACTGAGCTTGGCACCTTTAAAAGGACACTAAGTTTGCATGGTTCCTTTTCTAAACACTTCCAGAAATTGCTTGTTAACTGCTTTTCAACTATTAGGAACTTTTGAATCAACATGTTTTACAGTACTGTTTAAGTTTCCTTCAATCCTTAGCTAAATACATTCTAAATACAAGTTTAAGGACTTTTTTTTAATAAACAGCAAAAGGATGATTAAAAATTTGAGTTTAGAAAGTTACAAGTGGACTAAGGGTCCAGATAAATTTGAAATAAGATTTTAGAATTAATTATAAAGAATCCTTCCTGTGGGAAAATGCTTTTGTTTTGAATTCTTTAAACAAAAAAAAAGATAACATTTTAAGAATTGGACACTAGAGGGAACTAGAAGGAACTAAAGATTACAATTAAAGGAGAACAATACTTAAATTCAACTTACAATTACAGAATGATGAAAAATATTTTAACATTGGACATATTGAAGGACATTTTTTAACAATGGACCCAGAAGTTTATTTTAAGAGTGTCTGTCTCTACAGATAGACTGTAGAGATGTTACGGAAGAGGTACAAGTTTTACCTGACAAGATTAAGACAGATTTGAAAGTGGACTTACAAATGACAGGCTACAAGAATGACATGAAAAAAGATGTTACACTGGACATACAAAAGAAACTGGCTGATTCCTTAAAAATTAAAAGGGATATACAAATAACAAACCAAGAGAGTGACCTGGATAATTTTCCTATATTGGACTTACAAGAGCGACATGTTAAAGCTTTAAAGAATTTTGTGAGAAGAGACAAAGAAAAAAATGAAAAGAAATCAAGTTCTACAACATTATTTGAGGGACTAAAGGTCAAGTTTGTTAAAAGTGAAAGGAAGGAATATAAAGTTGGTTTCTTTGATCAAGATTAAAAGAGATATGTTGTTATCTCTGGTAACCCTTAAGAGACTTTCACTGACATCAGGATTGAAATGACAAGGCTTTCATGATTTGTTTATAGGTAAGAAATGGGATATGGGAAGAAGAGATTATTTGTTGCATTTTAAGAGAATTGTAGTCTGTAATTCTGAGAGGTGAGAGCACCACCAGGTTGCATACTTAAAAGAAAGATGAAATCCATGTCTTTCCTTAAATCTCCAACTGAAATTTCTGGAGTTTAAAGTGTTTGCCTTTAGCCAAATGGAATCCAAACATGCTTCAAAACAGATTCTTTAACAATGTCCTTCTAGAATCATGACCAATTGATACTTTAAATGCATCTTCTCCTTTTTTAGGAATGTTCATATTTCAAGTACAGTTTTCTGAAATAAATAAATCAATAAATTCCTAACAGGGAAAAGTATTGGGGGGTAAATGGAGGGAGGAAGACAAGAGCTATGAAAGCAGAATCAAATGTTTGAAATTGACCATTTCTAAGAATACTTGTGTAAATGTTCCTTTGCATAAACCCATTAATGATTAAATATTAGATTACCCTTCTGTGATATTTTCCAAGCATTAATTTTTATTTAATTGAAACAATATTAGCAGCTCAGTAACATTTACAAGAATGCTTGTTGTAAGGTCAAATGCTGTGTGTATTCACAAGCACATGTTTAAACAGCCAAACCAGAGAAAGAATCTTCAGCTGTTACCCAATCTGTTTGTTGTCCCTATATAAAGATTGGGGCTTTTGATTTTGCATTTTACCAGTTGCTTTACAAATGTCCAAGAGGAATTATAGGCACACTCTAGTTAAAATTAAGTACTTTCCACCTCTGTATAGGGCAAAACTACAGCCTGGTGGTGAAGAATCCTTTCCAACCAAAGAAGACAAGAAAAGATTTATCCTAGGTTCACTTGCTGACATCTTCTTGTCCTGTCTGAAAATCCGAAGGCAGCTTTCAGAACCATATGCAAACTCACTGCAGAAGATAATAATTAGGTTGACTCTAACCAGTAGAACATAGTTCTAATGCCTGTCTTTGCCTAGCTGAGGCCTTTTAAATCTGGCAAGATGAGTTGATCCTTTATCCTTACTGGCTATTGAATCTGCTCTTAAAACACTTGCAGCAGAAGTTAGAGAGGCCCATCCACTGAGTCCTTGGAGAGTAGAAGATCTACTATATATTCTACACACAGAATCATAAGAGCTGCCCTTCAAGTGGGATGATCTGAGGTTTTTTTCCATCCTCAGTCATCTTGAGGATCATACTAAGCTCCTGATCTCACAGACAAACAAGGCTATCTAGGGAAGGGTCCACTCTAAATCTCTGAAGATAAAGTCAGACAATGTAGACCACAGTGGACAATCTGTGGCTGCCCAATCCAAACAACCTCAGAAAACACTGCCAATCGTGAAAGATGATGGCAGCTGTAGTTCAGCTAGTCCGAAAAGCTATTACTGTAGTTCCTCACACCTGATGTAAGCAGTATAGAACTAGACAAGCCAATGATTAAGTTAGTATCAGCTTTACCAGGTAGACTAGACAGGAAACACGGCCAGATAAACTAATTCTACTTTATTGTAAAGCTACATTAACAGAATCTTGCAAGTCTGAAAGTACAATTCTCCTGCCATCTCCTTTACAGACTGGAAAACTAGGGAGGGTCCCTTCTGAGCCTTTTGTCCTGCCATTTTGCAGCTGTGGGCGATGCTGTCTCTTAACTGACCATTCCCTAGGCAGCATCTCTTCCCCCCATCTCCCATGGTCTTTCCCACATAACATTACAGTTAGGTGTATGAGAAGCTGGAACAGTTTATATTACATCAAGAGGATGCACATGAAGTAAGTGAAGAATGAAACTTATTGGGGGTTGGTAAAGAATTGTGTTTGCAAGGGCAATGCATTTTTCAAGAGGTTTAATGATGCATACATAAGACTTTAAAATAAATAGGGATAAAGTTAAGGATAAACATTACCCAGTTATTTGAATACTTTTCTCATTATTCAACTAAAAATATCCACATGGATGGTTCCTTAATGGTCTTCCCTTAGCATCTGCTTCTAGACTAAATTTGAGGAAAAACATGATGTAAAAAGCAAAAACACCTTAGTTTGTTTTATTGTTTAATTTACAAGGAACATTGTAAATTAAAGTAGTTTAATTTACAAGGGACATTTTTGCTGTTATTTTTTCATCTATTAAGTATGTTCTTTACCAGTTTCTTATGATGAACACCCATGGTTCTACCCTGTACCTTACATTTATTTTAGGAAGGACTAATCAGTAATGACAGTTATATTCAGTGCTTTGGGCCACAAAGATACACAGATGCAATACAGTACAGTGAACCTGAACTTGTTGCTTAAAACAGAACAAACATAATTTCATCCATAGTGGAAAGGGTTTTAATTAAGATCACAATATTAATAATGGAAGTTAACCCTTTGTGCCACACTATTTTCAATCAAAATCTTCTCAGAGATGGTCAGTGTCAGGGACAAAAATCAGAAGGCAAAATACCCACTGGAAAACAGACATTTATTCTTGGGCAGTTTTTCTCTTAATACATTCTATTCTTTCAGCACATTTTTCCCCTCTTTCGAATGCACTTTTCTCTGTCCCTTCTTTCTTACTATTCTGCAGCTCCTCTACTATGTGTAAGGCAGACTGAATGCATTGAATCTGCCACCATGATTATGTGCTCTAGATCTGCCCCATAGCAGCATTACTCATCACACAACATTTTATTTATTTATTTATTTATCACGTTTCTTTGCCGCCCATCTCGACAAATGACTCTGGGTGATTTACAAGTGAATTAAGACAATAAAATAATTAAAATATCATTAAAACAGATTAATTGTAATATAATATTATACATAATATAAACAAACATAAAACTCTAAAATATAAAATCCAAGATGGTGAAACCACAGTCTCCCACAGTTTCCCAGGGCCTCATCAAGGTACCAACCATCTCCATGACAGAATATCCCCCGTCCCAACCCAACTGAGGTGGCACAGCCAAGTTCTTGACCCCCTTTCAGAAGGCCGGGAGAGTGGGGGCCTGCCTCACCTCTGGGGGTGACTTATTCCAGAGGGCAGAGGCCATGGCAGAGAAGGCCCTCTTCCTGGACCCTGCCAATTGACAATATCTCAGGGACAGGGTCCGTAACATGCCCTCTCTGCATGACTGGGTGGGACGGGTCAATGCAATGGGGGTGAGACAGTCCCTCAGGTAACCTGGTCCCATGCCATGTAGGGCTTTAAAGGTGATAATCAACACCTTGAATTGGACCTGGAAGCAAACTGGAACCCACAGCAGCTTGCACAGCAAAGGTGTTATGTGGGCCATCTTTGGCGCTCCTAAAACAGCTTGCGTGCCGCATTCTGCACCAGCTGTAGCTTCTGGATGCTCTTCAAGGGTAGCCCATTTATTCGATAAGATAAACTATGGTCAGTCTCATGGACTACTTGTCATGGCTCTTTTCAGAATGGTTTCAGTGACACTTCTAGGAGTTTCATAATAATTCCGCTCATGCAGTTTGATATTGTTCCATTCTGAACAAGTAATTCTGAACAAGGGAGTAATGAGCAGCAGGTCCCACTCAACATGCCAACTAGGTAGTGTGTGAAATCTGACTTGCAATTACTCAAAGGATTTCTTTGGGTGTGCAAAGTGCTTCTAGTTTGTTTTTTTTAGCCTTGTTTTCAGGTGCTTGAGGACTTCTTTCACATTTCTCCTGATGGTGTGTTTGATCTTTCTTTATTGGTGGAAGTGGTGGTGGAGATGTTTTCTGTTATACGTGTGTCTAGCATTCTAAAGCGAGTCCTGGCTGCTGGTATTTCTGACGCTGAGAAAGCCCCATGGGAGGTATTCTCTTCACATTTAATTAAAGGGGGTTGGAAGGCAGGGAAGCTGCAGACGACTGGAGAAATGATGCTACCATGAAACACAGGTTGTATCTCTTGTCTAGCTCATAACTAAGGACAAAGCAAGTGAATGGGCAGTGATAGCAGCAATGAGGAGAAATTGGACCTTTTCAGAGAAGATTCTTCCTAAGGTATCCCCTCACACCTACATTTGATGCTTCCTTCTTTTTTCCCTGCACATTAGCCTGCATTTGGACAAATGTGTACATGATAAAAAGTCTGTGAAAGTTTCCCTTTTTCTTCTTTTTCAGAACATAGTACTTTGGCATCTGGAATATTCTGCTTCTTCATAGACTTCAGGGAATTTGTGCTATTGTTATGGCCAAGTTAAGGGTGCACTTTCCAGTGTGTTTTTGTGAATCAGTTTGTGTTAAATTGTTACTCTTTCTTTTTACTCTTCAGAACTAAATTGCTAATTAAATTATTAATACTGGCTATCATTCTATTGCGCTTGTTTCACGGTATTAGTTGTAAGCCACTTAGAATCATAACTGAAATGTCATATACATTTTGCAAACAAAGAGGGGGGAAAAAAACCCAAACACTGCAGAGAGAGATGAATTCAATGAAACAGAAGATCTGTATGCTGCAGCAAGCTACAGTAAATACAGATAATGATCTATCCATCTCTCAGGGATAATGTGGATGGTTATGCAAGCCAGGATCCTGCATCGAGTTTCAGAGACTCTCACCAACATGGAGAAATTGCTTCATGGCAATGAGCAGTCTCTTCCCACAAAAGAGACTGGCCTCCCTATCATTAATTCCAATATGAAAGTTTCCAGAAGATGGTATTATGTATGCTCCATCCTTGGAACTGAGATATCATATATCCAACATACATACATAGCGAGGAATTTACAGGAAGGTTCAATTCCTAAAGTAAAGGAATGGAATGAGATTGGACCCCCATCCCTTAAGTGCTACAAATGCAAATTCTAGCTCAACACACCTCCATATATCCTTCACTCAGATGAGATCAACAGGGGAAAGTCCATCTCCACAGGCAGATAAGGTGCAGTTTCTTTTGATGCTCAACAACAGTGAATCTGTGTCTGCATACCCCTTCCCTGCAACATTTTTTGATGATATGCAAAGTATATGCCTGATTGAAATTCTGACATCTCACAAAGTTTGCAGCAGTCACATTGAATGTGCTGAGCTTCCCAGGAAAGTTAATTTCCTTACCACAACTTAATATGCTACCAGATGTTCTGCTCCTCTGGAACACCATACATGTCGGCTTTGTGACAATGCACTTGAGAGATCCAATTCAAAAGAGGGGGGATCTAATTAGGCAGAAATATATTAATTAATAACACCCAGTTGAGAAAATAGGCATATATATATATATATATATATATATATATATATATATATATATATATATATATATATATATCCTGTACTGTCATAGTATTTCTCTGACAGCTAAAAGCATATGCGCTCTACAGGCCCTTTACTCTAACTACATATGGGTCAGCATGTGATGCGGCTTATTCCTACATAAATAAAATAGGGCATATAACCTTCATTAAAGGAAATCAGAAGAGTTTAACCTTCAATAGCTGATTGCTTTTTAGGCTGTGCTCAGCCATGCGAATACTATCAGTATCAATTTCTAATACAGAGTTGCCATGCAATTACATTTTGTAATATAGTTCTTTTTGGGGGGCGCGGGGCTAGGCTTTTTTTCACATCAACTAAGTTGGATAAACACCCTGAATCTATGAAGAGTTAGATGTCTTCATGGGAATGTACTCCCCATTGGGGACAAGGAAAAAGCAAACAGCATATAACGAAATGATAAATAAAAATGGGCAAAAAGCAGTCTATTTTCTAATCAACGTCAGTTTTATATGTGTGTTAATTTTGGCCAGGTTTCCCGTTATTGTGAGACATAACTATATACACATCAATATATAAACATGCACAAGTCTTTATAAACAAGTACTTGAATGTGCAAATATTTTTTATCAAATGTTTTATAAATTCATTTTAGGCAAGTGGAACAGCCAACCACACATTTTTTTCAAAAACTGAAGATTAAATCAGTCTGTGTTGGAATTTGCAAAGATCAAATTCCTCAGAGTCTCTTTGATTATCAGGAGGAAGAGAACTCTTGAGAAATAGTGAGAGGTTTTTCTTTCATGTTAGCTTCTCCTGGATCCTTACTGATCTACCTCCATCCATCCATCCATCCCACTACCACATTCAGTAATACTTCCTAAAAATATGTTCAAGAGCATTGGAAAGCAATAAGAGGAAGGAATCAGGAGGATGTTTACACCCTTTGACTCTTCCCAGAAGATTAACTTTAAGGTTGTGCTTACTCAGCTATTGGAAAGACTGGATAGGCACCTGGAAACATCTCCCAGAGTTCTTATTGGCTGTACATTTCAGAACTTCAAGATCCAATGCATAGAATTAAACGGTCATAAGGAGCTCTTTAGGACACCAGTCCCACCTTATGATCAGGGCAGGAATCCAAATTAAAGCATCCCAAATAAATGTCTACCCAGTCTCTACTTTAAGACATCCAGTGAAGGTTGACTCCCTCTCACTAGGAAACCGGTTCCACTGTAAAATGCTTTTAGGGATAAGATAGATAGATAGATAGATAGATAGATAGATAGACAGACAGACAGACAGACAGACAGACAGACAGATTCATTCCAAACTTCCAGTTGAAATGTGCCTCCTTTTAATTTAAGAACTTTATTCAATTTCAAGATGTTATAGATTACTCTGTGTGATAACCCTTCTAAATCCTTCCAATGTGCTATTATATCTCCTTTTCTATCATATTTTTTCAAGGCTAAACATAACAAATTTCTATCAATCTCTCTTGATATCGATTTGTTTCCAGTCTTTTGACCACCCTTACTGTCATTCCTTACTCTTCATCCAGGATGTTTGAATCTTTTTTTTTTTTTTTTTTTAATGTGGTATTCAGAACTGGACATGTTATTCAAGATGGGATCTAATCAATGGAGAAGTGGATAGTAAGAATCTTGATTAAAGTAATTGACAGATGAGTTTATATCTTCTCTCTCTCTCTCTCTCACACACACACACTCACTCAATCAATCAATCAGAACTAAGTAGACTTTTAGCTAAAATCTGAGTGATGTAACTTGCATGAACACTTCAGTAGAATGAACAATGCAATGAAGCATGGCTGAAGAACTCAACCACTCTGAAAGCACAAATCCAGTCTCTTATAGGATTATTATAGTGTTTATACTCTAAGACTGCTGGTGGTAGAACATTGAAGTAGGTCAACAGTAAAGCCCTGGGCTTCCTCAGTATGGTGAGATGTCTAAGGTATTTGACAGGTCTGAAGAAAAAAGAAGAAGAAGAAAAAAAATCCTCCAGGATAGATAGTTTCTGATAGCTTAGCTAAATTTGTTTAACAATCTAGCATTATGTGAACATCCAAAGGAAGCCAGCTGAGTTCTAGATTTCTCTGCCAGTTGGACAGAATAGAGAGGAATTGGGGACACAGAGTTGAAGGATGCTGGACTAAATTCTGTTTATTTTATTGAGGATCCTAATTTTTTTTTAATTGTATGGGCATTAAGAAATATGACCTCTTTACATGTAAAGATAGTCCTGAGAAATGATTTTTTTTTTTAATTTGAAAAGGACAGGAGCCAATGTATCCCTCCCATCTTTCTATGATTTTCTTTCTGCCTAGCACTAGACTTCAATCAGGATTAAGTTTCTGAAATTAATTGTATGCATCATTTAAATAAGTGGAAGCCTGAGTAACACAGCTTTTGACTTAATTATTCTAAATCATTCCATAACTTTTATGTAACATCATAAATGTGGGCTTTATTTGCTTCTGGGGAAACAGTTAAATTTTGCATGCATTCAGAACCAAGCAAAGTACTAAGTAATTAAAGCTTTCAGTGCTTTCTGATAAGCTAAAGCATGACACAATAATTAAGCCCTCACAAAAAAAGGGGGGATGCATTATTATTATTATTATTATTATTTAAAAAAAAGAAGCTCTAAGCTCTAAGATGTGAATGCCTATTAGGGTTAGGTAAAATATTCATATATGTACAATATACTGTTTAATTATTCTAAAATGTTAATTTTAAAAGCCTGGTGAAATAAACTTGAGAAAATACCCAGTTAAATGCTAACTATATAGCATTGTTGATAAAAGAAAATCTTCTCCCTCCAACTCTTCTCCATTTTATTCTATACTCTATTTATTCCTCTTAAAAGGAGCCCTGTTAAGAGCAGAATCAAGTATTCTCTTAAAGCAAAGACAACAGCTCCATGACTCAAGGAATTCTTTTTGTATTTTACTTTTAGCCTAAGGCGGCAGTGGGCAAAAGTGCATCACCGTCATCATCATCATCACATTTATTACAACCCTAAGGCCAGACACAATAAAACCATACAATAGCAACAATCTTACATTAACACACATACACACACACACACACACACACACAAACACATGTAATTAATATACTACAATCCAAAATTAATTAAGAATAAAAATACTAAAATGAATTGAAATAAAATACTATGTCAAGAAATTCAAAATCTAAGTGATGGTACAGCATATTGTGCAGATGATAGCACAAAACTGGGCATCCTGGGAGGATATTTTTGGGTCCTTGTCCAAAAGAAGTAACATTAGATAGAAGTCACTCTCCTGGAAATGTCTTCAATAATGGATATATAAGGATCTGTCTAGAATCCTTATATAGGGAACAATATAACAACATATGGCTTAGGGTTTCTATTGAGCCGTTACCACATGGACATAACTGAAGGTACATAGGAGTACCCTTAAAATGTCCAAAAAGGTCTGCTGAGGGCAGTGCATCCAGCCTGGCTAAAGTGAAAGCTTTATGAAATTTCAAAATTGTGATAGATGATAGATAAGAATCTGGAACGAACCCTTCTGGAAGAAAATGACAAATATTGGGGTATAGCACCTTACTTAAATTTGTTTGGAGATATATATCCCAGATTTATTGTTTCAGGGCTGTTCTAGCATTATCAAATCCTAATGAGCTGCATCACAGAAATGCTCCAAATGTCCATTTCTTAACTAGATCCCTCCCCCCACACCACACACACACACACTATGGAAAATAATTGCTCCTAAAATTCACTGGCTTAGACAGCAAGCACTTCAGGGTGAGAGGGGAAAATGATTTTGGCCCCTCACTCCTATGTTAGAGAGCATTTGTTGGTCAACTTGGTGGCTATTAATTCATTGTTCCAGCACCAATGACTTCTGTCCATGACACCCTTGAATCCCTCACCAAAACAAAGCACTGAAACACTTTCATCTTACTGAGCAAAAATGGGCCATACTGGAGCAAAAAATTCTGCTTGGTCCTAGGGGGAATCTTCTTATCCAGACTAAGCTATAACAGGTCTATAGATATAGTCTACCACTCTGCAAGCTGAATATAGTCCTCCAAGCTTGCTAAACAACCCATGAGGTGCTAAATAAACTTACTTTTACTGTTGCAAAAAGGGGGAAACTGGTGGGGGTTTGAATATATTACTTCAGTTAGGATCAACATCATTGCACGTGCATACTTGAAGCTGTGAAGCAATGGCCTAATGTGACAGAAATATCAACCAAAATGAGGTTTTGTTTGTGAAATAGCTAAATGACAGGCTTGGGTAGACTACAGTCAATCGATCCGCCTCAGTGAAATTCTATGCATCTTTGGACATGTTGTTCTGCCTTGATGTGTAAAGGCAGCTCACACAGGCAAGTTGTTCTGCTTTTGCCAAGTGTTAAGACTGGGCTGATCTGCCTTGATTGGTCATCCCATTTTAACTAAAATGACCTTGGGTGATTAAATGGTTCCATCAGTTAGAAGAAGGACCAGAAGGTGCTTCATGAAAATATTTACAGAAGAAAAGTCACCTGTAAAGTCCACACAGCACTCATTGCACCAATGAGGTGAAATCTTGGGCTCTGCAGTTGAGTGGTCCCACATCATTATACAGAGAATGAAGGCTATGGTGGGACGTCAAATAAGCCTTTTATCAGTTGGTATAATCTTAGGGCTACAAGGTGCTATTTTCTGCACCTTCCTTTCTTCGTTTTATTTTTATTTTATTTTATTTTTAAACAAAGCATGGTTTTAGATGTGAGTATGATTTCTTTTAAAACGTATAACTCCCTTTTCCAACTTCATGGTCCTTTTTCCCAAGGAGGTGTTTAATATGTACTCTGGTGATTACAGAGGAGAGAAATGTTAGTTGCATGTTTCACAAAATAGTAGCAGTAATAATACTAACAATAACAATATACAGTAATTACCATATGAAACATAGGAAGACTTTTTTTTCTTTTTAATAAAAATAATAATAAAATCATTTCATGTGATGTATGAAGCCAGTACAAAGAACTCAAGGATAGTAAAGTGAGTGGTTGAAGGGGCTCTTTATTCAATTTAATTTACTTTTGATTAAGTTACCATATTTACCCATAGGAAGATGGGGGGGGGGCAGGAATCATATATTCCCTGAGAAAAAAAAGAAGATGCTGTTGAAAACTATCAGATGGGGAGATAGTCAGATTGTTATAGAAATGCATGAACACCTTTGAATATTAGCTTAAAGTTTATAAGTTTGGTGGGACTGGCAAGTTTAACCCTTTTTGGAATGCCTCAATAGGGCTTCTGTATCTTTTTTATCCAGTTATTTCTTCCTACCGCCATTATTTTTTTCCTGCATTCAGTTTTGTTTTCCATTTTCTCTTTCAATCTCTTCCCCTTCTTTCTCTCACCCCATCCCCAATATCACCATCTTATTTTTTGCTGTTTCTGCTGGAAGGGAAGGGAACTACAGAGTTTGTGGATGTACTGTACTTCTGTGTATGGCTCTGATAATGTAGGTATTTGTTTATTGTTTATTGATTTATTGATTTATCAAATTTTGCCACCCATCTCCCCCCAAAGGGGGGACTCTTTGAGATCAACTTATAAGAGAAAGGTATATGCAGATAGGGAACCAATTCTATAAATGGCAATTCCCTCTTTTATAGGCAAATAGTTTTAATCAGCAACTATTAATGGAATATAAATTTATTTTGTTGTCCTGACCTTGCCCTTTTTGGATGCATTCTGGCAGATATATACATATGTACATACATCATGTCTCTCTCTCACACACGTGCTGAGGGAAATAGCCATCTTGCATTGGCAATGCTTAAGTTGACAAAATGGAAAAGCTGGGCAGTGCATATGATTTTTGTCTATGTTTATTCTCTATCCTTCCTCTGAGACTTGTCTCCAGTTCAGAGTCCCCTTCCCTTTGATTAGATATGGTAAATAAATAGTGCTGATAACCATCCTCCCCATATATTTAATAACATGCCTGTTCTCTCACATTAAATATTAGCATTCAGTGTCAACATTTCAGAGAATTCTTGGGATTGCCTCTGAGCCTCTTGTTGGTTGTAAGCTGTACGTTGGCCTGGATGTTTTTAATCAGCACTGTTGATGCATTATATCCTGAGTCTAATATTACCTAATTTTGTTTGTGGGTTTTGTACATCCATATTATAAGGGCAATTATATGAAGTCTGCTATTTCACTGTCATTTCATCTGAACATGCTGATGTAATGAAGCCAAGCAGCAGAAAAGAAAAAAATCTACTGCTCATAAGCTACATGACATTGTCTGCGGCAGAGAGGGATTTACCATCATGTACAACAATTATTATATCAATATCACTTTTATCATCATGACAATTATCCATTAATCAAAGGGATATTATTGGAAAAGATTGTTTGCTCCAACATTCATTGCAGTGTATTAGGTTGACCTTTACTAGTTGCAGTGTTTTAACTGGCTTGACTATTTTCTCTTTCTCACCAATTAACAAAAGAGAAGAAGCAGAGTTGTAAACAAGGAAGTGGGTGGGGTGAGGTGGGGAAGAAGAGTGTCATCTATTTTCTGAATATTGAAAAGGTCACGCCAATTCAGACTCCAGCCCTAATTCTTTGCATGTCCAAGGCATTAAAATTCTGATGCCTCATTCAAGGTTGTAATGAGAACATAACATAAATGCGAACCTATTATTTTGACAGTGATTGTAATGAGAATTCGAAATAATACAAACATAATGAAACTGCAAGGGACTATGTGTTGTTCTATTTCTTCCCTTTAATGCATTTCAGAAACTCACTTTTAATTTTTCTTTTCAAGAGGAAAATGTAATTGGAATATGAGACAGCATCAGACTCCCTAAATAATCAAGGCAGACACGAACATGGAGATAAAAGATTTAATGTCTCACAGGACCACACGCTTGAAGAGTTTGTAAGCTGTTGCTCTCTCATTTCAAGGTGGCAGGAATATTTGAAAGTTGAGTGACCAGCAAATGTTATTGAGAGGAAAAATTCTCAAGTTCTTGATTGGGTGAAATACTTGACAAAAACTTATTTGTGTGTGTGTGTGTGTGTGTGTGTTAGGACTAGAACTTACTGGATTGAGCAGTATTTGCACATGTATTATTAATGTAGCGGTATAGTGCTCAATATAACATCAGTGCTAAAGGTCTTCTGAAGAAACCAGAGCTGGTGCATAAAACTCATTTCTCCATGTAACTGGCCACAGTGGTAAACACAGTTTCCTAAAGTTTTGTGAACGTCTCTCTACCTTCCAAACATATCTTGACTTTTCCAGTGCTATTACAGGGGAAGACCATATCATATTCCCTCAAGCGCTGGGATAGGATGAGGTCGGGGTGAGATGAGAATGTGGGCTGCATCAGGGAAATGTGGTTGTGGCTCCAGGTTTTTCAGATTTTTCTACTTTTAGTTTTATTATTATTTTTTGTTTTGTTTTGTTTTATAATTGCACCTATTGTTTTATTGGCTGTAAGCCACCAGAGTTGGTTTGAAGATAGGTAGCTATTTATTTATTTAAAGCATTTGTATAATCTTCAGGCCATTATGCTTTCTTTAGCATCCCCCCCCCACCCCTGTTTAGCTCCAGAGGCCAAAAATACAGCTAAGTTTTTTTCTTAGGGGGTTAAGGAGCAAAATGTTTGCTTTAATGCTTCATAAAGCCCTAGCAGTGTAGAGTTGGGATAGAAATCATGGTGTGCACCAGGTGTTTCAATGGTTTGACCATCTGTACCTCCCACTGTCCCTTGCCAGTGATAACAGAAGCTGGTGCACAGAGGAGCTAAAGTCCAAAACATCTAAAGGGCAGCAGGTTTCCTATTCCTATTGTAAACAAGACTGAGTTAGATGGAGTGACTCTACAAAAGATGGGGCAGTAAAAGTAAAAGTAAAAAGAAGTTAACAGAGAAGGTAAGAAGCATTTTTAGATGCTTCCTATTTCTCTCTCTCTCTGTATGAGAGATTTGTCTCATATTACATTCGTCAGTGGTTTCAGGACTTCAATGCATAATTTCCTGGAATGATTTTTTTCCATGATGTACTGTAAATCAAAAAATCACTAGGCATGGGTTTAATACAAATTCTAAAATCCTAACAGTTGTATTGTTCACTGAACAAGCATTGATGTCTCTTATTTTTCCAAATTAAAGGTGAGGTGGGGGGGAGGAATTATCATCACAAAGTACCTTAATATACTGCTGTGTCTGAGGGCAGTACATTGATTATTTTGTGTCTACTATTTATTTCAGTTACTGAATGAACTTGTATAAATTAAGACATGGTGAGAAGTTTTCATTAGTAGTCTTCTTGATTTAAAAAAGAAAAACATGTAAGAAAGTTCAGTACGACGCAGCTGATGTTCACAAATGTTTTCTATCACATTTGTGCAATTAAATGGCTTGGTTCCTTCTGCATAAAGAACGTGTATCTAAATTAAGGCAGGGCAGAATGACACCTTCTGTGCATTTCAGGTTATTGCATGCACTTAAGAAAAGTAAGCAAACCAACAGCTGCACTGAACACCTGATGGTATCATGACAACACTGTCTGAAGATATGAAAAGTAAGGGGTGGCTGGCTCCATGGATGCTCTTGAAGAGAAATTTTCCTTGAAAGAACCCCGGGTTGCAGCGCATTTGCAAAAAGTGGTGCACTGTACTTTCAGATATGTAGGCAGAAACTATATCCACTAGAAAGCTACTTCTTGTCATATCTTCACTAAATTAGAGGGGATCATTTTCATAAATAGCAAGTCTAATGCCATGCATCAGCTTGTTTGCAAAGGTATGAGAACTGTTGCTTCTAAAGTATAAACAAGAACTCTAATTGGATGACCCAACCTTTGTTCTCCTGTAAGTTATATGTTTCTTGTAAGCCACCCAGAACTGTGTTTTCAAGATGTCCATACAATTTTTTAAAAATAAATAAATATACGAGCATAGTTTGTTCTGTGGCATCACCAGGCATAGCTTTTCAAATATTGTTATAGCGGCTAATAAAACTAGCTAAACTAGCTTAAGTCCTAGGTTAACTGATAATTATAATCTGACAAATGGGATCATTGCTTTTCAGATCCCAACCACATGAAATGATGTCATGTCTCAAGTGCCCCCAATTGTCTATAGTCCTTCAAGAGCATTAAAATTCAAATATTTTTCAGATCTGACTCAGAAAGCTCCAAAAACTTGTGAGTTCTTGCACAAAATCAGTGAAATATCATAAGAATGCCACATCTCAAGATTAATTAAAAATATTAAAAATAATTTTGAGGAGCCCTAGGTACCATTTTTGAGGATTAGGGATCCTGGGTTACCTAACCTGTGGTCAAGCCTAATCTGAAGGTTTGCACCCCTCTTTCTAAATTCCATTTTGAGACTAAGATTAAATACAGAATCCCTAGGTCCATCATCAACCAGTTCTTTTCCTCCTCTTTATCCTGTTTTGTTTTCCACCTAGGCTGATGAGAAAAACATTGGAGAACTCAAAAACTTGCATGCTATTGTGTGAGGTTTTTTTGTTTTTAAGTTGTCCTAATACAATTATTTTCCTAAAATATTTTTTTTGAAATTTTACTGTTTTGTTTTTCTACCAGCAGAGGGACCCTTAATCCTATGGGGTTCAACTCTTACAGAATTGGCACTGTTCAGCCTTGAAAACACTACTTCTTTGCTATTTCATGGCAAAGATTGGGCCTGAAGAGATTATGAATTCTCAAAATGTGGCTTGTATAATCACGCCCCAGCTACACGCTGGGGTTATTTGAGAAAAAGAGATTAGTTGCAAGACAGATGTCTTAATGAAGAAAACTTCCTGTGCCAGCTGAAAGAATCCCATGTTCCCTTATATGGCAGAAATTTCCTGAAATGGTAACAGAACAAAAATGGATTTATTTTTGTAATATCATCACTGATTCTGTAATATCATGTGATATGAAGTATAAATGCATAAAGGGAAACAGGAATTGTACATTCTCTTTGAGTTGCCAAGTGTTTAAGTATTCTTCTGTCATGATTTATTGAGAAAGCTGTCTCTGTGGCACCTGGGAAATTTGGTTGCAAGCTAATAAGCAGAGCCTATATAGGGAGAGTAATGGGCCAATTGGCAATTTAAAGAGAACCTATGGACTTTTCTCTAGAAGATGTTGGTTTTGTTATGGAAAGAGTCATTGTGTGTTTTCTGACACAGCCGACAATCGTAAGCTGAAACAGGTGCACCATTTAGGGAAAGCAAAAAAGTACATTTACCCCCTCTATTTCATATTGTATTTGATTATTCCTTGGAATAATCTCTTCTTGTTGGTACTGTGATGACTGTTCAAAACAATTAAATATGCTAGCAATATGACCCAGAGAAACAAGTGTTTTTTAAAAGCATATTTGTTCTTATGTAGTTATTGTAGGATATTAAAAGTCATGATATTCTGAAAATACATATTTTGGGGGTTCTCTTCAATTTTAACTACATCCAAAATCATAGTTGGATCTGATAAAAAGCCTTCTTCCATATATGAATATCTTTTAGTGAACACAATGGCCCAGTCTCAATCTTTGGTTGGTCACCAAAGCAATGCTGTCTTCACAATCACAGGAATTAATATCCATATGGCTGATTAGAGGAAGATGCTAGATCCATACATAAAGGCATGGACATCTGCAGGGGTGGGGGCAAAAGTCATCACATGTACCATGACATCACTGTAGACATGATTTGAATGATGCAATTTGTACCTATCATGCTAACTAATGCAAATTATAAAGTTTATGATATAATGGCATACATATCATTGTTGTGGTTTGTACTGGATCCTTGTGCATAGAGGAAGGAGAATGTTAATGGCTGGGATTACCCAAAACTCTGGACCATATATGTAGCTCTAAAACATGACTTACAAAACTGGGCCCACAAAAAGTGATGAACCAAAGTCAAGCTAACCACAGTATGTGTTAGCATAATTTATAAACTCAAGTTAAAAGATGCACTGGGTTAAAATCCAGAATTCCCAAATTAACTATATTTGGGATGTATAAAGGAAAGTTATGCCATACATACACACATGACACATACATAGATTACATGCCTCAGAAGTAAGAATAGGAGAGAAATTGGTTTAGTTTACTTTTAACGGAAATGTGCATAATTATTTCAACCTGAACCAATATAGAAAATGAAACTCAACATATTTTGCTCTCCGAAACAAAGTACAAAATGCCTTTCTATCCATTCCGTGTACTGTGGGCAAATGGAGTGGCAATGCTGGCAATTGGACAGCATCCTCCACCACAACTGATGGCAACATGCTGACTTTGGGAGGGAAAAGAGGCATATGACACACAGAGTGATAAGCCCCAAGACATAAGCATGGCTGTGGGCCTCAGGAAGAATCTCACAGGAGCTACAGCTGTTTCCTCCCAGCATTGGTATTTGAGGGGATTACTGTACTCTGCCTTCTGATGGGGTCAGTCTTGGTGGCTTTAATATATGAGGTGTTTTAGAAATTCTGCACATATCCATAAGGAGTGTGTTGTTCTGTTGGAGGTGACTAAACTACCTTGTGATTGCTTAGCCATAAAAGAACATAAAATAGATCTATATAGACTATGCAGCTCTGTGTCCCATAAATCCACCAAGCAAGGTAAGGACAAAACTCTGATTTTGCTTTGCTTGGGTGCTTCCTATCTAGAATTGCAAAATCCAAATAAATAGTTAAGCAAAATTGGGCTAGAGCAGTAGGCTAGTGATATAAAAGTAATGTAATGTTGCCATGGATCTCGCTACAAGGGATGCATAATAGAACAAATGCTAGCATGAACAAAATTTGGCTAGTGTTGATCTTTTTCTTTTTTTTTTTGAGAAAGGAAGCTGGGCCACTTCTGAAAACAGATGAAGAGGTTGGGTCTTGTCTTTTTCTTTTCAAACAGCAAAAATGCTCTGTACACTCACAGCAATGCAGGGCTCTCCTCACATGCGAACCTTTCTGTAGAGCACTCCCTGGAATGACTATGTAATGCTGCAAGTCTGCATGGCCATGTTAGCAGTTGGGCATTTGGATTCAGAATTGAGCATGTCATTTTTCATGATAAAGAGCACACTGACTATAGATACAGCATGAATAACCACAGTGGGGGACCATACATGCAAATACTCTCTTCTGCAGACCATCTGCTACACCTATGGCCTGGGGCGTTTCACTGCAGCTTGCATATTCAGCTCGATACATCTACATATTGTCTGGACTGGTCTACTAGCTACATATTGTCTGGACTGGTCTACTAGGAAGCACTGCAGAGTATATTAGGCTTTTTGTACTCTGAAAAGAAACAAAAATCCAAGAGCCCTGGATACTTGTACATTTCAGACCTAAAAACCCTTCTACTCCTAAACAGACCATCAGATTCATGTCCAGATATTTGATTTAAAATCTGAACAAACTTCTGGAAGGAAATCTGTCTTGCTCCATAAAAAGGATTAGATTTACAGTGATCTTCATATTCCTAGCTTAGGCTGTTTTTCCCCTCAATGAGTCACAAATTGTGCAATCCTGATGTAAATGAATCACATGCTGAATCTCCATTCTAATGGAGACTGTGCTTCAAAAGTGTAGAGCACAATAGAAAAGCTTCTATTTTGGGATGGCTTTTTTGGTTTCAGAAATGTTTTATACCACTGCCTACACTTGCTGTAAAGCTCTGACATTATGTAAATTAACATCTTAATCCTAAATCCCAAGCAACTGTGTCATTTACAAAGCACCCCAACCTCATCAAGGCACACACATATACACACTCTTCTCTGAAGGGTAAGAAAGACAAGGGGTGGGAGGGAGGAAGAACCCTGTCAACCAAGAAAAATAGCCATACTCACTGTGGATCTCTAATTTCCTTCTGTTTAAATCCTGTCTTGAAGTGCATTGCTTAGATATTCTAAGAAACTAATTAAAACTAGAATAAAAGCTAAAGAAATAATTCTGGAAAACTTTTCCTAGAGATTTTCTGTACTTTAGCTCACCAAATGAAAAACGTCCAGGGCATTCTGGACCTTTCCCATAGCTACAAATCTCTGAATATCACCAGTCTTTTATTTTACTTGCTTCAGAAGTCCTGAAAGTATGAGCATGGGAGGCAATTCATTTCTGTTTCATCTGCTTTCCTCTTTGAAGTTGCATAAGAGTTGAGAAAGAGTTCATTTTAATGCAATGGACTGCAATTTGCTCTTCTGCTTTCAAACAGATGAGACCATGGTGACATATAGGGAGTATAGAGCTGGGTCTGGAAATATGAAAGACACAGAGAAAAAGATGTGCTCTTAGCATTTTTGCCTGGCCAACTCAATTCAGAGTCAGGCCACCTGAACAATTAGAAGAGGCAGTGATTCACACTCACCTTCCCTTGTGCTGCCAAAGTATAAAGTATATGGACTTGAATTTGGTTGCAAGTCTTGTTTAATTAGGCTGCCTACCTCTTTTATTTCTTCCATTGCCATTTTTTTCTCTGATTAGGGACCAAATGAAGATATATTAAAAACACCCCAAATCTCAAGGGTGATCTTGCATGATTTAGCTATCACCCAAGATAAAAATACAGAGAAAGTGGGGGCCATCTAGTGGGACTGCAAGTACCTTGACACTTGCAAGCTCCATATTGCTGATCAGTAACCCCTGTAACAAGCCATTATGATGTCACAATGATGATATACAAATAATGCAATTACACAGTGGCATTATGAAAATTGACACAAGTATATCAGACACATCATTTATGTGATGACAACATGATGCGTCTTTCAGTGATTCTCCCCGCCCCCCTTTGGATACCCAAGTTGCTGACTCCAGTTTTATAAGCAGTAATCTAATGTTCTGTATTTATGATTCTTCCTCCAGAGTAACACTTGAGAGGGTTAAGCATGCAACAACTCACATAGTATGTCTCTCTCAAAAGGAAATGTATGACTGCCCTATTTCTCTGTGTTACCGAAATATTAAAAAATGGGTCAACAAGAGATCTATGTACTGCTTTCTCATTAAAAACAATGTATTTATGGTAAGTCAAAATTTTTACTATAAAGAGGACATGAGTATAACTTTAAATGTACCAAAAAGCATGATATCAATACATGTGGTACAAGTAGTATTTGTAAATGCAAGGCGTGGATTCCTCTACAGTTTGCTCTGTACACATGCAAATCTAATTAAAGAAAATGAATGATTGGCAGATAGGCATCAAGCTGGGATGTGTCACACAAGATATCAAAAGAAAGAAAATGAATGACAAATAATAGCTTTTGCAAAATTAGAATGCTTAATTGCTGTCAGTCACTGATTATGCATTGTTTCAGTTATGCTGGAAAGTGTATGCTTACCAGTTTAAAGTACTGTATATTGGTTTTGACACTCAGGGTCAACTATTTCATTTCAAAGTTTTATTGCTAAGAAGAGATAGAAAGAATATTGATGATCAAAGAAGACTACTATAGGTTCTTGTAAGAATTGCCAACTTTGTCATGAATAGGGAGTCCTGTCACAGCAGTCAATTAATTCTGTATCAAAAATGTCTACCTCTGCTCTGCTGAGCAAAATTACCCCAAAGATTAAGTCTCTCTTTAAGACCATTCAGGGTCATAGGAACTAGAATTGGGCACAATGGTCCTTTGGAAATTTTCCACCAAATTTGGATGGGTATTTTTTCTCAATTTTTCCAAGGAAAGGAGAAATTTTCCAACCATTTTTCAAAGGTAGGACTTACCAGTGACAACAGCTAACAACACCACTACTGAAAAAGACAGGAAGGCCAGTTTTCATCTTTCACTTATTTTGGCAATGGTTGGATCTAGGTACCATGTTGTTTTTCTCTGACTATGAGAGCTGCCACAAATACTGTAGACACAAGCAGAAAGAAATAAGGATTTGTTCCACAGAATAGCAGATACAGCCAAAAACAGTATGCCACTTTTGTAGCAATAACATAGACTGTGTGCTAGCTGTCTGAATCAGTGACAATTATTTGTGCCATGATTACATCATGTTTAGATCATTATTATATGCTCTGATAGGGCTAATGTGTCAAGACACATTTAATTTTTATGCTGTTCAGCAATATAATCCTATACCAAGTATGGCACATACTGACAATATTCAGTGCTTTCTCAGCAGCAGATTAGCAGAGTGAAAAGGAGATGAAGAAGTGTCATCCTGGAGAAGAGAAAGAGAAAGAGAGACAGAGAGCGAGATTGCTTACCATTATAGAGAATATGGTAGGTCAAGAATTGGTCTAAATGTTTGGGTCATTTGAAGGCATGGATAAAGGCTGAAAATGGTTTGGATGCTACTACTCAATTTGTATCCAAACCCTACCACACCCCCTTTTGTGATTTTCCAACTGGGCTCATATGGAATTGGAGCCCAGCTTAGATGAGAATTATACAGGTAATCCTCACTTAACAACCATTCATTTAGTGATAGTTCGAACTTATGACGGTGCTGAAAAACTGACTAATGATTTCTGGCAAACAAAATCAATGAGGAATCACATGATTCACTTAATGACCACATGGTTCACGTAACACCCACTGCGATTCTCTTAATTAGAGAGCCAGTTTGGTCTAGTGGTTAAGATACCAGGCTAGAAACCAGGAGACTGTGAGTTCTAGACCTGCTTTAGGCATGAAAGCCAGCTGGGTGACTTTGGGCCAGTCCCTCTCTCTCAGTCCAACTCACCTCACAGGGTTGTTGTTGGGGGAAAAGAGGAGGAAGGAGTATTAGCTATGTTCCCCACCTTGAGTTATTTATAAAAATAATAAAGGCTGGATAGAAAATAAATAAATGAAATGAAAGCCAAAATCTAACGGCTGCTGCAAAAAAGATCATGAAATCAGTTTCGATTCACCTAATGACTGATTTGCTTAGCAACCAAAATTCTGGTCCCAACTGTGGTTGTTAAGCAAGGACTCCCTGTATGATCTGTAATATCAACCTTCTTGAAATTTGTCATTCTGAAATATTCCAGAAAAACTCTTTGTTAAGATAAACACTCAGCTGATCTCCTTCTTCACTCAGCTCATCTCTAATATGCAGCAAAGACCAGTGAGAGATAAAATTGGTGGCAGTTTCAGGCTTAAACTAGAAGTATTTATAGAGGGAGAACTCAGAGGGTGACTGGAGAACATTGAAAACTGGAAGTGACTTGCAGTACAAGATCTGGGTTGCCCATAAGTGCTGTAAGATGAGTATATTAAAAAAACTGTCCTATATGTACATATGTAAATACATACATACTGCTTTGATATGGACAGTTGACTAATCAATAAAGTATACTACATACATACATGCATACTAATGACATTGAACAAAGAGGAGGAGATGTAGCATTATAATGAGAGTCCTAAGAGCTAAGAAGCAGTGGAAAATGGGGTGGAGGAGGAAAGCTAAGTATGACTTATTGACAGGAATGAACCAGGTAATTCATCAGCTGCAGACCTTTCGTGCCATATGTAAAGGAGATGCTCTGACAACATTATACACACGCTTCTGTTTTATTAAAACAAAACAAAATGATTTTCTGTTTTCTGATTTCAGGGAGCCCAGTGCAGGGAAATGAACTTAGCAGTGACTGTTCAAGGAAAGGTAGAAGTTATCAGAATCCTGAATTGACTTTGTAAAAGATAAGAGGCATGGTAGAGGCAAAGGCAGATGAGAAAGATGTGAAATGACAGAAAGGGAGATAACATAAAATTGCAGCTAGCACAGAGGAGAATGGGGTGGCTGAAGCAATGAAAAAGGAGTAGAGAAAGCCCCAGAAGCATTTATGTGATATTCCTGTAGGACTCTGAAACACAAAGACAGCAGGATGGGTGAAAATACTGAGAATTACATCCTTCAACTTAAATTCAAGCTAGTACACACATTGAGAAAAGTCGTACAATTGTTAGGAAGTACTGTTCAAGACTGAGCTGTTAAACTATTGGCTAGGATAATTCTCTGGGATATTAATTAGAACATAGATGTGGAAGAATGAATATTAAATAACATTGTTTGGTCTGAATTTTTAAGTGAATTTATCTAAAATAAACTTCCCAAATTAATGGTGAAAGGTGAAAGGACCCCTGTGCAAGCATCGAGTCATGTCTGACCCTTTGGGGGGTTGCCACTTTCATGACGTTTTCTTGGCAGATTATAGAGTGGGGTGGTTTGCCACTGCCTTCCTCAGTCACCTTCCCCAGCAAGCTGGTACTCATTTTACTGACCTTGGAAGGATGGAAGGCTGAGTCAACCTGAGCCGGCTACCTGAGACTCCAGCTTCTGCTGGAATCGAACTCGGGTCACAGGGAGAGTTTTGGTTGCAATACTGCTGCCTACCACTCTGCGCCACACGAGGCTCTATCCCAAATTAATAGGTATATTGAAATACATTGATACTGTTAGTGCTAGTTTGACTGTTGTGATGGGATTGAATTAAAAAAATCAAAAAAAGAGGGGTACAAAATTATAAATCTGCAGACATAAGAATAGATAGAATTTATTTATTTGAAATTTATCTATCACTTCAGTCTTGGCTTAGGTAGTGATTAAATATTCCATGTGTCTATGGAATATACATGCCATATTGTCATTGTCAGATTTAATTACTGGACAGGCTCTTTTTCTCTTTTTATTATATTGTTATAAATCTTGATACATTGTTTTGTTTCAATACATTGATGTTTATATGAAATGATTAGAAGTTATTAACATTCTATTATTTAGATAGCTTAAAGTATTGAAAGTAGAGAAAGGGAAGAAAAAAAATATCAATATTAATTACAATTTAGGAGGTCAATATTACAGGCATATAATTATTTTTATCCAAACATAAAAAAAGAACCACTGCAACTCACATCAAAGTATTGGTTATATGAAAATGGTTTTGATTGTAAGGTAATTACTTAGTATTAAAATCTGCATTGTATTGTTACAATATATACAATTATATATATATAATTCGTTGATAAAAGGGAAAAATGAAGCAAATTTAAGAAAAGTTAAAATACCAAGAAAAGAAAAGAAAAGAAAAGAAAAGAAAAGAAAAGAAAAGAAAAGAAAGAGAGGGAGGGAGGGAGGGAGGGAGAGAGAGAGAAAGAAAGAAAGAAAGAAAGAAAGAAAGAAAGAAAGAAAGAAAGAAAGAAAGAAAGAAAGAAAGAAAGAAAGGAGGAAAATAATAATAATAATAATAAAAAGAACTATTGGTTTCTGACTCCCCCCTTTTTATACGTTTGCTAATTTGGTATTTGTGGACATTCAGGCCCCCTTAAAAGCCAGACTGTAAGTGGTTATGTTTACCATGCGGCATGATGCATTGTATGGATGTACAGTATGCATGCATTGTATTATTATTATTATTATTATTATTATTCAAATTTTGCTACTGCACATCTCCCCCAAAAGAGGGACTCTGAGCGGTTTACAACAAAATTAATACTACAATAATAAACAACCAAGATATTATAAAGACAATTTACACATATAAAATACAATATAAATAAGTATAAAATCCAAGAGGTTAAAAATTCTGATCAGGTGGAAGGCGGTCTAAGGTACTAGCCCACCTTCCTGCCCCATGCGAGACGGCAGAACCAGGTTTTCAGGGCCCTCCTGAAGGCCGGACGTGAAGGTGCCTGCCTCACCTCCGGGGGCAGCATGTTCCAAAGGGCGGGGGCCACTGCAGAGAAGGCAGTTCCTGGACCCCGCCAGATGGAATTCTCTTATCAACGGGGTCCATAACATGCCCTCTCTGCCTGAGGTGGGTTGATGTTGTGGGGACAAGACGGTCCCTCGGGTAACCTGGCCCCATGCCATGTAGGGCTTTAAAGGTCATAGCCAACACCTTGAATTGGACCGGGAAGCAAACTGGCACCTAGTGCAGCTCGAGCAGCAACGGTGTTATATGTGCTGATCTAGGGGCACCAAAAATAACATACAAAAATTGTATGTATGGGAGCCTCTTTTGCTTAAATTTAGTTAAACTTCTGTTGTGTGAGTATGCTGCTACTTTTGCTCTTGCTGTGTGTTCTCCAAGTTTAAGTTCCCAGTCCGATATTGTTAGGACTGTGTCTTTCTTCCAGAGATGAGCAGTTTATTCTTGCTGCCGTAAGCATGCATCTCATTAAATTATGATATTTCTTGTTGATTTTTTCTGAGATTATAGCTGGACTTTATTGAGCTAGGGGAAACAAAGTAGCTACCTGAAGTCCAGAGGAAACAATGGGTGATGCAGCTGATGACTAGATCTGATATCTTCTCTACTACTTTTCTTACTATAGCTATTCTCCCAATCCAAAAGACTCCACTGGACCAAACTCTCTTTTTTTGCCCAAGGATTCTTAAAATTGGCCACCCTAAACAAATACTAGGAGGGACGCGGTGGCGCTGCGGGTTAAACCGCTGAGCTGTCGATCGGAGGGTCGGCGGTTCGAGACCGCACGGCGGGGTGAGCTCCCATTGTTAATCCCAGTTTGAAAACATGCAAATGTGAGTAGATCAATAGGTACCGCTTCGGCGGGAAGGTAACGGCGTTCCGTGAATCATGCTGGCCACATGACCTGGAAGTGTCTACGGACAACGCCGGCTCCAAGGCTTAGAAACGGAGATGAGCACCGCCCCCTAGAGTCGGACACGACTGGGCTTTACATCAAGGGAAACCTTTACCTTTACCTTAAACAAATACTACCTTTCAAGAAGCAGAAGTTGCAAAGTTGATAGCGCTTGAAAAATGACCTAGAAAGGATTGCTTAATCTTCGCAATTGTTTGAATGCTCTCCTACAGGTTTTGAATAATTTAATGCATTTTTTTTTTTCATATGGCTAACTTAGAAGTACAGGACGTTTAACAAAGTATAGGTATGGTTTATAAATGTAATTCACACAATGGCAACAACATATAACTCCTTAGATTTTCAGTGTTGTCTTAAATATCCATGTACTATTGAGCTGGATTACATCCCGATGACATCTCCTTCTATTCCTAGAGCAGTATCTGAATAGCTTGTAGCCATGCTGTCTGAGAGAACTACTCTTTCCCTATAAATCATGAGGAAACAAAGAGGTATTTTTAGCTGTGGCAAATTTGGCAGAGATACATCTTGTGATGACTTCAATGGTTTTGTTTATTTAGATACATAGGCATCTAGTATGAGCCACAATGGCATCATGTCTGTGAAACAACGTGAAATATGGAATTTGCATCAGTCACACCATGCAACTTACATTTGCATGATGACAGGATGACTTCACATGAAGTTACTTGACTCCCAACCTGAGAATACCCATGCTTAGATTGAAGATTCATGATGTACAGAGTATAGATGAGGACCTTGATAGAGACAGTGAAGATCCATTTCCAAGGCAACAAACAGATACATGTGGCTTAAGCCTATTTATGAAGGGAGAGGTTTAAAAAATATCTCAGACAAGGACCTCCCTAATTCACCAGAAGATAAAAGAGGGAGGAGGGGAAGCACACTCAGATTTGCAAGATTCTGCTACTATAGCCATTTTAATGAAAATAGTTTGGAGCCTACATGGTATGTTTCTTGGTCTGGTCTACCTTATATTGTATCCTTGAGGATACAGTCATTCTATTAATTAGTCAAAATTCATCTAATTAAACAGGTGCTCACTAAATAAGATTGGGGAGGGTTAACCATGAGAAATATTTTGGAAACCTTCCCTTTATGATAGGCAATATATAAACATTATTTTACTAAAAGCAGATATGCAACTCACAATTAATTTTATATATCTCATGTTTTAAATTTATCATATACATTTGCAAAAAGGAAGTATATTACTTACAGTTTAAACACTGTATTTTTGTCTATTATTAAATATATTAAATGCAATGGTATTATTATATACCATTCTACTTACGTAAGCATTGATTTTGATAAATCAGCTGGGATCTCTTAGTTTTTCCTAAATGTATGCCATTAAGGATCTAGAGGCTGATCAAAACTCCAGAAGGTGCCAACTTGGAAAAACTAGTTGAATTGTGGAACAGTCCTTGTTTGATTTGCTTTTGAACCAGTTTAAAACCATGATGCTATGATAAAGTATTATAGAATTCTGCTGCTGATCATGATTTTTTGTTTTAAATTGATTATGGATGATGTTTTATTGGATTGTTTTTTGTTTTTGTTTTTTCTTGTTGTGAACAACCCGTTGCTTAGATGAGATGGGTGGTCATACACATCTAAATAATGATGATAATGAGAATAATGTGCTCTACTGATTGTAGCAAAACTTGCTACCAAGTAAATACTCAGAAATCCTTAGTGAAAAATATCTAAAGACTAAAAATTTCACCCTGCTGTTATAGCTTTCATTCAAGGATTCCTGGGAATCACAGTTCCGGGAAGAATGATAATGGAAATAATCCTTTAAACCCATAATTATCATTCATATTTATGTGCAGGAATCATGTCTGAACTAGGTTCATTGCAGACATCCTTTATGAATACTCAGTTTCTGATTTTCACCTAGTGACAACAGTAGTAGCAAATGGATTTGCCTTTATTATCTTCAAATGCATGCCCCATGAGGATTCAGCCTACTTAATTTAGCAGCCTCTAAAAGCAAAGAATGTCCATCTCGTGTTATCTTGTGTTGTTTGTGTCTGATTTTTGTTTATCTAAACTGCCAGGCAATGCTTTTAACACTTCATAATAATCTCAGTCTCACTTCTTCTCCTTCAACATTTGTTGAATGGCTGATTCACATTCCACTGAGAATTACTTTGCAGCATCTACAAATTTATTATTCAAATTTTCTGCAAGATTTCTTTGGTTTTCAAAGAGGACAGATTGCAGGTTTTCAACTCTTTCTTTTGTAGTTATTCTGGCCTAGAAACATGCTTCAATAGGCCAGGTTATCAACTATAATTTGGAAATATGCCACATGGTATGGAGTTTAGAAGCCTGCTATATCTGACTGTCCTGTCCTAAAATAGAAAGTTAAAGTTTTAGAGATGCTAGCCTTTAATTTGTTCAAGTTCTGGTTTGAAATTAACCTAGACCTGAGTCATGTCCCAAGTTAAGACTGGTCACACAAGTAGCATTATTCCTCTTTCTTTCATTGATGATTTCAGGAGAAGAGGAGACTTTTAAAAAGGAGAAAGGAGAGACAGAATTATGGAAATATTAAAGAAAGTTCTGTGCTGTGGAGAAAATTGTAGGTCAGTGGTATTGCTTCCCCTAGAGTTTTGCAACTGTAAACAATTGTCTCCTGAGGCTATAAAGGGTATTTCTTTCCCTGCATCAAGTCCTATGATCCTAGGAGATATTTTCCAGGAATAATAACCTTCTTTAAAGGTACCTCTATCTGCTTCTTTATCATGAGACTTTCCAAATTTACTTAACTAAGCACTTGGATTAACAACATGCTCATCCAATAACACTAGTTGATAGGAACATGTTGTGGTTGTTGTTAGATTTTTATCCTCCCTTTTTTATAATATATTTGATCATCTCAAGATGGTGAATATATCTATGTGGCTGAAGGTATTTAAATTTACATTATGTTCTAGCCTTAAAGAATTTTTTTTTTATAAAATGATGTATTATTGGTATCTGTCACCAGATAAATTGTCTAGAATGTATAAAGGTACTTTGAATCTTAGTTGGATGAACAGCATGAAGGGACATTTTACCATGTTTCGTGGGCATGTGAAAAAGCTAAAAAAAATTGGATACAAATCCATACATAAATCCAGAATATATTAAAGGTTAAAGTACAACTGAAACCAGAGAGTTTTCTTTTGGGATTAATGGACAGGCAATTAGAAAAAAGTCATGGAAATCTGTTTTTTATATATGATAACAGCAGTGAGATTATTATATGCTCAAAAGTGGAAGGACTTGGCACTACCCACAATGGAGGAATGGCTGGTGAAGATGATGGAACTTGCTGAGATGGCTAAATTACCTTCTTTGATTAAAGAAAAAAAAAACAAAAACACACACACAATGTGAGGGAATATGTTCCTGAAGGAGGGGGTGATGTGGTGGATTTCAGTCCTGCCACTGATTTCCAGGAAGGAGGGAGCTCATTCTAGGCAGGTAAGGGGATTCACAGTCTGGAGACTGTTGCTGGGAAAGTTAAGAGGTTCAAAGTAGCTCCACCCTAGAGTCTCCCAGGTTATTTACCCTTAGGTGTCATGACCCCGTTGCAAGGCACAAAGAGCCTCACAACATGGATCATGATCATTAAGAAAGAGAGGAAGCAGATAATCAAATCAACGCTTAAACCAAGCACCCAAAGCACCCACACCCATGGACTCATACGCAGATGAATAGAAGGACTTCAGATAAGCAGCGATAACCCGCACCTGGTGCCCTGGAGGACACACCTGAACCAAGAGGACAAGGACAGCAACCGGGAAAACACCCACACAGCCATCAAGAAACCCATCAAGGGGAATGGGGACAATGGAGGGTGGAGAAGCACGGGACCCCGCAAGAGGGGTATAAACAGGACACCTCACCACCGCACCACCATTCCCATTTTTCTCTCTGTCAGTACCGTTTCAATAAACCGGAAATCCTTAATCCCTATTAAGTGAGTCCGTGTCTTATTCGGAACGAGGCTGGTCCTGACATAAAAACGGGAATCGACAAAACCTCTTTACCTAGCACCCATCCAACCCACTTGTGAGGGACCCAGCTAGGCTTGAAGACCAACGGATCGTGGCAACGCAACCACTCGGCACCCAGCGGCAAAGCTCCCCTCCCCTCGGGCGGGATGCGCCTGAGGTCCCGGCGGCGCAATGCCCAGGTAAGCCCGGGGTCCAACTCGGGGGAAGAGGAGTGGGAGGGAAACACCCTGGTGTCCCGTGGCCCGCGGGCCACCGTGGACGAGATAGGGGGATCCTCTCTTGGCTCGCCCGAGACCCCGGAGGGACCGAGGGACGGACCGTCATCCACGACGACTGGAGGCGAGAGCGAGCAGAGAGCCGAGCGCACTGGCAGGAGTTCACGGACAGCGGTGAGGCTAGACGCGCTGGAGGAGGGGGTGCAGGCGATACGGCTACTGCTCCAGCAGCTGACGGTGGCGCAGGAACCCCATGGCGGCAACAGCGTGGAGGCCACCGGAGTTCCAGAGGCGCACCCGGTGGACAGGCAGAGGAATGGCCCAGCGGACAGCGGCACCCACGGCAGGGCCCGGCTCCAGGAGCCCACCCGACGACTGGAGGCGCACCTGGACGAGAGACAGAGTGACGACCCTGCAGGTGGCGGCGACCACGGCGGAGCCTGGTTCCAGGAGCCCACCAGATGGATGACATCCCACCCTCCCACCCTGTCGAGGAGACAACCTGCAGACGAGGAGACCCGGCAAAAGAGGGCACCGACACCGCCAGACACCTGGAGACGAATCGACCCACACCAGCCCCCGCAGAGCACGCTGCATGGCCCAGATGTGACCTGGAGCCAGACCAGAACGGCAGCCAAGGACTTTGGCATAAAGTTCGACAGGGACCCCTCGAAACTCTCCTTCTTCTTAACGAACGCTAGGTACTACCTGGAAGAGTGGGGCCCCTGCTTCCGGACTGAAAGGGGCAAAGTTAATGCCCTGGCCATAAAACTAAAAGGACGGGCCGCTGATTGGTACGTCCAACTGTGCCAATCAGGCGCCCTGGCGCTGCAGGACAGCACAGAGTTCCTTCGGGCAATGGAACTACACTTCAGGGACCCCCTGGAGCAAGAAAGAGCAAAATGGACTTTGAAAACGCTCTGGCAAGGACAGCGCCCCATGGCAGAGTATGCCATGGAGTTCCAAGCCCTGGCCGGAAAAGTAGAAGTCTGGTCTCAATCAACCCTGATTGAGAAATTTAAAGAAGGACTCAACCTGAACGTGCTCAGGTGGGCACTCTGTCGCAACAACCCCAACTCCCTGACCGAGTGGATCCGGCTGGCAGGGGAAGCAGAGGACGCCCACAACACTTTCCTCCAAGCCAAGAGGGAAGCACAGCAGGCAGAGGCGGCGAGACCTTCACGGACAGCTGCAAGGCTGGGGAAGGCAAGATCCCAACTGTGGAAAGAGGAATGGGACCGGCGATTTGCAAAGGGGCAGTGCTTCACGTGCGGCAAGGACGACCATAAGGCAGCAGCCTGCCCCAAACAGACACCCAGAGAGAACACGCAGAGGGCACCAGCCGCACCAACCCCAGCACCAAGAAAGTGACCAGCAGCGAGGGGGGAGTATCGAGCCAGACAGTTCCCCTACAGCTCAGAGGAGGAGGGAAGCAATCCCAACGAGCTGACGGAAAACACCAGCCACCTGGCCTAATGGGCGCCAAAGGACAGGTGGAAAAGAGCAACAGGCGCACCGACAGAGGAGTGAGTGAAGAATGCCCCACCCTCTATGTCCGTGTCACCCTCACCCATGGGGAAAAGACTGAAAAGGTCTGGGCACTGATTGATTCAGGCTGCTCAAAAAGCTTAATGCACCCGGACCTGGTAGCCGCGCTGAACCTCTGCTGCTATCCACTTCAGCACCATTTGGTGTTTACTCAGCTTGATGGATCAGCAGCGGGAGGGGGCCCGGTCACCCAATACACCAGCAAAACTGCTCTACGGCTCGGCAGCCATGAGGAAAAATTGGCTTTCATCATGGCACCGGTGGGGCAACCCCTACTGATACTAGGGATCCCGTGGCTTGTGCAGCATAACCCAGTCATCAACTGGAAAACCAGAGAGATCAAGTTTGCTGACGGGCACTACCAAGCACCCACAGGGGACAGGGTCTCCCAGGCAGCAATGGGAAGGGCAACGACTACCTCGGAGCACAGAGGGACGGCGTTGGCAGACAGCCTGCCACCAAACTGCGTGGACTTTGCAGACATCTTCTGCGAGAAGGAAGCGGACAGACTCCCCCCTCACAGAAAAACAGACTGCTCCATCGAACTGGTACTGGGGGTGCCCCTACCCAAACCCAAAATGTACGCCATGACCCCGAGGGAGCTGGCAGCATTAAGGGACTTTATAGATAAGAACTTGGCGAGGGGTTTTATCGAGCCTGCAAACTCCCCAGTAGGAGCGCCAGTCCTCTTTTGCAAAAAAAAGGACAGGTCACTGCGGCTCTGCACAGATTACCGGGGCCTGAACGCAGTATCTGTATCCAATAAAAGCCCACTGCCCCTAATAAAGGACATATTGTCCCACCTGGCAAAGGGCAAGGTATTCTCTAAACTAGACCTAAGGGAAGCCTATTACCGCATAAGGATACGGGAGGGGGATGAGTGGAAAATGGCCTTCAACTGCCCATTGGGGTTGTTTCAATACAAGGCGCTACCTTTTGGACTGGCAGGGGCACCGGGTGTATTTATGCAATTAATCAACGAGGTCCTGCGTGACCACCTTTTTAAGGGGGTGCTGGTTTACCTCGATGATGTGCTAATATACACTGAAACAGAGCGTGAGCACGAACGGTTGTTAAGGGAAGTGCTCAAGAAACTTCGCAAGGCAGAGCTGTTTGCCAAGCTCTCCAAGTGCGAGTTTCACAAACAACAAATTGACTATTTAGGGTACAGGATTTCGGAAAAAGGGATTGAAATGGACCCGAGCAAGGTCCAAGCAATACTGGCGTGGGAGCGCCCACGCACGAGGAGACAACTTCAAAGTTTCCTTGGATTCACGAATTTTTACCGGGGGTTCATCCCGGGGCTGGCAGAGATTGTACTGCCCCTGACCAACCTCCTAAAGACCAAGGGTTTGGGGGACACTCGCAAATCGAGAAACCCAGGGGCGGTGCTAAACTGGACAGCTGACTGTCAAACGGCGTTCGAGAGACTAAAAAACCTGTTTACAGCTGAGCCAGTATTACAACATCCTGACCCCACCAAGCCCTTCGTGGTGCAGGTAGACGCCTCTGACTTCTCCATCGGAGCTCTCCTGCTACAAAGGGACTCTGACAACCAGCTGAAACCCTGCGCGTACCTTTCCCGCAAATTCTCCGAAACGGAGCAGAGATGGCACGTATGGGAAAAGGAGGCATTCGGAGTGAAAGCAGCTCTGGAAATGTGGAGGCACCTGCTGGAAGGGGCAGCCTGCCGCTTCGAGGTCTGGACAGACCACAAGAACCTGGAGGCTCTCAGCACGCCTAAACGCCTCAGCCCAAAGCAGGTGTGCTGGGCACAGTTCTTCAGCCAGTTCAATTTCACGCTGAAATTTATACCGGGCAGGAAGAACTTCCTGGCAGATGCCCTCTCCCAACGGCCACAGGATGACACGCAAGCCTCAGACATTGTGGGGACGGTATGGACCAACAAACAACTGGGCTGCCCAGCTGTCACACACAGCCAGACGAGGAATCAGCGCATGCCAGCACGAACACAAGAAAACGAACAGAGCCGCCGTTCAATTTCACCCAACTGGCAACAAAGACTTGCACAAGCACTACAAACAGATACATGGTTACAAAACAACTGACACCTTGTATCTATCAAGGACAGCCTAGCCTGGAAAGAGAAAGTCTTGTACGTACCAGAGTCACTGTGGGGGGAAGTTTTAAATCGCTCACACAATGACAAGACTGCGGGGCATTTTGGGTTCGTAAAAACCCTACATCTAACGAGACGGCAATTTTGGTGGCCAACCCTGAGAAAAGACTGTTGGCAGAATGCTGGGAAAGCCTTTAGCCCAGGAGAGATCAGAAAAGTCACACACACCAGGCATATCTATAAAAATAATTTATTTACAAAAAGCAAAACATATTTAAAGGACTTAGCTCTCCTGGCTTGCTACATATCGGCAGAGAGAAAAAGAGGAAGTAAGAAACAAGTCCGGGCAGGTTTCCTCCCCCCAGGCAATTTGCATGAAGCACGTGCAAGGAGACAATCAAATACAACCTCTTCACCGGGCCAAAATGATTAGGTACAATAGCAGTCTTAATCGTTAGTAGGAAAACCTCAACACTCCCCTTTTTACACTATAGATTAAGATGCAAACCAATCTTCTCTGACAATTTATATGTCTTTCCATTCACATTACTTTACCATTATCTCCCCTTTGGTTTAACAGAAAGCTACCATCCTTCTTCCTGTTTTTTTCCAAACCTAGGTAATTGGTCACAACTCCAAGGCTTTTTAATATGAAATGCCTTTTCATGCAGGCTTCAAAATCAAGCCTTTGTTTTTCTGTTGATGTGAACAGCAGCAAATCATCAACATAAATGCACAGATAGATACAGCCTTGTTTGTCCTTCTTCATATATACACAGGGATCTGCTTTTCCTTTTTTAAAAACCAAAACTCTGCAGTTTTTCATCTAATTTTTGGTTCCAGGATCTAGCAGCTTGTTTTAACCCATAGATTGACTTCTGCAGTTCACAGACTAGATTCTCCCCTTTTTCATAGCCAGGGTGTTGCTGCATGTATAATCTGTGGTCTAAATCACCATAGAGAAATGCAGTTTGAATGTCATAGTGGTTAATTGATATTCCCTTGAGTGCAGCAACTTTTAACAGTAATCTAATTGATTCACCTTTAGTAACTGGTGCAAAAGTCTTGTCAAAGTCTAAATCTTTCCTTTGAGTGAACCCTTTTGTAACCAACCTTGCTTTATATTTTTGGATTTTGCCATCAGCATCCCTTTTCAGTTTGAAAACCCACCTACAACCCAGACAGCGTTCATTGGGAGGTAGATTTACCAGTTTCCATGTTTTATTTTCTTTCAAGGATGCTAATTCCTGTTGCATGGTAGAATGCCAATTTTGTGCAATCTCAGGTGATAAAGCATTCACTTGTTCTAAAGACTCAGGTTCTGTGAATATGTGAAAAGCCTTTACTGTTTCAGCCTGAAAACGTGATGGAGGAACGCCTTTATTACTCCTCTGAGATCTGCGAGGTAATACAGGGCTTAAATTTTGACTCCTATCACTTTCCTGAGAAGCATCTATCTCATCAGACAGATCTTCAGTTTGCTTTTCTGGTTTAATGTCCTCATCAGGCAAAAGATCACCATCAGCAAGTTCTTGCTGTTCTCTTGTGGTGGTCAGATCAACTGGAGAGCTAGAATTTAATCTCCCCCAGTTTTGTTCAGCAAAAGAAGCGCTTTTGCTAATTATTAATTTCTCTCCCATTACGAACCTGTAGCTCCTCTGGCTTTGTTCATAGCCAACAAAGATGGCTTTCTTTGTTGTGGGGCCTCCTTTCCTTCTCTGCTGTTTTGGAATGTGAACCCATGCAGTGCTACCAAACACTCTAAGATGGTTTACCTTTGGTTTCACACCATAAAACAAATGGAATGGAGTGTCCTGAATCACAGAGTTATACAACCTGTTCTGTACGTAAGTGGCAGTAGATATGGCCTCTCCCCAGTACTTAAAACATAATCGTGAATCTTTTAACATGCATTCCATCGCATTTTGCAAGGTTCTGCCCTTTCTTTCAGCAACACCATTTTGCTGAGGGGTGTAAGGGTTAGAAAGAATTTGTTCTATCCCTTTTTCCACTAGGAACCTTCTGCATTTGTGAGAAAGGTATTCTCCTCCTCTATCACATTGGAGTGCAGATACAGGCCTAGGGAATTTTCCATTTGTCCATGTCACAAAACTTTTAAATTTCTCAAATGCTTCATCTTTATGTTTTAAGATGTAGATAAATGTGTATCTTGAGAAATCATCAATGATGGTCATTGCATACCATGCTTGTCCAAGACTTGGAGCAAAAGGACCAATAATGTCAGAGTGTACAATTTCCAAAGGTCTAGTTGTAACTCTGTCACTGTGCTTACTCACAGGAGCTTTTAGTGTTTTGCATTCTTTGCAAACTACACAGTCTAAGTATTTATCACAGGGTTTTATCTTTAGGTCAGCACACAGCTGTGGCATTTGTGCTATATACTTGAAATTAGCATGACCAAATCTCCTGTGCATCAGGTGTACACATTGGTCATGATATGGCGTGTTGCCAACTGCAGCCTTGCAGCTTGGCTTCCTTGCATTTTGCACAATGTACAAGGAGTCTTTTAACATACCAGTAGCACACAATTTCCCATTTTTTCGTATCTCACAACCATTTTTCTTAAATGTTATGATATACCCTGTTGCAGCCAATTGTGCCACAGATAAAAGGTTTGATTGTAAATTTGGCACATACAACACACCTTTTACAGTTTCTCCTAAGCAGGATAAATACAAGTCACCTTGTCCCATAATTTTGGTCACAGACCCATCAGCCAAAGATACACTTTGTCTTTCAGTTTTAGACAGTGACACAAAAGAGCTTTTACAATTACATAAATGACAACTGGCCCCAGAATCTAACACCCATACATCAGAATTACCCTTCTCAGCAACCTGTGCAACTTGGGTTGTCTGAAAAGCCTTCTTCTGTGTTGTCCTTGTGTTCTTCTTCTCTGTCTTTCTACTCTTGGGTCTCATGGCACAGTCTCTTTGCAAATGTCCAGCTGAACCACAAGTGAATCATCGCTGCTGGCTAGTGCTGTGGCCTCAGATTCCTTTCCCTTCTTTTCCCTCATTTTCTGGTATTGCAGCTTTCCAGAAGAGATGGGGGGGAATCTTTCCTCTCTCTTCTCCCATTCAGCGAGTAAGCGCTGTGTAACATACGATGGGGTGAGGTCTGCTTCAGGCATAGCCTCCAGGGTACAAATCAGTGTGTCCCACGTTGCATTTAGTGAGGACAGGAGGATATAGGATTTTGTGAGAGGTGTAAAATCCATTCCTCTCTCCTGCAACTCAACAAACAGCTGCTGAATATAATGCAGGTGCTCAGGAAGGCTATCTCCTTCTGCAAGGTAGGCTTTGTACAGCTTTTCGTCAGGGTAACTTTACTCCCTGCTGTTGCCTTTACATATAAGTCTCTCAAAGCGTCCCAAAGTTGCTTTGCAGACTGCATGACTCGCATGTGGACTAGCTGATTGTCCTCAACTCCCAAGATAATGGTGGCTCTAGCCCACTCATCCTGTCTCAGCCATTCAGCACTGGGATTTTGGGGGTTTTGCTCACCAATTGGCAGCCAAAGATTCTCTCTGCGAAGATACATCTCCATCTTCAGGGCCCAATTCAAATAGTTGGTCTCTGATAGGTGCTCCAGAGGCATCGCTGAGGGCTGGGAGGTAGCCATGGCTTCTTCCTTCTTTTGCAAGTCACCTCAGCTGGCTTCTTTGTCCTGTAGACCGGCAGTTGCTGGAAAATCTCCAGGTGGCTCCAAAGAAAATCTTCACAGGTCTTTGCTACCTGCCTTTAAATGTGGAGCTGATCTCTCTTGGTTTTACTGAGTTTTACTGGGCCCATAACCTGTTGGCAGAATGCTGGGAAAGCCTTTAGCCCAGGAGAGATCAGAAAAGTCACACACACCAGGCATATCTATAAAAATAATTTATTTACAAAAAGCAAAACATATTTAAAGGACTTAGCTCTCCTGGCTTGCTACATATTGGCAGAGAGAAAAAGAGGAAGTAAGAAACAAGTCTGGGCAGGTTTCCTCCCCCCAGGCAATTTGCATGAAGCATGTTTGAGGAGACAATCAAATACAACCTCTTCACTGGGCCAAAATGATTAGGTACAATAGCAGTCTTAATCGTTAGTAGGAAAACCTCAACAAAGACATTAAAGACTATGTAGCCACCTGCCCCACATGTGCCACCTCCAAATGGAAGGGGGGGAAACCTCAAGGGCTGCTGCAGCCAGTAGCCAGCCCCTCTCGCCCCTGAGAAGAAATTTCCATGGATTTTATTGTAGACCTCCCACCCAGCCAAAGGAAAACAGTCATCTGGGTGGTAAAAGACTATTTCTCAAAGCAGGCACACTTCATCCCGTGCGCAACCATCCCTTCCGCACAACAGCTGGCACGCCTGTTCCTGACACACATATACAGGATACACGGTGCCCCCTGTCGGTTGGTGACCGATAGGGGCACACAGTTCACGTCAAAATTTTGGAGGGAATTTTTAAAACTCATTGGCACCAAACAGGCACTGTCAACGGCTTGGCATCCACACACAGACGGATCTACGGAGATCCTAAACTCAACCCTTGAACAATTCCTGAGGGCATTCATAAATTACCAACAAGACAACTGGGTGGACCTACTACCTTTTGCAGAGGTAGCCTATAACAATGCAGTACACCAGAGCACGGGCCACACCCCATTTAAGGTGGTCTACGGAAGGGACTTTGTACCGATACCAGAACTACCTCAACCAGATGCCCCACCCTGCTCACCAGACAACTGGGTGGCACAACTGGCGACAACCTGGCCAATCATCCAAACGGACCTCGCAGATGCACAAACCAAGTACAAGAAATTTGCGGACAATCACAGGGTGGAGGCACCGAACTACAAAGTGAGAGATAGGGTCTACCTCTCCACTAAGTTCATAAAAACCTCACAACCCTCAAAGAAACTGGCACCGAAATTCATCGGACCCTTCAAAATCACAGAAGTAATCAATCCGGTGACATTCAAACTGGAACTGTCACACAATCTACGACGGATCCATCCGGTATTCCACTGTACCTTGCTGAAACCAACAAGCCCATCCAAATGGCACATGGAAGACCCACCACTCCCACCCATCATGATAGATAAACAACAGCAGTTTGAGGTACTGGAGGTACTGGACTCAAGAAGGCAAAGGGATACTCTACAATACCTCATTAAATGGAAGCATTTCCCACACCCAGAGTGGGTCCAGGCACAACACCTCTTAGCAAAACAACTGACTAGACGTTTCCACGAGGCATACCCAGGGAAACCAGCACCCTAAAGACATCTTCGGGGGGCAGCATGTCATGACCCCGTTGCAAGGCACAAAGAGCCTCACAACGTGGATCATGATCATTAAGAAAGAGAGGAAGCAGATAATCAAATCAACGCTTAAACCAAGCACCCAAAGCACCCACACCCATGGACTCATATGCAGATGAATAGAAGGACTTCAGATAAGCAGCGATAACCCGCACCTGGTGCCCTGGAGGACACACCTGAACCAAGAGGACAAGGACAGCAACTGGGAAAACACCCACACAGCCATCAAGAAACCCATCAAGGGGAATGGGCACAATGGAGGGTGGAGAAGCACGGGACCCCGCAAGAGGGGTATAAACAGGACACCTCACCACCGCACCCTCATTCCCATTTTTCTCTCTGTCAGTACCGTTTCAATAAACCGGAAATCCTTAATCCCTATTAAGTGAGTCCGTGTCTTATTCGGAACGAGGCTGGCCCTGACATTAGGTCAGTTAGAGTAGCTTTAGTCTCGCAAGATTCTGTCTGTATGGTGAAAGCAATAAAGGACTGGAGTTTGGAATATACTGACTCGACACTGTTCTTGGGCTGGCCTTGACATCAATCTTGCCAGACTAAAGCTACTCTAACTGACCTAAGGGTAAATAACCTGACAGACTCTAGGGCACAGCTACCTTGAACCTCTTAACTTTCCCAGCAACAGTCTCTGGAGTGTGAATCCTCTTACCTGCCTGGAATGTGCTCCCTACTTCCTGGGAATCAGTGGCAGCACCAACTTCCATCACAAACAACATCTACATTTGCAGCTGACTGGAAACCCTTATAGACATTTTGCATGAAACACAACAAAATGCACTTATTATTTGTGGTTTTGATGATTAGAAAAAAAAATGGACAATAGAAAAAAGTGAGCTTTTTTTTTTTGTAATCATAGAGTAAGAGTTAACTTTGTAATTGTAGTGATATTTCTTGCAGAAGAAATTGGAAGCTTCTTCTATTTCTTTTTGTTCTCTCTTTTTGCACTTTTTCTTTCTTCTTTCTTCTTCCTTGTTTTCCTTGTTTCTTTTACTGCTTATTAGTTTGTGTTAGTTTTTATGTTCTTTGTAAAACATTTAATAAAAAATATTTTTTAAAAAAGATGGTGAATATATCTAATGCTCATGCCTCCTACTTTCCCCACAACAACAACCCTGTGAGGAGAGTTGGGCTGAGAGAGAGGGACTAGTCCGAAGTCACCCAAGTGGCTTTCATGCCTAAGGCGGGACTAGAACTCACAATCTTAAGCACCTTAACCACTACACCAAATGGGTTTTCTACATATAGTCACCAGCCTTATCATTAGCCTATGCAGCTCTTGAATCGTGTTCTGCAATTTTGTTATGGCTAAACATTTCAATCAGACCTGGAGTGGCACCATTTCTGGTGATCTGTGTGCAGCCTTTCACATTTCTCCAACCAAGTATCCCATTTGTAGGTAGAGAAATAAAAAAAAATGATCTCTCCAGGTTTATTTATTTACTTATTTATTAATCAAATTTCTGTCACTGCCCATCTCCCCCCAAAAAGGTTAAGGAACAATTCTCCCTAAGCGTCCCAACAGCAGGACTTTATTGGAGAGTTAGTATGAGGATGGCAACTGTTTCCTATCTGTAATGCTGACGTCAACTTGGTATGGACCAGTTCATGTATTCTTCTGGGTATACTGCAAGAAACAAAGATAGTTGTCACCTATGAGTGGAAAGAGAGTTCTGCAACTATTCAGGTATTTCTCAGGAGACAACACGTTAACAGAAGAGAAACAGCAACTCACCCAAGTCGGTATATTGTTGCAATGCGATTTGAATACAAAGATGACTGTGAGTAGTTTAACAAAACGGAGAGCACAATGGCCATTAATAATGGCAGCATCCCAAGCAGCGAATGCCTGAGGCATTCTTCCCGAAGGTCAGTCACAATGCACATTCCAATTCACTGCTTTTTATTTTATTTTTATTTTACTTTACCATTGCCTAGAATCAGAAATCCAATTACTGCTGTTTTGTATGTCAGTGTCTTCATCAACAGCATGCAAGAGAAAAAGCAAAGGCATAGTTAGGTGACATTTTCTTAGCTGTAGGCAGATCTGATTAATGAGGCAGGTCCTAAATTAGCTCTGCTTGTTTTATTTTGGTTTTCCCCTCCCCAGCTCCTGCCCACCACCAACCCTCATCCCAAATAGATCTCTTTTTTTTTGCACTGTTATACGATCCTTCTTAAAATGCTGCACCGTTTTAATCACAAATAAGCATGCTGAAATATATTGAACTTCTTAAGCTTTAGTAGCCAACCATTCATGTCCTGCTTATCCCTTAAACATGATGGTATATGATTTGGTATTAACACACTCACGTGCACCCTTTTAGATAAATCTGAAGGTAGGCAGAGCTGTAGTTCCTAAAGTAACAATGTCAAGCAGAGTCTGTCAATTAAACTCCTGTGAAGAAGGCTTTCGGCAGGCTATATTTTAGCCTCTATAATAAAAAAACAAGCTTATAGATATTCAGATATTTGCCTGAATGCATAAGAACTAAAATGAAAGGTTCTAATTACAAGAGTTGTTCTATGCAATTTCAAATCAACAGCATAAAGCAGGGTTCACCGTAATCTTTCTAGGTCCTCTCTTACATCATGCAGTGAGATCTTTTCCTTCCTCCAGTTTACTTAAAAATACCACTCTTTCTCATGGTTGCAAAATCCCTCAAGATATCATAATTTCCTTCCTGAGAAACCAGATCAGCCAAGAATGCCAAATCTTCAGTGATATTCCTCTCTCCCCTCCCCCTTTAATTCAGGGGCAGAGCTACTGTATATGCTATACTGGAGTTAATTGGTGCCTGCAAGTACCACAGTGACCTTACTGGGCATCTGAGAGTCTGTGCCAGTGCAAATTAGTCTTGATTCTATTCTCTTTTGTTCTCTTATGTAATTAGGGATCTCCTGATCATTTAAATCCAGTCCATTACTGCATTAGTAAGTTGAAGTTTTGTAAGAAACAGTTGGCTATTCCCATTGCATTCACTGAATGGCAGGAAAATGTTCTGACATCTTCCCTTGTATGGGTTTCAACCAACATTCTACGTTCTACAACAACCAAATGAGGTGAAATCATATAACATCAGATTTCTTTATTACTGACTCAACCAATGAGGAAAGAGCGCAACAAAGGCAAATCAGTAGAGTATCAAAATGTCCTTAGAGAACCTGTAAACATGACATGTAAATGTATAAAGAAAAGGAAAAAAAATCAATGCTTCTTTGAAATAAATGTTTTAAGGATGTCACTATACTGGCAATTGGAAATAGATTTGCAGCTGTAATCAAAAGCTTTACTCCTAGTAGATAAATGTGTAATAATACAGCCTTCAAATTTTATAAATTGCTTAAATGTCAAGTCTGTGTATTTATTTAAATATTAAAGAATCTTATTCAATGCTTTTACTGAGCATATTCCAAATGTTTTACAGTATTACCATTTTTATCATCTAATCATGCTATCAATAAAACTTCAGGAAATAGAAAAAGATACACTATAAATGGTACCACGTAGCAGCAGGAATACAATCTAAAAATCACATTAGAAGTCCCATAAAGCAGCAGAAAAACAGCAATAAGCAGTTCCAGTTTTCCATTATAAAGGCTAGCTGATATTTTTTGAAGGATATCTATGTGAGAAAAGGAGGAAAGCTAGGCAAGTTTGGATGTTCCATAAATGGGGTGCCACTACTGAAGAGGCTGTTTTGTCTGAAGGGAAATCTCTTAAGTTACCTACCAATGTTAACTGTAACAATGTTTCTGCTCCACTCATGGATGGCCCTATATGCCTAGAAGTTCACAGATTAGGACTGGACAAAGCTTCAAAGGGGGGCTTCACTTTGATAAAGGTTCAAACAAAGCTGCTTCATTAAGAGTGAAGCAACCAGGCTGGTTTACCTCAGTCCAGTTCATAGCCCCTCTTAACCTCATCGCAAAGAAGGCACGCCAAGTGTTTCTAGGTTTGGCAGCTTCAGCAAACACTGCAGGACAGTCCACTGTATTCACTAAAGGAGACACAACCTGAAACTCCCTTGGTGCATATCAAAGTGTTTCCAAGTTGGACAACTTTGCTAAATGCTTAAGGAGATTCTACTGTTCATGCTGAAGATGGCTAACCTTGAGGCTGCTCAGGGCACACTATTTTTTTCTGGGCTGGGCAGCTCTGGCAACCCCAAAGCTCCTAAACTAGAAGTAGCAGATGAGAAAGCAGAGAGGACCTTCTCCCACAGCATTGAAACAATGTAGAGAACCACAAAGCAGTTCCAAGCCACCCAAATTGCTTGAGTGGTACAAATCAGGTGGCCTTTCTGCTCCAGTGAAGTGAATCAGGTCACCTTGGTTTGTACAGGCCTAATATATATATATATATATGTTCTTCTGAATTTAGGAGAACCTCAATGCTCTCCTGAAAGAAGAGGAAATTAGGTCCCCCCCACCCCCAGCAGAGATTTCTAAAATGGGTATTGTTGGGCATGATGGGTGAGAAAGAAAAAAAATGCACTTTATAGGAAAGTAAGAAATGAATTAGGCTCAGAATTGGCTCAAAAATGAGCCACCCTATCAGTTGGCTTGGCAGAATGACAAGAGGTGGGTGGCTCAGCCATAGTTTGTGTAAAGACTTTTGCCTTGTGGTTTCTCTGCAAGTGAGATTATTATGTAATGCCAATGCACATCTCTAGATGGGCTGGAGATCACTTGTATGGCATGGGAATCAGGCTCATAGCAAAACCAGAGGATTGAAAGATCTTACACATAATTCTAGTTGTAGAGACACAAGCCAGGCATAGCTTTTACAAATACAGGGCTGGGAATGACTTACTACAGTTTTAGATAACGTAGCAGAACATTTTTGTCAGGTTACCCAACTATTTCACCTCTATCTTCTGAGGGCTTGGCTAAAATAGAGAAGAAATGTCTTAATACTATCGCTAAATATCAATATTTGGGGTTTAATGCAACAATTCTGGAGGCACGTAGTGAGTACACTTCATCTTACAATTTCACTTTCCACGACACAGGCCAAATAATTGGCCCAGAACATTTTTCATGCTGTATTAGAAAGAGGAACGGATTTGAATATAACTAGCTACAAAATGTATGTTTGCATGGCTGGAATGCAAGCTATATAAAAATAGACATTGGGCTGCTAATAGTAAATGCAATACTCTCAGAAAGAAAGAAAAAAAGATTAATTGTCCATTATAATAATAAATCAAGTTTAAAATATGCACCAAAATTTCTTTAAAACAACAACAACAAACAAACCTACCAACATCCTTTAGAATATTCAGAGTGATTTGTTCCTTTAAAAAAGCCAATCTATTTATTTATCTTAGGCTTTGTATTAACAGAGGCAGTAAATAATACATTTTTCCCTTGGAAAATGTTGTTAGACTAAGTGTGCTCCATCAATAATGTACCGCAAGAAATCCTTTGTGTCTTGATTTAAACTCTAAAACTCATTTATTATTGACCAGATGAGGTGGAAAAAATGAGATTACATTTTACTTGGAGTTGTCAAGTGCTTCATTTAATATATATCTTAGGCCTCTTGATATTCAAATGACAACAGGCTTCTTACCCCCAGTGCTGCTTTGTGGCAATAATGGGGTCAGATGTTTTGCTTTGGGAAAGCAAATACTTTCAACATATGGTACAACTTGTCAAAAATGTGCTCTTTCTAATTGTCTCTTGGAGGCCAAAGCTGCACATACATTTCTTGTACTGCCATTATTGTTTGCATCTTAAAGTGATCAGCTCCTGAGAAAATAGCCAGTTCACTATGACTTTATGCAGCTTATTTGTTGGTCCTTTACTTTTTAAATTGTGTGTAGGGTTATTCAAGTTCGGAGAAGAAAAAGAACTACTCTATCTACTCAGTGGTGGTGGAGGTTGTGATGATGATGATAATGATGGATGATGGTGGCAACAACTACTAGAACTACTGTGCCATGCCTCAGATTTAAAGGTAAAAAGGAGTTCTGGAGCATGTGAGAGGCACCCACATAATGCCAGTCTTGAACTCCTTAAACCAAAACATGCCTTCTCCCAAGATCAAGCTATCACTGCAGAGGTCAGCTTCATGATCCCAGGAAAATAAATAACTACTTTAAGCTGTTCCAGAGAGGTGCTAGAAGGGTCCCATATACTCTGATACATCTTCCTACCTTCAAATCCAAAATGCTCCTGTGCCCCATTTATCACCTCGCTTTACAGATCACAAGAAAATACATAGATAGCCAACAAGTTTAAAATATTAAATATGTTATAAGAGAAAGAGAAGAAAATAGAAACCTGAGTAAAAGTCTCCTGTGGTATCTTGGGATAAAATCTTACAGAGCCAGAAGCAATGCTATAAGGCATGTCGATTTTCACTCCATACTGGGAGGGAGACATTGGACTTCAAAAGAAGAAATGGGAAAAAAAATGGATTCTTTCTTTGCCCTCTGTCTCTCCCTGCCACAGATAATCTAGAGAAACACAGCATTTAGACCTCAGCTTGTCTGCTCTGGGCTCTGTCTCAGTGGAAAAAAAAAATAGACACAAAAATGCAACCTGGGCTTAAGGGAATAATATCTAAAGACCCCCAACCTTACTCATGTGAGCTGTACATGATATAGATGTAAAAGTGTGTTTAGCTGCAGCCCTGATTTGGACCTATAAAGGCTTGGTCAGAGATAAATAATCCATAACCCATAAGCCACTCATGAACTGGTCTCCCTTCCGATTTTCCAGTGGATTCACCATCCTTGGCAAAAAGACTGTCTCCAACTCAAGCAATAAGCAGCAACACAGAACTGCAGAGGCAAGAATCAGCTAAGGTAGCAAAAGGGTTCCACAGACAAGAGGGTCCAAGAGGCAAATTCAGGAAAGAAACCAGGTCTAGCCCAAGAATTCAGTCCTTGGGAGCAAGCCAATCTTAGCAGCATATAAGGTTACTAGGTCATCTTCAGCTAGACAGTTATATATCCCAACTCTGCCCTAAGTCAACTAGACTGCATTGGTTCAGTTTAGATTGCTGTCTACTTAGGAGCAACATGTGACTTCTGAGTAGTCAGTTATTCCCAAGGACTTTTCCTCTGCATCCTCACACTGCAACTTTCTGTCCTCTGGATTAACCTGCAGCCACTTTTCCTTTGGATAATGTTCAGGGAATTTGTGATTAGGATTAATTTGGGTAACAGGGATAAGTTGTTCCCTGCTTGTCCTGCTGACCTCTGGCTCTTGAGCACCATCACATGGCTCCTTCTCAATCGCTTAACAGGGGCATTATACGTGCAATTGTTTGGGGAGGTGGAATAATGAAGTTTTCAGCACAATTATCCTTTCTTAAAAACAGAACAAAACAAAACAAAAAAACTACTGAATTATGACACATCTGGTGTACTTATTTCCCTAAAAAAATCAAAAGGCCCTTCCCTGCAAAATATAAACTGAGTTGGAATTGCAAACCAGTCCTCTCTAGAAATGCCAGCATGTCACTGATGTTTCCTCCTGCAGTTGACCCCCCCCCCCAAATTTCCCTGCCTCATTCCCCTCCAGTAGCTCACATCTCCTTCCACAAATAGTAAATGGAGAGTCCCAAGTGGCATCCCAATCTGTACCTATGGATTTTCCTCTACATTCATTTTTTAATTGTATGGACCGAATTTTCTCCTGCTTCTCCTCCTCCTTCCCTCGTTTTCTCCCAGATGAATGCCCTTTTCTAAAATAGGTGGGCTGCAGATCCCATCCAGAACACAAGGAGGGCAAAGCAACCCTGAATCTGTAGAGCAGGGTTTCTCCACCAGGGTTCTGTGGCACCCTCCGGTTCCACAAGTGGTCACTAGGGGTTCCTTGGGAGATCATGATTTATTTAAAAAAATATTTTTCAAATTCAAGCAACATCACATTAAAGAGGTAAGTTTCATTCCTTATTTTCAGTTTAAGAACACTATTCATACATATATATACAAGCCTACACATAAAGCAAATAAAATAATTTTGTAACTTCTGGCTTATATTTGAGCCTGAAGGTGCAAGGGTTCCCCAAGGCCTGAAAAATATTCAAGGGTTCCTCCAGGGTCAAAAGGTTGAGAAAGGCTGCTCTAGAGAGTTCATTCCAAAGCAGTTAAGCCAGAGTGGGTGGGAGGGTGGACCAACAGATATAGGTAATATACTGTAGATGATAGAGATGGAGGAGATAGAGACAGAGGTAGAGATAATGAGAGAGAGAGAGAGAGAGAGAGAGAGAGAGAGAGAGAGAGAACCAGCTAAGAGATCCCTTTGATAAATTCTGGTAATTCCTTATTCTTCAATGCTTGCGAATCATTTAGAGCCTCTGAACTACGTATTAATATCTTCCTTTTGATCAACAGTTCCCAATGACTGGTCCAGCAGAGGCTATGTATCTCTTATAGGATTAGAAGAGGCTGTGCTCTTCTTAGGTATCATACTGTGTTATTAATCATAATAATACATGAAAATGTACTGTGACAAGTGCAATATATTTGTTAGCAGGCATGAAACATTATTAGAAATAGCTGCATGCCTTGTTATATAAGTTTGACTCCCATCAGCCATAGACAGTGTCAGAAATGTTGAAAACTGCTTGCATATGCATGGTGGTCTGCAAAAGCTCTTAAAAATAATGTAGTGATCTGCATAAAGGAAAAGCTTGAGACTTGGTACTGTAGGTAAAGTCCAGTGACAATTCTGCCCAGACTACATTTCCAATACAAAGCCTCTGAAAAGAGTCATTTAGCTGCAAGATCATTGACAACAAACTCTTTTGCTAGTTATTGGGATTATAATTCACATAACAATGCCACTAAGTATTCAGTGAAGGCAGGAAGGGGGGAGCAGGCACAGATGTAATAACATTTGCCAGGCTCTAATTCTGCAATATTTGTTTTCTTCATGCATCTTCATACTGCCTTTCTCCGGGTGGCCCTTTTTCTGACTGACTTTAACAAATGGCTCCAGCATTTTTGCAGATGCTACTATGAATACAGAAATCTCAGACATCACCTGGCTAGGATTTTGCTCTTTAACATAACAAAAGAAACCACATGGCATTTATCAGTAGAAAACCTTGATTTAAAAATGATTGCAGCTTGGGGATGGGGGTAGGGGGGTGTAAATTGAGATTCCAAGGAGAAGGCTTTGAAAACTTCCCCCTCCTCTTTGTAAACCAAAGATACCGGTTTCTGTTAAGGAAGTTGCTGTTGCTGTTGTTATGTTATCAAGAACAATTAACAAAATGCAAAGATATTACAAAGAAATAACATTTTGGGGCAGAGAAACCCTAGTAAAGAAGTATAACTTTATTTAGTTCACCTCCACCCCCCAAATCAGTCTTTTTAACAAATATTTGAAAGAGGCAGCAGTAGTTATAGTACTTTTTCAAACGTTTGAAATTATTCCAAGTTTACAGGTTACACACACGTCTAACTGAAACCAAAAAAATAGCCAAGACCAGTGAAAGAGATTTTGCATTGCTCCCTTGTTTGAATTGACTTGAAAATAAATACAAGTAAGTCACAATTCGTTAGAAGGCTGCAGACTTCTGGGGAAGAAATGGCAAATTGACAACCATGGCAGAAGGAAGAGCCAGCAAGTGGACTGGCTCTTTGTACCTCCTCTCTGGACAAGGAGAGGACTTGAGATCACTCACAAGGGCTCCAGACAGTTGCTCCTCAGGAAGAGACTGCAAGGCAGCAGTCTCTGGTGGGTTTAAAGCTCTGGGAGACCAGGGAATAACCATCTTGCTGAAACGGTGGTTGGCACCTTCAAAAAGGACACTGGGTTCACATACTTCCTTTTCTAATCACTTTTGGATATTGCTTGTTAACTGCTTGTTTCAGCTATTATGAACCTTTGGATCGACAGGTTTTACAAGTTTCCTTCAATCCTTAGCAAAAGAAGTTTTAAATACATGTTTAATGACTTTTTTTTTAATAAACAGCAAAAGGGTGTTTATTATTTTGATTTTAGAAAGTTACAAACAGACTAAGGGTCCAGATAAATTTAAAATAAGATTTTGGAATTAATGATAAGAATCCTTCCCATGGGAAAAATGTTTTTGTTTTGAATTCTTTTAAAAAGAACATGCTAGGATGGGACTTTGAAGGTTGGACACTAGAGGGAACTAGAAGGAACTAAAGATTACAGTTAAAGGAGAACAACACGTAAATTCAGCTTACAAATACAGAATGAAGCAAAATATTTTAACATTGAACAAATTGAAGGATATTTTTGAACAACAGACCCAGAAGTTAATTTTAAGAGTGTCTGCCTCTATAGATAGACTGTGTCTAAAATATGTTATAGGGAAGGAACAGATTTTACCAGACAAGACTGAGACTGATCTGAAAGTGGATTTAAAAATGACAGAGTACAAAAATGATATGGAAAATGATGCTACACTGGACATACAGAAGAAGCTGGCTGATGTCTTACTAATTAAAAGGGATATACAAATAACAAACCCAAAAGTGACCTGGATAAGTTACCTATATTGGATTTACAAAAGAGACTTGTTAAAGCTTTAAAGAAATTTGGGAGAAGAGGCAAAGGAAAAATGAAAATAAATCAAGTTCTACAACAGTATTTGAAGGGACCAAGGATCAGGATTGTTAAAAGTGAAAGGAAGGAATGTAAAGTTGGTTCCTTGATCAAGGTTAAAATAGATATGTTATCATCTCTGGTAAACCTTAATGGACTTTTGCTGACATCAGGACTGAAATGACAAGGCTTTAAAGATTTGTTTATAGGTAAGATATGGGAAGAAGAGATCATTTATTGTATTTTAAAAGAAGGTGGTAAGTTACTAAAATAGTTTATACTTGTTGTGATGAAGGGGGAAGTACTTTCTTTATATATTTCTTTTCTTTTTCTTTATTCTTATTGTTCTTTCTTTTCTATCTTTCCTTTTTTCTTTTCTGCACCTTCTTTTTTTCTTTTAGTTTGTATTAGTTTTTATCTTTTTAATTGTAATTTCTAATAAAATTACTATAAAAAAAAGAAGGCTGGAATTGAGATAGTAGAAATATTTTCCAGTGGAAAAAATGAACACATTCAACATCTATGTTCAATTTATGGTTCTATTTTTTTTTTTTTTTCATGTTTGAGTGTGTAAAATGTTTTTGGATTTTCAACTTATATTAAAAAGGGGTATATAAATTGAATAGAAGGCTAGATAGATAGTGTAAAGTAGAAACAGGAACCCACTTTTATTCCCTCTCATTCTTTGTCATCAATCTGGAGCCAAGGTCTTGGAGCTTTAGGACATATCTGTTAAGGATAATTCTTCATGCAGCCTATGCCATTGATCAACAGAGAAAACAAGAAAAAAAAATTAAAAATAGAAATTTAAGGAAAATTTAATGAAAAAATGAAAACTGAATTGGGTAAATCCATTTAACAATGGTTTTGTTTAAAAAAAACCATAGGTAAACAAACCATGACTTAGCATGTTAATGCAGGGGATTCCGCTGGAGCTGTCTTTGGCTCGATCTTATTGAAATTTATTTATTTATTTATTTATTTATTTATTTGATTTACTGTATATAGCCACCCATATCACTTTTACTTGACTTGAGGCATATTACAATAAAATAAATAAGATACATAAAATGCATAATATATTAAACACATAGCAGCTGGGCATCATCCAACCAATTATTCACTTAGCCAGGAGATGGGCTGCATTACCTTAATAGGCTATACATTGTTTGTAACAGTAGTTTTGAGATGAAACCCTTTCAATTTTTCTTCTGTGTACTTTGAAAATAAAATCTGCCACTTCCAAGCTGATTTTCTAATGAGGAGGAAACATTCAGACCACACATTCCCTTCTTCCTCCCAATACACATGTGTCAATGAAAAAAAAAAGGCAAATGGGGTAGGGTTGTAGCACTTGTTTTCAAAGGAGGAGGAAGATGAAGATGGGCTCAGTACAAATCTGTACACTTGGACCTCAACCCCAAGAGTACATAAAGAGGTTTGTCAACCTAAGCATAATAAGTAAATGGACTTTTTAAAAGAAATTTTAATAGAAACAGTAAAAAAAATCTTTCAAATATTGTTGCTTAGAAATAAAAAAGAACAACATACAGCAGAGCTGTTTCTTGTGTCTAATTTTGTTCTTGGAGGTGCTTTGTTCCCACCAGCTGAAGAAATCTTTTTCATTCAGCCGAGAGCTTCATTCAGATTGCTACACTTATCACCAACACCTACCTATCTAATCTGATTACCATAATGTGATGAATGTTATTGCAGTTAACTATAATGAGCACATTCCTTAACAGCTGGATACTTTGACCTGGCAAGATGGCCAAATGTTCAAGAAATAATCACTGCTTTCCATTTCATTCTTTGTTGATGGTGCATTTAATATTTAATGGGCACAACAGTGAGAGGCAAGTAATTTTAAAAATGCTATTGTGTTAAAGACATTTCAAATTAGGGATGTATGGAAGTTTGAAGCTGTATATTGAATTGACGCAGCTTCAAGCAGAGTAACCCTTTGAAGAGAAGCACCAACGGTGGTACTTTCCTCCTAAATGCCAGATCTGAATGGCTGCAACATACTTGCAGGCATAGCAGCTCATTTCCAGCTGAGAGAAATGGCTAGTCAGGTCAAGTCAAACTCCTTCAATGCTTTTTCTTGAAGCGCTGAGGTAGAACAACTCATTTTTCTGCATCAAAGTATTGCCTCAAATTGGATTGTTCCAAATGTATGAGTGAAACCAATGCCTCAAGCTGGAACAGGATCATCTAGTCATTTTTTTTTTTTTCAAGTTTCTACCAGAACAATGATCGAATTATACATATCAAGGTTTTTTCTAAGTGCTATTATTCAAGAGTGAGTGGTTGGCAGATAAATTCAAGAGGAAAATTTGCTCTAGAAATGCATTTAGATATGAAGAGAATGTCAATATCATTCTCATGCATAGACTGTGTCACAACATTTATTGATTGATTAGATGGCATAGGGATACATGTGAATGTCCTGTCCTTCACTGTAGCATTACCTCTCCAGCAGTCTGTAGTTCCATTGGTTTTCCACATTTTGATTAAAAAGTTATGAGAAGGATCTTATCCCATGGACCTTTTTCACCAGAGTTAAGGGGAGAGTCCTCGTATTAGAATTTGTTTGCAAATTTCTCCTTATCCTAGATAATTTTCTACGAATTTTATCTTCCTACAAATATTGGTGAATTTTAAAAGCCACAAATACCAAATAGTAGAAGTGCTCATCCACTCAAGTAGAACTCCTTCTGCTTCAACAGCATAGGCATCTCCAGGATCCCAAGCTTTTGTCAAAATGATCAAAGTATGTTTTTATCATAATGCAGGCTGTGTCTTTTGCAGAATGATAACACACATACAAAAGGAATTGAATTTGCATGATGATGGTATGGTTCTACTTTTACCTTTTCTTCCACCTTGACCCCTCTGTGGATGTTCAACAGAGAGGAATTTTACAATCAAAGGAGAGAGTTGTCCAATGATAGGAGCCTTATTTTGCCAGTGAAGGACTCCATGAACCTAAATTTATGCACAAAAATGTTCCTACTGATGGAAAGTAATCCAAACATAGGGTGTCAAGGGTGACACAGGAGCAACATATAAGACAATCCTTCAAGAAGGCTCCAAGAATACTTTTTTTCTACATCAAGCTGAAGCTGGGTTACCCAAGTGAAAATAAAGGTGGTAAAATATCTAAATAAATATATGTTGTAAAAATAAAATAACTCCTTTTTAGACATAGATGGTTCCTGCAATGAAGTCATGAGTGATAACTATCTGATACTTAGAATTATATACAGTATTATATATTTACAAGGGATAGCAGAAGTCCACCTAATATGAATTCGTTCTTGTCTGCATTTAGACAAAACAGTGACTGAGTCCTTACATTATAGTAAACCATGATTTATCTGTGGTTTATTTAATAAAATAGAACTAACTGGGTATGACCAACACATTAAGCTTTAAACCATGGTTTATTAATGCCAATGCCTGGGTTCACACAACACTCCAAATCAGTGTTTCTAAACTAGGGCAACTTTGAGATTAGTGGATTTCAATTCCTAGAATTCTTAGCAATGGCTATGCTGGTTGGAGAATTCTGAGAGCTGAAGTCCACACATCTTAAAGTTTCCCAGCTTGGGAAACATGGCTCTAAATGAAAACTAAACAAATGAAATTATGGCTTACTGGCTTATGTGAACCAGAAGATGTGGTTTTCCCATTGCTATATGTAACAGCACAGTACCAGAAACGGTTAGGTTCTTACATTTCAGCCTCCATATATGACATGCATAAGTAAAAGATCCACTTGTTGTTTTTCATAACAATAATTCAATAATTCTGTTAAAATATATATTTTTTAAATCCCACACATAGAAAACTATTGTGCTAGGACAGGTGGGCAGAGGGGGTAAGACTGTCTGGATCTCTCTTCAATATTTGAAGAAATATTGATTGGCTGTCTTGATTGATAGACTGCAATTTATTATATAAGTTTGTTCTTGAATTCTGAAATGGTATAATGCAGTCTCAAATTGACTAAAAAAATTGTACTTATCTGCACATCCACAAAAAGCTCTAAGTTTAAAAAATATATAAAAATCAGGAAACACTAACTTCCAGTTTCAGTCAGATGCTTTGTGATAGGTCATTTCATGCACCCAGAAAATCACTTGATATTTACACAGTCAGTGACCAATGCAAATACATATTTGGAGTACAAGCACAAAAAGGTGATCAGAGAAGTAGCACAGCCAGGATTACTTGTCAAAACATCTTGGCTAGTGAATGAGGTCTGCTGGAAATTTCCTTCTGTTTTAGCAGTTACTATGTGGTATATCCTTTCCTAACCTCTGTGGAAGGGAGTTTATGTCATAACAGACATTTCATTACTTGCTCTTGGTAGTTGCCTATATAAGATATACAATAGATTTTAAAAAATGAGGACACCTATTCTGGATTTTGAATGACCTAATAGAAACAGTAAAACAAAACTAAACAAAACAAAACAGAAAGATATTAGGTCAAGCTAATGGGTGATGAATGAAAGCCAAGTTGAGGAAACTGTATTAAGACATAATTAAAAATGGAGAAAGCAGATGGGAAGGTTTGGCAAGTGGGGACATGTTGATTTATTCCATTCACACTTTGGGGTCAGGGAGTGAATGTAATTTCATTCCATTTGTTGACACCAAAGGGAGTGGGGAAGGCACAGTGGACAAAAATAAAGCCCTAGGAACTCCTTTCAGAAATTATAGAGTTTACCCATTAATAAAACCAAAGACAGGTCTCTCTTAAAATAAAGAAGCTCATTATGTGTTAAAGATGACATATGGATTATCAAATTAAGAAAAAAAAATAGAAGTATGTTTCTGTTACATAACGGCACAATATGTAAACATATGAATAGATAAATCCTCCTCATTCATATATGGAGAAAACCTATCCAGAAATCACTCCCATTGAACAAGGCTCAATGGGTGCACAGAATGAAAACCTACTAAGATGGCAGATTTTAGAAAAGACCAAATTCCTCTGGATCAAAACCACCAGTGGCAAGAAAATGCACATGCTTAAGATTTTGTTTTTCTCACATATTGTCTAGGGTTTTTCTGGTGGAAATTCCAGCAGTTCAGGGCAATAATTTTGCAGAATGAACAAAAGCAGCTTTCATTTGATTGGACTATACATGCAGCCAAAGCTGAAACAAATGGTGAAAAAATTCAAAAGTTGCCATGTTTTGAAAATAAGCCTGTTTCCCAACTCTGTTGAAACACCTGGCTATGTTACCACAAAGTCTTTTTAAAAAAATATTTTTATTGAATTAGAAGGTAAAACTCACCAGGTGTCAAAATAAGCTCACTGTTTTGAAAGTCTCTAATATCCATAAAGAGGGACGTGGTGGCACAGCGGGTTAAACCGCTGAGCTGCTGAGCTTGCCAACTGGAAGGTCAGCAGTTCGAATCCTCATGACAGGGTGAGCTCCCGTTGCTAGTCCCAGCTCCTGCCAACCTAGCAGTTCGAAAACATGCAAATGTGAGTAGATTAATAGGTACCGCTTCAGCGGGCAGGTAACGGCGTTCTATTTAGTCATGCCAGCCACATGATCACGGAAGTGTCTACGGACAAACACCGGCTCTTCGGCTTTGAAACGGAGATGAGCACCACCCCCTAGAGTCGGACTGGACTGGACTTAATGTCAAGGAAAACCTTTACCTTTACTTAATATCCATAAAGAGCAAGTTTGCTGTATGGTTAAGGTATCAGGCTAGAAACCATGAGTTCTAGTCTTACCTTTGGCACAAAGCCAGCTGGATTACCTTGGGCCAGTCCCTCTCTCTCAGCCCTAGGAAGGAGGCAACGGCAAACCACTTCCAAAATCTTGCCAAGAAAACTGCAGGGACATGTATGCATGTATGCGTATGTGTATGGGTATGTGTGTGTGTGTGTGTGTGTGTGTGTATAAATATATAAAATTGAACATTTCCAAATGTGATTAGAAAGTGAGTTCACCTGGCTTAGTGCCCTTGTTAAAGGCTATGCAGCTGCTGAGAGCAAAGATGTCATCTCTCTCGGCTCTTGGTGCTCAAACCCATGGGAGACTGCTGTTTAATGGTCTCCTTGTGAGGAGCTGCCATTCAGAGCAGTCATGGGAGATCGCCCGATCTTTCCTTCTCTGGAGAGATTTGAAGGACCATCTACTCGCTCGTCTTTTGTTCTTCAGTGCTGTGAGTGTCTCTGCTCATTCGCAGAGATGTCTTCAGTAAGCCAGGACTCACACCAGAAGCTGGCTATGTTATCACTAAGTCACTCTGGTCTACACTGTGATATTTTGACCTTTACTGGATGTTACATGAATAGTAGTGGTACAACTTTATCCATGAATGTTCTTATTCTTGATGGCAGCAGAAGTAAAAGTTTTCTTCCTCTCAATTCTGCCAAACCAGAATTATTGTTTGCTACAATAGCATGTTCGTGTAGGCAAGAGCATGGGAGAGGACACCTCTATCTTCTTCTTCCCATTATATGTTTTTCTTTTTCTTTAGAAAAAAGGACACTACATTTGATTCTTCTGAGCCCTTAGAGACACATAATGAGCCCTCTGAAGGAAGGTCCATTCCCTTACCATACTATGAGGTGTTTATTAATGGCTGTTTTGAAAATAGGAAAGGATCCTACTAATTGTGTGAGTTATCACCCAATATCTTTGGTAACATAGATGCAAAGATTCTAACAGCAATTTTGGCACAGAAATTGCAGAAGATAATACCATCAATTTATCTTGCATTATCTGGCTTTATGAAAGGATGTCCAATCTCTGTTAATATTAGATTATTGGTAGATATTTTAGCAATAAATTCTGAGAATTATGAAATTGTTGTAGTGGTTCTATTGGATGGGGAAAATGGTTTGATATGGAACAGATTAAATTCTAGAAAAAAATTATGAAAAAATAGATTTCCATCAACATGCTATTTATTGAATTAAACTGTACTACTCTAGTCTTTTTGCTTAAGTAACTCCAAATGGGATCATCTTTCCCACCCTTTTAAAATATATTGTCAAGAACGGCCCTTATTTTCTTCTATATTCAATTTGATGATGGAACCTTTGGCTGTTTTATGAGATAATCCGGTAATATACTAGGTACCCAGATGACAGGAACTGAGCATCAGTTGTTATTTTCTAAATGTAATATTTTGCTAACAGAAAATAAGGAAACAGGTAAAAAAGAGTTTTGTCTTTAGTTCACCTTCTATTAAATACTTGAAAATAATATCCTTTTTGATAGATCTGAATATATCAAACTACATAATGCAGATTAATGATGTTATTGAGATGGCTGAAAATATATCTACAATTCCACAGGAAAGAATAAATGTTACTTCAGGATTTATGCATATTCTAAGAGAGATAGTTATGCCTAATTCCACTTTAATATTCTAAATCATTTGACAAATTAATGATTGTTTATTTATAGAACTATAAGGCTATACTCTGAAAGGTATGACTTTCATATGAAAGTAGGTTTTCCAATTTTCTTGATTTTTAATTTTATCATTGGACACATTTTTTAACTTTTGTATTTCATTGGACTGAAAATGACATTGATTATTTATCACACTGGGAACAATTTGAGAGTAATTATGTGACACCTTCAAAATCTTGGCAAGTTCTTAGTTTTAAGTATTGTAAGAACTAGACTTTATTTCTGCACTGAAGGCAGATTAACATACTTGGATGATATTGTTGGTTTCCATGAAAAACTGAAATATCTTTTTGAAAGTATGGGCTGAAAATTAATCTGATAATTATTCATACTTTAAAAATTACTAAACGTTAAAAAAGAATATGATTTGCCAAAAACACCGAAATGGTCATTCAGTTAAAGTATTTGATGTGCTTTTTGTCTGAACTGGATTCATTGGCTGCCTCAGAAAAACCGATGGTTTGGGATGTATTAGAAAAAATATTTAAAGGCTAAAGCAAAATTCTGTTTTATTTACAATTAACAAACTTTACTAAAATATATATGAACAATATGCAAGAAGTTTGGACTAGAGAAGAAGAGCTTCCTATACTATAAAACTAACTGTCTCAGGTTCTAAGAAATGTTAAATACATTTATTATGATCTACAATTTCATTCATCAGTAATTATTTGTTGGATTTATTTGATCTATCGGACTTCTCCACAGATGTCAGTGAAAGTTTAGTTGTCAATCTTATGTTAGAGGTGTAATAAATTTGAAGGTATGCTATTACGTAATACCTTAATGATGTTCCTTGGTAACTTCTTATTGTTGATTATTCTTACCATGGTGAATCATGTTCCTGGAAGTAAAAGAGCTGCTAAATTATATTCTCCCTCCCCCCCCAACTGTTTTATTTACGAAGAACTTTGGATTTACTATGCCTGGGGAATATTTCTTGAAAGACACTTGTGCACCAGGAACCAAAGGTGGGTTTGATGAAATGTGTTAACTCTTATCCTTTGGACTGGCCCTTTATCATAAAGAAAATGTGATTAAGTTTCAATTCATCCTTTAAAAAAATGAGTGGTAGCCATTCTAATATAGATTTAATTATTGTTACATACGTATTTGTCAGCCCTTCAGGGTAGTCCAGACAACAAACCAATATCATGAGTATTAACGCTACCTTTGTTGTAAGGTTACATTAACAGAATCTTGCAAGTCTGAAAGCACATCTCTCCCCACTTGCCTGTACTTTCCAGGGAACTAAAGAGGGGTCCTTCTGAGACTTCATTCCATGTCCCCATTCTTTCTGTGGGCTGAGATGTCTGTTATCTGACATCTTCAGATGGCTGCGCCTCTTCCCCCTCCTGTCTCTCAAGCATTTTCCCACAGACCATTACAGTATTGTTGTATGTTAGATTTAACTTTGTTGGATTATATCTTGTTCTGTTTTATTTGCATTCACACATTTTCTTCTATTTTCCTTTTCGTTGCTGATAATTGTAATGAAATGGAAGTGTTAGTGAAAACACAAGGTGACTTTACCTTTTATACTTCCATGGCTGCTGAACCCTCCTTAGTTTGCACTGTGAGCCTCACCAATTTTGAATGTTTGAGAAATGTTAGGAGCACAACTAATCAAATTTGCTTAAAATATGGGAATTAAAGAGAACTTCATATCATCAATATCTGGAACAGGTTCTTATCCACTCAGTTTTGGATCATAAAATGTTGAAAAGTTGCAGTGAACTGTATATCTGTGATTCTTTTTATTTAGTGGAAATATGTTAATTTTATCTATTCATGTATTCGGTCTATAATTATTCATGCAAATATAACCAAGTTCCTGAATGGCATCTCAGCAGGAATAAAGTAGGGAAAAGACTTAGAAATGCTACAAATTCTGAAAAAAGATGCTAGGTAGCAAAATTGTCCTATTCTGTATTGATCTATTCTACTTTGCTATTTGCACGGGTGGATAGGTGGAAAACATCTTCAGACACAAAATGCGCTTATCACATTTTTTTGCCCATGCACATATTTTAAATCAACATTTGCACGTGAACATAGAATTGTCATTCTGAATTTCTTTGGATTTCTTCCATCTGGGTGAATATTCACACACTAATTCTTACTTCCTCATTCAAATGTTTAATGAAGTGTGTGGGTGGGGGGAATATGGTACTGTGCTTAGTGTGCATGGACTAGGAATGAGGGAATCTGAATATATATCATAATCTGGGCTTCAGAAGCATGCCTTTTCTATCTTGGCATCTGCTTTATGGAACAGCCTCCCCGCAGAGTTATGGATGGCCCTGACCCTATTGGCCTTCAGGAAAGCAGTGAAGACCTGGCTTTTCCCTCAGACACTGAGGCCAGGATGTTGATGGAGCTATCATGGTAGAATTGATTGATGGATACAAGTTTTATCAAGGCCACAACTTTGTTTCTTTTAAATGGTTATTTGTTCTAATTATAGTGTGTGTGTGTGCGTTTAATTGTTTGCCATCCAGACTGACTTCTGGTACATGGGTGCCCGTATAGATTTCTTTAATAAAATCAATCTCTCTCTCTCTCTCTCTCTGAAGTTCATTGAGTAAGTTTGGGTCAGTCACTGGCTTCGTATATTCGTGTTTTAAGCAATTATTTAATAAATCATGCTTTGTTGAATTAACCTCAATGGCTGTGTTTACACAATATATTAAGCCATTAATCCAGTTTTTACAAACTATGTTGACCATCAGTTCTCCCAATTCAACAGAGTATCACTGACCTCCTGAGTTTACATGGCTAAATTGGTTTCTTAGGCTTGGACTTGGCAGACTCTCATAGACACAATTCAGCTGAGTAAAAATCTTTATTGCAAACAAGAAAATTGCTCAGCAAAACAACCAATCACCCGTGATCAATATAGAGCTATAACTGCATCTTACACCAACAGAAATCAGTCATGTAACTTTTTCTTCCTGCCCTTCTCATGAATTAATCGACTCTTAAGGCACTTGGTGGCCTTGAAGCTGTTGAGTTTTTACAGAATTGTCAACTCTGGTATGAGAACTGCTGGCTCTTAGCTTACTTCTCACACTGCCTGAGTATTCCTAACAAACATAGCCAAATAAAGCAAACCACATTTTGGCTTACTGTTAAAAACTAAAGCACATTCTTTCACTGGGGTGCTCTTATGAAATATCATTGCTACAACTTGTATATCAACTCACATGCCATCCTTCACAACAGACTTACTCAACCTGTTTAGCTGTAAAATACCCATCATAAAGAAATTTCTGTACTGTTTCTCAGCTCAACAACTGTTCTAACTGCAGTCCTAGTAGTGGTTACCTTGCTAATCAAGTCAAAAAGCAGTCTTATGTAAAGTAGAAAAAGATGTGTAACCACCTTAGAAGTCAATTAATTGGAAAGATGCAAAATCTGAATGTCTGTTAGATATACCATTTGAACTGAAATAGAGAATGAAAAGTTCTATCTCAGCAACTACATATAACACCGTGTCATGAAAAGAAATACATTTTTGTGAGTTTGTTATAGGTATTACTCAGGAAAAAAAAAATCAAGGATGCATGTTTAAAATTAAGTCAAAACAAATCCATACCTTAAATTATGTTCCTGTATTGTTCCAGCATAAGTTGTAGCCCAGAACATCTGGAAGCATGTTTCTGCATGATGATGGTGTTTTAATACCTGAGAACTTTTGTATATTTATTACTATTATTACTAGGTTACTCTACTGTATGAGGAAGCATTCCCAGATGAATTCTTGGATTAAAAGGACTGCAGTTGGCAGCCAGCAGTTTCAGGCAGTGTACTGGCTAACCCATATTACAAATGTTCAAATACATCTATAATCTTTGATATATAATCATACATATGCGTGTGTTTGTGTGTGTGTGTGTGTGTATAAAATTTGATATATAGTCAAATATATCTAAGAGAAAATATCTAACCCTTGCTAATCCAGCAGTGGCATCTTGACACTCTGTAGTTTCTTCTGTATAATAAAGTAACTGAAAACTAGTCCCAGTATGTTCAAATAGTTAAAGTTCTTGTTGCTATTCCTGTAAGGTAATTTAATGGATGTCTATCAGCCAGAAATATAAAAAGTCAGTGTGATTAATGATAAAATAATATCACAGCTTGTAAAGTGGTGGTTTCACAGCAATTGGGATATGCTATCCTACTTGATAGTGCAACCTCTGGCATCTGCATCAGTTTCAAGCCAATATCAAGGTATTTCAAAGATCCATGCTTTCATTGATGCTTAGAATTAGTTCAAATGGAGGGGATCCAGATGACAAGGTTCACAAACTTTGGTTTAGCACCACAGAAAACTCCACTTTATGATTCTATTATTTTGTTCTCTACAAAAATGATGTAGAATAAGCTGTGGTCCAGCTACCATAGCACTAGGAAAGCTCACCCCAAATCTTAAGGGTTACATTCATATCCAGTTTAAGGAACACAGTTCTTCAATTTGCCTTATAAAAGAACCCACGCCTTTCCCCAAGCAGAATGGCAAACTTTAAGTGATATTCTAGGGATCATGTTCCAAGGTGCAAAAAAACAACAACTATTTTCATTAAGTAGTCACATAATAAAATGTTGTATTAAATACATGCAATTAATTTAATAAATTTAGTAAATTCCCCCTTCTGTTGTGATAAAAGCTACAATTTGGTGGCAACTTTTAGAGGGACAAAAAAAAGATTCATCTAAAGCACATGCAAATATATTCTCTTGGTTTAAGACTTGACAATATCTCAAGGGACAAGAATTCTAAAGCACTGGGGCATCTGAGAAGTTGCCAGAATCTTATACCTTAAAGCAAATGTGTGCTCTGTAATTGAAAAGGATGGATAGATCAACAGAAATAAACATTCATCCCAGAACCTTTCACATATTATCTAAATAAAAAAGTCTTATTGTGGAAATAGAACAGTATATAAACAAACAGCATAAAGGTTGTGAAACATTTTATGTGCTTAGCAATGCAGATGTCTTATTTACTTAGAAAATTCAACATCCTTAATAGCTTAGGGTGACTTACATCCATTAAAAACCAAACCATACAAAACCTTAAAACATAATAGATTTTTAAAAAGCCCATAAAAGCTAAAATGGTAGCAGTAAAAGACCTGGGAATATAAATTTATTGAGACCACTTCTAAATGAAGAGAGGGTTGGCTGATCACCCAAAGATGCCCTTATTATTGAAAAAAGCTGAATTGGTCATTAATGTCAACTATAGTCATGGTGATGGCACCCATACAGTACATTGATTAATTATATGCTGTAACAGTTGGATGTGATAAAGGCACCATAAAAATCATTGTAAAGAAATGATCCCCATTAGATTACCTTGGTGAAATATTAAATTCCTTAATATTACTTAAAAAAAAAATCAATTGCTTTTTAAAGGAGATTTACTTTCCTATACTATTATGAAAATAGCAACTATACAACAGTTCCAGGAGAACGAGGAGAAAGAGGAACTAGAGGTTTGTAAATTGCCACTTGTTTGATTCTAATTGTTGATTCCATTTTAACATTAATTTGGTTCAACTGATGATTCAAACTGATTCAGAAGATGGATTTAATTTTTCAACTTTGTTGGGAAAATAATTCCAAACCAGCCAAATTCATCTAGATGTCTGAGAGTTCCTTTTCAAAATCAGTCAGTAGATGGACATCAGATTATGACTGGTCCCCAGGAATGAAAGAAATAGTTGCTTGCTTTAGCTCTGAAGACACAGACCATTCATCTCCAATTTACCTCTTACCACTTGAAGCACTGATTAGACATTGCTACAATAATTCGTAATAGCATGATTTGTTGGTAAAAAGGTGTTTCCACAGTTCAGATTGGGAGCAATGGGGAATTTTGTTTGAAACCTCATAAAACCTCACTGTTCCTTGCCAAAGTAGACAATATTAATATAAAGGGCCAAAGAGAATAGGGAAGAGCCACTAACTCAAGATGGGATTAGGTGGGTCACCTGAAACCATGGAGAACCACAACCAATTATGTGGGCCAATACATGACTGGATAGACAAGTGGTCTACTCAGTAAACACAGTGTCATATGTTCAGATCCAGCTTCTACGAGATTGCTTTAACCTTCACGATTCAGGATATATAACACCAATAATTTTTCACCACTATTGTCTACCTTCTGGGTACATGACGTCACGTGAATAATGATTTAGTAGAATTCTTGTCATTTCTGGAGTCTACTCCTTCTACACTCTGGAGGCATCCATGAAAGGGATGCTCACAGAAACAGATACTCTCACCAGACTTTTTTTTTTCTTGAATCATAGCAGGTCGGTGTTCATGCTGTTTTTTTTCTTGCTGGGAAATCCTTGTGAGGTCCAACAGCCAGAGGTGTAGACTATTTAGTCATGACAAGTCATGTTGCCCAGGGCACACCATGAGAAGGCTAGTCTACATTGCACCGAGTTGGGCTGAGCAAAAGTGACTGGCCCAAGGTCGCACAGCCAGCTTCCATGCCTAAGGCTGGACTAGAACTCACAGACTCCTGGTTTCTAGCCTGGAGCCTTAACCACTAGACCAAACTGGCTCTCATTTACCAGACAATGAGATCTTTGAACCAGATAAACTGTGGTCCGTTGAATCACATGGGTAGCAAAATTACTCTGAGACGTACTAAGATGTAGAAGGCATAATTTTATTTTCTTTTAAAGGTCTATTGATATTTAAATAAAATGTGATGGCATTTCCTATCTGGACTTTTCAGTTCTGTGGTGTTACATACCAGAATGGTCTCTCTGGATGGAACTCAGCCTAGGTTTCAAGCAAGCATGTATAAGATTAAATGCATACAACAAATGATATCATTAATAACATATTCCTACTGCTTGGATTTCCCATAACTTCCATAACATTAGCTCTGCTAAGTCTTCTGAACATAGAGATATGAGTAGTTTGCTTTAATCTATGAAAGGGAATTTTAAAAGCTGGGAAGGTTATCTAGAAATGTGGAGCATCCCAACATATAAAGAAACCTGCAGTTTGCAGTGGTATATTTCAGGGTATATTCAGTATATTCAGCATTGCAGCATGAAGAATCTCTTTACAGTTAAAATACATTGGTTAAGTTTCACGGAAGCCCCTACAGATTTTCAACTTCTCATTGTAATTTAGGGTGATTTTTTTTTTTAAAGGGGGAGGGTTATAAGAACATTGCAAGTGACCCACAAACAGAACTGAGTTTGCACTCAGCACAGATGGTGTGATGCAATATCATTTAACTGCCAAGAAATATACATGAGCACAGGAGGAGGTAGATGGCTTATTAATATTGTTCCTTTAACATTTAGATTTTTATGAGGACATCAAGAAAGTTCAAGAGACTCAAATAAAAGTTCTCCCTCTGGCATATTACAGAATCCTACACGTAAAAGGCTAATACCAAACATAGAAGAAAAGTACCAATCTACATAATAGAAGCCGGAACAGGAGAATGCTGTTTGTCATGTGGTCTCCTGGATGATATACAATACCTGAAAGATATGTAATCCCATATGTACTGCACAACATAGTATATATAATAATGGAATGATATAAAGTAATTATCTTTTTTGAGAACAGAAAAACAATAAGGAAGACCTATTTGCTGAAGCCAGTTCTCAGAACAAGCTATACACTTGAGAGGTACAGACACTCTCTTGATTTCTAGCTCAGCTTCCAGAATGGTAACAATGTTAGCCCATTGCAGTGGGAAGGTGAGCATCTTATAGATTCTTAAACAGTAATACATTTATCACAGAATAAATTGGGCTATGGTAGACTTCACTAGAAGCAAGTAGTATTATCCTGAGTGAGAAGTGCACTATGTGCAATTCAGTTTTGGGATTAGGATGAGAATAGCAAAGAATAGTTTGTGAGTGGCTGGAGGGGTACAATAAATGTAAGAAGTGCAGACTGTGCTGATTACCTGTAAATAGTGGTCATCTTAAAACTACTACTACTACTGTTGGGTGACCACAACACAGATATTCCATAACTATGTCCCTGTGTAGTAGGGATCCACATGGATTTAGCTGATTATCATTAGTGATTGCCTTGGAATGCCCCTATTAATTACCTGAGCTTTTCTTATAGGTAGCCCATTACTCAGTAGGATATTTCTATCACCAATATGTCTTAGGGCTACATGTTGGTTCAGCATTAGAAAAGGGTATCTCTACATTACAAAGCAGCTGATCAGTAGGGGCCTTCCTAAGAAAACAGGCAAATCAATTAAATTTTGTTTCCACGCTTTTATTTTCAGGAGTGGGAAGTGTCCATTGTTCACCTGATACAGTGTACAAATGCTGTAAGATACAAAAGAAGCTAACTGTAAAAAGCATCTTTTTTTTTTTCATTTTTTCAATTGCTGCAATAACCTCATTTGCAAAATATTCTCATTAAAATGCTCTTGCTTATTTTCACACAAATCTTTGCAAGTAATAATAATCAGCATAATAGGGGACGGGATATTTGCCTGAATCCAAGTTTGAAGATACAATGGCAGAGAAGTACAAATGCATCGGCAAAATAAACAGCAGTCATAAAAACATTAACACACAGCATCCATTTCACAATTTTAATAAATAATGAATTGGTCATAAAAATGTGAAAGCATTTGAAATGGGGCTGGTACTCCTGAGCTGCAAACAGCTGCACAGCATTGCAGAAGGAAGGAAAGGAGAGCAGGAACAAGTGATGGTTACATGGTGTCTTGCAAATGAATATTGAAGAAGAGCTGATGCAGATTTTCAGAGGAAAATATAATGCAATGTTCTAAGGAACTGCACTAGCTCAAAATGCAAGTCATGAAGTGAAAGTTTCAAAGGACCTCTGTGTCCCAATACACCTAAAATGAGTTTCCTGTAACTGACTCTACCTTTCAGTAACAGGCATCAGGCTAAATCATGGTTTCTTATTTTGGCTTAGTGACTAAATGGCAGAAGCTTTGGCAGGCTGTTCCATAGCCCCTGAAATGAAATCCTCTTGACTGTCTGCTCACAGAATTTCAAATATCAAAGGAACATGAGCAAAAGATGAGATTTCTTTTACATGGGAGAAGGCAGATATTGAAATATCTTGCCCACCACAGAAACAACACTTTGAGTTAACCTAAGAGATAAGCAAAAAATGAATGAAGGTGAGCCAGTCTTACAGTTATACAGTCTGAAAAATTGTGTCCACTGAACAATATTTACTCTGTATTAAACAAAAGCAGTGTTTCTTATTACATTGCATGGATGAATCAATGCCAACATGTATCATACCTACTATAGCATCTAATTTGGGAATGGTCTTTATCAGTAATTATTATTGTCTATATAGTCTGCTCTTGATCAAATAGTTAAGAGCAGAGACATCACACTGACAACAAAGGTCCGCATAGTTAAAGCAATGGTGTTCCCCATAATAACATATGGCTGCTAGAGCTGGACCATAAGGAAGGCTGAGAGAAGGAAGATAGATGCTTTGAACTGTGGTGTTGGAGGAAAATTCTGAGAGTGCCTTGGACTGCAAGAAGATCAAACCAGTCCATCCTCCAGGAAATAAAGCCAGACTGCTCACTTGAGGGAATGATATTCAAGGCAAAACTGAAATACTTTGGCCACATAATGAGAAGACAGGACACCCTGGAGAAGATGCTGATGCTAGGGAGAGTGGAAGGCAAAAGGAAGAGGGGCCAACCAAGGGCAAGGTGGATGGACGATATTCTAGAGGTGATGGATTCGTCCCTGGGGGAGCCTGGGGGTGGTGGTGACCAACAGGAAGCTCTGGCGTGGGCTGATCCATGAAGTCACGAAGTCGGAAGTGACCAAATGAATAAACAACAACAACAAATATAGTCTGCATTTCATTTCCCTGTCTCCCCAACCCCACCCCACAAATAGCAGATGTATACTCCCTATCTCAGCGTAATAATAATAACAATACAACATATTTTTCATGAATATATTCATTTTTCTATCCCATGAAGTCAAAGGGCTGCAGATTCTGTGTCATTTGGTTCCTAGCTAGTACTCTTGATTTCTTAAACTGATTAAGGTGAAAAATCAGACCTTTTTTCAAACGTAATCCCATGTGGAACATGTTCCAGTAATATATAAGAGCCCTGCTTTTGAATGCATCAAAGTTAACCATGCATACACTAACCGGCTATTATAATGAACGAGCTTGCTGCTGAACTCTGCATCTGTCTATGCAATTTCTTTTTGGAAGGAAGTTATTAAAAAAAAATATTATCTGAGTCATTCTACAGATTTTAGGGGGATATTTAAATCCATGAAAAAGCAAAGTAGAAAACTTAGCTGAAATAATAAATGCATCCTGAGCATCTCAAATTGCACACATGATAGCCTTGAGAAAGGCAGGTGTGGATATATATGGGGTGGGAGTTGTGAAGGAAATTACAACTCACTCAACCTGCCATGTAAGACAGAGCTATGGGGAACAAATACATTGACTTAAGTGCACCTGCTGATTACAATATATTTAACCACAAAACTAGGTGGTTATGCTAAGTGCATTCTTAATGGATATGATTCTATTGCAATCTAGTAAGGCACTTATCTTAATTGTTATGTTAGGGTTAGTTTAGCTATTAAATGAACCTACTGGAGAACAAAACAGATTTCCAAGGAGGTAAGCTGTGTTTAAGGTTCCACGTTCTGTTGTATGACTTGCTTCATGCTTGTCTGTAAGTAGATGGTGGAGATGGAAAGAAAATTGCTACTACCATTCCACCCAAGGAGAACTTTGACACAAATCTGCAGGTCTTGAAAAGAAAACTGAGTATTTTTGGAGGGAATCCAGACATTTCCCACAAAGTTTGTCAGGGGGATATCCAACTTTCGTAGATTGCTGTTCCATGTTTTCTCCCTCACCACCTGAAGAGTTTAGAGCCACTTGCATGAAAGTTTTGGAAGACAAATGTCGGGGGAAAAAAATATCAAAAATAACCCAAAATTAAGCACATCTTACAATAATTTGGAATTTAAACATTTCCGTTTTCAGATGTAAAAACCTCTGTGTAATTCCAAAAATGCAAGGCTTCAACCCCAGACCTTGGTTTCAAGTGGTGATTATTGCATTATTTCTGTTTTATTACCCTATTAACTTATTCATTAATCAATTAATCAGCTTGTGTCAAAGATTAATTACATTGCTGCCAAAAAGGATTACACCTTTTTTTTTAAAAAAAAGCTACAAAACGATTCATAAAAATCATATAAAATCCAATAATAAAAAGGAAGCCCACTGATTTATATCTTCCTATACTTTCTGTCCTACCTGGTAATAGCAAGCTTTGCTACTTGCTAGAACATTTTAGGATCTTTATTTATAAATATATCATTTATATAAAAATTGTCCAGAGCAATTGGACATTTTTGGTCAGGGGACCTACCATGGTACTATGGATATCCCTATAGAAGAGGCAATCATAAAATCATAAGTAATATTTGCATGTCTAACCCATGTGGCAGAATCTTTCACCAAATAGAATATTCTTATATCCATTCTCATGAATTGCTGAAAGGAAGACATTAAAATACAAGGATGAATGTTCTATGGTGTTTCAGAAGAACAAACTGTTGAAGACATTGTCCTACCTGGGGATTATGTAACCAAATCACAGCTACTACACTTGCAGAGATTCTATCTTGATCTTCTTAGGTGTCTATATCTGTAAGTCTCTAACTCAGCCTTCTTCTTGCTTGTTGGTAGCTCATTCCTGTAACATCTGGACAGAACCCCCCTCAGCAGAATTTTATACTGTACAATGTAATTTCCAGGATTCATAAAAAGGATCTAACAATGTTGTAGAGGACCCAGGCCTTATGATGAGAAATTCAGCTTTAACAAAAAAATTAAATACCTTCATTGTGGCATTCAGTATGCAGTTAGGACGCTCGGGGCATGTTCCTTAGAAACTTGGTCGAAATAATCTCAAAAAGGTGTGTCTATTTCCTAAACCTAATTCCACTCAATAGAGAGATTGTGCGAAGGGTTTTTTCTACAAAAACCTAACTGTGGCATGGCAGCTGGCTTACACTGAACTCCTCTTGTATAGAAGATAGCCAAAATAGCTGCAATGCTTCTTTGAGTCTTCTGGGCTGCATACCAAAAAAAAGTTGTTGTTTTTTCAATTTCCAGGTGAGTGGAAAAATCACTGCTAGATAGGTCAATCTGCTGAAACTACCGACCATCCAGGTGAGGTTTCTAAATCCTTTTGAAAACATCAGTGTCTTGGTTTTGTTGTAGTTCAGATAAAACCAAGACTACAGTTTCAGCTAGGCAGAAAAGAGCTTATCCCATCTTTAGCCCTGTTGGTGATGACAATAACATTACTGCATAATACTACACTGTATGTACTGTACAGTAGCAACACTTTGTGCCTGCAATATCTGGTGGATGGGATTCTACTTTAGTTAAATGGTTGTTGTTGTTGTTGTTTATTCGTTTAGTCGCTTCCGACTCTTCGTGACTTCATGGACCAGCCCACCCAGAGCCTCCTGTCGGTCGTCAACACCCCCAGCTCCCCCAGGGACGAGTCCATCACTTCTAGAATATCATCCATCCACCTTGCCCTTGGTCAGCCCCTCTTCCTTTTGCCCTCCACTCTCCCTAGCATCAGCACCTTCTCCAGGCTGTCCTGTCTTCTCATTATGTGGCCAAAGTATTTCAGTTTTGCCTTGAATATCATTCCCTCAAGTGAGCAGTCTGGCTTTATTTCCTGGAGGATGGACTGGTTTGATCTTCTTGCAGTCCAAGGCACTCTCAGAATTCTCCTCCAACACCCCAGTTCAAAAGCATTGATCTTCCTTCGCTCAGCCTTCCTTATGGTCCAGCTCTCGCAGCCATATGTTACTACGGGGAATACCATTGCTTTAACTATGCGGGCCTTTGTTGTCAGTGTGATATCTCTGCTCTTAACTATTTTATCGAGATTTGTCATTGCTCTTTTCCCAAGGATTGAACGTCTTCTGATTTCCTGACTGCAGTCAGCATCTGTGGTAATCTTCATACTTAGGAATACAAAGTCTTTCACTGCCTCTACATTTTCTCCCTCTATTTGCCAGTTATCAATCAAGCTGGTTGCCATAATCTTGGTTTTTTTGAGGTTAAATGGTTGACCATGGAATTAATAAAACAGTTAAGTAACAGTTGGGCACAGGGGACGCGGTGGCGCTGCGGGTTAAACCGCTGAGCTGTCGATCGGAAGGTCGGTGGTTCGAAACCGCGCGGCGGGGTGAGCTCCCGTTGCTCGTCCCAGCTCCTGCACACCAAGCAGTTCGAAAACATGCAAATGTGAGTAGATTAATTGGTACCGCTTCGGCGGGAAGGTAACGGCGTTCCGTGAGTCATGCTGGCCACATGACCCGGAAGTGTCCTATGGACAACGCTGGCTCCAGGGCTTTGAAACGGAGATGAGCACCGCCCCCTAGAGTCGGACACGACTGGACTTTACGTCAAGGGAAACCTTTACCTTTACCTTTAACAGTTGGGCAATAATAAAGGCTTGTTTAGCACTTCTTCTAGTAGGGATGGAATGACAGAACAAACCTGCATCGTTCTCTGGTATTCTCAAACATCTTATAGATAAGAATGAGCAGACAACAATCAATTGTTGTACTTCTAAGTTTCCACATCATTTCATTTGAGAGATATGATCAAATGCCTGCTTGAAATCAATAAACGCAGACCTTGATTTCACTCTGTATTTCTCCACCAGACAGCACAGCAGAAATCCTCGCTCTGTGATACTTCTGCCAGCTCTATGACTGCCTGTTTACCTGTGAGAAAGTTTTCTAACTCTGTTTAGTCTAAAAGTTTCCAATCTAAATGTCACTTGTAGATCTTACTAATGGAATTTAATAGACTAATCAGTCGATAATTATATATATAAAAAGGTATTTATTTATTTATTTATTGTCTTTAACAATTAAAACAACTATTTACAAAGCCCCAGTCATTATGGAATCTAGTTCTTTTAATGATATGTGCAAATCATGAGGCCCAAATTGGCACACACCAGTCCAAATTAATTTTTGATCAATTCTGAAGGATCAATTCCATCCCTGCTGCCCTTCCAGAGTTCTGCTCACTGATCAATTCTGGGGAATTCTGAAACCAGAAACAATGGCCAATAGTAGATAAATCCATTTTTTTTTCCTCCCAGAATACTGTTGGATCAACCACCTCTGCATAGAGTTCATGGAAAAACTCTTCCCATCTCATTACAACAGTATGACATTCCAGACATGAGAGTTATCCAAATGGAGAGATTCCAATTTCCCAAACTTATTTCACTATAGCAGTTCAAAAGACATGAGACCTAGTGATTGCAGTTCCTGTTGTTACTAATATAACAGCAAATGTCTGTGGAAATTTTCCATGGTCACATTTCAGACTTATTGCCATGTGAAGAATAAAGCAAAAGCTTCATTGAAGATGGTTATGGTAGAAAATATGGCGCTTGCTAGAAAATATTGCCACCATCTGTGGGAGATGACAGACAATACAAGAAATGAAATTATTTAATCAGTTAAATGTATTTAGACATTTTATTTCCTGTTTGTTCTAGCATAATTACTATGTTAATTTCTGTGCATCTTGCATATTAAGTGAAGCGTATTCTAAAACACTAATGACCGTTGCTTCAGCCTTTTTATTAAACAGGAAATAAATATGCAAATGCTTGCTACTGAAACTAATTAGTTTACTATTCATCTATTTTTTAAAAGAAGGTAAAAAGAAATCTGTTTCCCTCATTTTAACTGGATGTTACCTTATTCGGTGGGCATCATTATGGTTGTGGTAAAGATTTTCCCCAAGTTCAGCTTGATTCCAGGTGACCTATGGACATACCTTTGTGTGAGAGCTAGTTCTCACATTGATAAAGTAGCTTGTAGATTTTAGAGATTTAAAAATAATCTTGAAAAGCAGGGGAAAAATCCATATGAAGAGCATGCAGGGTAGGCCCTATAGCAGCCTTTCTCAACTTTTTGACCCTGGAGGAACCCTTGAAATATTTATCAGGCCTGGGGGAACCCCTGCACATTCAGGCTCAAATATAGGCCAGAAGTTACAAAATTATTATATTTGTTTCATCTGTAGGTCTGTATATATGCATTAACAGTGTTCTTAAACTAAATTAAAAAAAATAAAACTTACCTCTTTAATATGAAATCACTTGAATTTGAAATTAAATAAATTGTGATCTCCCAGGGAACCCCTAGTGACCTCTTGTGGAACCTGAGGGTTCCACAGAACCCTGGTTGGGAAACCCTGCCCTATAGAAACCATACTGTAGCTCATGTTTTTTCTTTTTTAAAAAATAAGCACAGCTACACATAACATATATACACATCAATAGTTTTCAGAGCATTCAGATATCTGTTGTAAAATAAGGATGATGTAAGCTCATTAAATGTCTCTAAATATTGTTATGTTACCTGTAGAATCCATATTGAGATCACAGCGTAGTAGTAATGCATTTTAATATAGCTCATAGTTTTTGCAGTTTTAGCAATTTTGTGTTTGTATGCATTTGGTCTTTCACTACAATGATAAACTCAAAACTCAAGAGTGCGATAAAGGAAGTAAGAGGCTAAGTGTCTTGATTTGCCTATATATATAGGTTTCTCATGATAATTTCCAATCAGAGAAGTCTGATACTGGGCAAAAATATGGAAGGGATTTATTCATTTTATACCTCACTGTAATGGTTGCCTAATCCCAAATACTCAGTCTCACAAGCTCGGGCTTAAAGATAACTGATTTATTAAAGGAATAGTATGCAAATACAGAGAAAGCTGAGAATGAGCAAAAGCGCGCCAAATACAAACTTAAAAGCCTTGCCTTCAATCCAGTCCCGCCCTCAGCACCTGTCAGCAAGCACCCCCTCCCAGGTGCTAGCAACCGTTACACGCGCCTGGGAAAGTAACCTTGAATAGGATTGCAAACCCAAACATACATTCCAAAGTCCCAAAACAAAGAAGAGAGCACAAATGGAAAATACCAGCAAAGAGCAAGCTGAGTACACACGGAAAAACGGTTTGACATGTGAAACGTTACGATGTTAACAGAACATTGAAACGGGGAATATGACACTCACCTTCTTTCACAGAGCTTGCATGAGGATCTTTCTTCATCTTATTCCACAACAACTGCTTTAACCCACTTTCTAAGGTTGGGATTAGAAAGAGTGACTAGATCAAAGTCATCCAGACCACTGAGTTTAATTCCTTGCTCAATACACAAATATAAATTAAAGTATCCCAAAGGATGGCTGATTTCTGCTTGAATACATTCAGTGATGGAGATCCCAGTATCTCTCTGGGAAATTATTCTTTTATTGCTAGGAAACTTCTCCTCCACCCCCACCATCTAATCAGAATCTGTCTTCTTCTACCATGAATCCTATCCTTTGTGTCTTGCACTCTGAAACGATAAAGAATGAGCCAATTTAGTCCAGTGGGTAAGGTGCTGGGCTAGAATCCAGGAGACTGAGAGTTCTAGTTCCGCCTTAGGCACAAAAGCTGACTGGGTGACCTTGGGCCAGTCCCTCTCTCTCAGCCCAAGAGACAATCAGGTGTGGTAGGAGAGTTCTAGTCCCACCTTAGGCATGAAAGCCGGCTGGGTGACCTTGTCACTATCTCTCAGCCCAACTCACCTCGCAGGGTTGTTGTGGGAAAATAGGAGGAGGAAGGAGTATTAGTGTAAGGATTGCAATCATTGGAACGATGAACATGACAATTAGGTATGTTTGCCGTCTTGAGTTATTTATAAAAATAATAAAGGCAGGGTAGAAAATAAAGTAAAGTAAATGTTGTGACTTACAACAACTGTGACAGTCCATTTGTAAAGAAGCTATTTTCATGCCCACACCAACCATATTCCAAGAGACAGGATGTGTGGTTAATCATTGAATGAAATCCTGTACTGGTTTCCCTTCCACACTGTGTCAGCCTAGATTGCTACTTTAGATGCACTATCAGAGAAAGTAGGCAGGCAGAAACTTGCTTAGTGGAATTCTTGGTGCTCTCTGAGCTTGGTTGTCTGCTTGCAGATGTTTCATTACCTGACTAAGTAAAATCATCAGTGCAAGTGTAAACATCATCATCAACTTGCACTGATGATGCTACCTAGTCATGTAATGAAACATCTGCAAGCAAATAACCAAGCTCAGAGAGCACCAAGGACTCCACAGTTCAACCTGAACTACATATATTCTCTTCTGTAAGCTTGCTTACTTTGCTCATCCATTGCCTTTCCTGTTGCCTAGCCTTGAGTGTTGCGACCAAGCTTAAAAAAAACAACCAAAAGAAAGAAAGAAAGAAAGAAAGAAAGAAAGAAAGAAAGAAAGAAAGAAAGAAAGAAAGAAAATAAACAAATTCTGGCTTCTCCATTAAATCAGGTCTTTAATTCTGTACCTTTATTTTCAGCTCAATCAACTCATCCTATTCTGCAGAATCATGAAGTAATTAGTTGTGGATTAGAAGAGCAAAACATCAGACCAGGATCTAGCCAAAACAAATATAAATTGCACAAAAGTTTTTGTTTTTTTTAAACTGATTAAGTAGCTATTGTGATTTTATTTCTGTAAAGAAACATAATAGAAAAGAGTAGAAGGTTTTAGATGGTAAAGATAGGGCCTTCCACCTGGTGGCCTCAAACCCATTAGGATGTTCTCCTGAGTGATACACAACTTTATAAAGGAATTAAAAACAATGGATATCTTTAGCTTTTAACTGAGCATTCATCATGGTGTCTACTAAATTTCATTTTAACAATTTAAATCACAACTGCTTTATAATATGATGCTGAGGTTTTGTCTCAGACAGAGAGTTTGTACATAAATAAGTAATCTGCACTGGAAAGACCACAGCCTTAACATGCATTAAATAGCTTTTCAATGTGTGCTTTTTACTGGCTTGATTTTAAAGGGCAGGAGATAGAATGTCTGAATTGTGCATGACTCCTCACAAGGCTGATGGGGAAGTAAAGCAAATGAAAGTAATAAGCTCAACTTAATGGAAACAATCTCATTACTATAACCATTCTGCCAATCCTTCTGACAGAGGAATTCTTGGCAGCAAATAATTGTTGATTGCCTACTTGTAACCATGGAGCTAGTACTCTTGACATTCACCTGCTAAAGAGAAAAAAAGAGACATCAATCATATCAAACTGTGCCCTGTTCTCCTCTTAATGGCAATAATTTTTGCAAGGACAATGCATCACTCCACTCCAGAAGAGGCTTTCAGAAAATAGAGACTTTTCAATTTTCTTGAAGCAGAGCTCGCCAAGTGGCAATATAGAGAGGGCTAAATTTAAGCCACAGCTTTCCAGCATTTAGACCCAGATCACATCTTCACTAGTAATGAAAGGTGTATAAGAGAAGCCAATTGTGAAGAAACAGTCTCTTTGGACATGTATACAGCATAAAGGACACCTTGCTTTTCTGGGGTTAGGGGATGAAAAAGACCAAATTGGTCTGACAAAAGAAGAATGCTTGAGATCCAGTAACATCGGAATACAAGAGGGAGGAAAAAAGAGATAGGATTTCAGGATCTAGGACCTGGATGGATGGTAGAGATTTTTGGCTGAAATTCCCATTCTCTCTGGGGAATTGGGTAGGGCCAGCATGTGGGTTGGGCTGAAGCAAGAAGTGGTGAGCAAGGATCAACAGTAGATAGGGATACCCATTCTCTCTCTCTTTCTCTCTCTTTCTTTTTCTTTCTCTATTTCTTTTTCCATCCTCTCCTAAGTTAAGTGTCAGCCCTTCTCAGAGGTATCAATGGATATCTTGCACTGAGGATTTGAAATGTGGCCAAAGGGACCTGTACCCAAGTACAGCTCATGATGCAAGATGTCAGCACATGTTACCACAGCTCCCAGATTACTTCACCATTTATTCTAAGGATTTATATGCTCCCTTTCAAAACAGACTTTTTCCCAAGGCAGTTTTCCCAAAACATTTGACAATCACTAGCCAAAGAGTTAAATATAAACCAGTGGCATAAAAGAAACCTTGCAACAAATGAATAAAAGAAATTAAACCATGAATGCAAGAATAACAAAATAATAATGCTAAAATGAACAAAACAGCTGCTAAAATGGTCACACTGAAGCTTGTTGGATGGACTCCAAATCTAAAGGAGATTATGAGAAAAGTAAATATCAGTATGGCTGACACAAGGGCAGGGAGAATATAATGTTCTCCAGATGTTCGCTTGGGTTTTTCTTTTTTCTTTTTTTACCCTGGGATATTTGGCCATTTTCTTTTTTAGAACAGAGGTTAGTCCTAATAAAGAAAGTCATTTTGTAGGTAAGGGCTGTCCATCTGTTCTCCTGCAAGGTGGAAGACCTATAGACCTCTCTGAGGACCTGTAACTGGTGTATAGTTATAGTGCTATTTGCATCAAGTAACATCCCATCTGTTCCTTCAAGAAATTCATTATTTGTATCAATGAAACACAAAGAATATTTAATGCTCAGTTTTGAACAAACTTAGAGCAAAAGTATTGTTTCTCTAAACTTAATGACAGCTATCTTGGAATACAAATCAAATGTGTATGCAACTTAGAACAAACTTTTTAAATTTTGGGCTCAAAATACCCTGTGAATCTAACAGCAGAGTTCAAAGCAGGGTACATGAGAGAGGTTGGATTCACCATACTAAGCCACAAGTGTGTTTTAGCCATGATTTATTGAATAAGTCACCTTTGTCAGGATTTGCACATCAAATTAAGTCATATGTCAGGTGTGTAGAACACAATGGCTGGCTTTTCAATCTAATACATTGATCTGTACTGGAATTGGGGATACATATTCAGGCCCGCAACTAGGGTCTCTGTCACCTGGGGCAAACATGGATTCCGTGCCCATTTTGGCACCCCCCTGTGCTCATTTTGGCACCTCCCCAGCGCTCATTTTGGCGCCTCCCCAGCACGGCACCTGGGGCACATGCCCCACTTGCCCCCTGCCCCCCAGTTGCAGCCCTGTACATATTCATCAAGTCCTGATTTATTTCTTCAGCAAAGGATCGTTACCTTGTCGTGGTGCTGGAGCTTGAGCACCTCAATGATGCCATGAGCTAAACCGTGAAGGGCCACCCAAGACGGGAAGGTCATGACAGAGAGGTCAGACTAAATGCGATCCCTGGGGAAGGTAATGGCAACCCACCCCAGTATTCTTGCCGTGAAAACTAAATGGATCAGTACAACCAGAGATATGTCGGTATACCATCGGAAGGTGAGACCCCCAGGTCGGAAGATGGTCAAAATGCTACTGGGGAGGAACAGAGGATGAGCTCAACTAGCCCCAGACGTGATGACGCAGCTAGCTCAAAGCCGAAAGGACGGCTAGCGGCCGACGGTGCTGGTGGTGAACGGCGAATCCGATGTTCTAAGGATCAACACACCATTGGAACCTGGAATGTAAGATCTATGAGCCAGGGCAAATTGGATGTGGTTATTGGTGAGATGTCAAGATTAAAGATAGACATTCTGGGCGTCAGTGAACTGAAATGGACTGGAATGGGCCACTTCACATCAAATGACCACCAGATCTACTACTGTGGACAAGAGGACCACAGAAGAAATGGAGTAGCCTTCATAATTAATAGTAAAGTGGCTAAAGCAGTGCTTGGATACAACCCAAAAAACGACAGAATGATCTCAATTCGAATTCAGGGCAAGCCATCTAACATCACAGTGATCCAAATATACGCCCCAACCACAAATGCTGAAGAAGATGAAGTAGAGCAGTTCTATGAGGATCTGCAGCACCTACTGGACAACACGCCTAAAAGAGATGTTATTTTCATCACAGGAGACTGGAATGCTAAGGTGGGCAGTCAAATGACACCTCGAATTACAGGTAAGTATGGCCTGGGAGAACAAAATGAAGCAGGACATAGGCTGATAGAATTTTGCCAAGACAATTCACTCTGCATAACAAACACTCTCTTCCAACAACCTAAGAGACGGCTTTATACATGGACTTCACCAGATGGACAACACCGAAATCAGATTGATTACATCCTTTGCAGCCAAAGGTGGCGGACATCTGTACAGTCGGTAAAAACAAGGCCTGGAGCTGACTGTAGTTCAGATCACGAACTTCTTCTTGCACAATTTAGGATCAGACTAAAGAGATTAGGGAAGACCCACAGATCAGCTAGATATGAGCTCACTAATATTCCTAAGGAATATGCAGTGGAGGTGAAGAATAGATTTAAGGGACTGGACTTAGTAGATAGGGTCCCGGAAGAACTCTGGACAGAAGTTGGCAGCATTGTTCAGGAGGCAGCAACAAAATACATCCCAAAGAAAGAGAAAACCAAGAAGGCAAAATGGCTGTCTGCTGAGACACTAGAAGTAGCCCAAGAAAGAAGGAAAGCAAAAGGCAACAGTGATAGGGGGAGATATGCCCAATTAAATGCAAAATTCCAGAGGTTAGCCAGAAGAGATAAGGAATTATTTTTAAACAAGCAATGCGCGGAAGTGGAAGAAGACAATAGAATAGGAAGGACAAGAGACCTCTTCCAGAAAATTAGAAACATTGGAGGTAAATTCCAAGCAAAAATGGGTATGATCAAAAACAAAGATGGCAAGGACCTAACAGAAGAAGAAGAGATCAAGAAAAGGTGGCAAGAATATACAGAAGACCTGTATAGGAAGGATAACAATATCGGGGATAGCTTTGACGGTGTGGTCAGTGAGCTAGAGCCAGACATCCTGAAGAGTGAGGTTGAGTGGGCCTTAAGAAGCATTGCTAATAACAAGGCAGCAGGAGACGACGGCATCCCAGCTGAACTGTTCAAAATCTTGCAAGATGATGCTGTCAAGGTAATGCATGCTATATGCCAGCAAATTTGGAAAACACAAGAATGGCCATCAGACTGGAAAAAATCAACTTATATCCCCATACCAAAAAAGGGAAACACTAAAGAATGTTCAAACTATCGAACAGTGGCACTCATTTCACATGCCAGTAAGGTAATGCTCAAGATCCTGCAAGGTAGACTTCAGCAATTCATGGAGCGAGAATTGCCAGATGTACAAGCTGGGTTTAGAAAAGGCAGAGGAACTAGAGACCAAATTGCCAATATCCGCTGGATAATGGAAAAAGCCAGGGAGTTTCAGAAAAACATCTATTTCTGTTTTATTGACTATTCTAAAGCCTTTGACTGTGTGGACCATAACAAATTGTGGCAAGTTCTTAGTGGCATGGGGATACCAAGTCATCTTGTCTGCCTCCTGAAGAATCTGTATAACGACCAAGTAGCAACAGTAAGAACAGATCACGGAACAACAGACTGGTTTACGATTGGGAAAGGAGTACGGCAGGGCTGTATCCTCTCACCCTACCTATTCAACTTGTATGCAGAACACATCATGCGACAAGCTGGCCTTGAGGAATCCAAGGCTGGAGTTAAAATCTCTGGAAGAAACATTAACAATCTCAGATATGCAGATGATACCACTTTGATGGCTGAAAGCGAAGAGGAACTGAGGAGCCTTATGATGAAGGTGAAAGAAGAAAGTGCAAAAGCTGGTTTGCAGCTAAACCTCAAAAAAACCAAGATTATGGCAACCAGCTTGATTGATAACTGGCAAATAGAGGGAGAAAATGTAGAAGCAGTGAAAGACTTTGTATTCCTAGGTGCGAAGATTACTGCAGATGCTGACTGCAGTCAGGAAATCAGAAGACGCTTAATCCTTGGAAGAAGAGCAATGACAAATCTCGATAAAATAGTTAAGAGCAGAGACATCACACTGACAACAAAGGCCCGCATAGTTAAAGCAATGGTGTTCCCCGTAGTAACATATGGCTGCGAGAGCTGGACCATAAGAAAGGCTGAGCGAAGGAAGATCGATGCTTTTGAACTGTGGTGTTGGAGGAAAATTCTGAGAGTGCCTTGGACTGCACGAAGATCCAACCAGTCCATCCTCCAGGAAATAAAGCCAGACTGCTCACTTGAGGGAATGATATTAAAGGCCAAACTGAAATACTTTGGCCACATAATGAGAAGACAGGACACCTTGGAGAAGATGCTGATGCTCGGGAGAGTGGAGGGCAAAAGGAAGAGGGGCCGACCAAGGGCAAGGTGGATGGATGATATTCTAGAGGTGACGGACTCGTCCCTGAGGGAGCTGGGGGTGTTGACGACCGACAGGAAGCTCTGGCGTGGGCTGGTCCATGAAGTCACGAAGAGTCGGAAGCGACTAAACGAATAAACAACAACTGATTTATTTTACCATAATTTACTGACAAAGCTATAAGCCATAACCTATATAGTCCACCAACCACAGTGGCAGATTCACACATGTTGAACCCAAACCCAACAAACCAACTTCTGGCTTTATGTAGGTGGTGGTTGATACTGTCTGGGTCAGTGTTTTCTGTTAATCAGCTTACTATGACTCCTGCCCACATGTTCTTCTCTAAAAAAATCTCCCATGATATAAAGTCCTTCATTATACCTTCTTTTGGGATATAACTGAAGTGCAGGAAGTCAAGGAACAGGCAGACCATTAGAAAGAAGATTATACAACCTAGCAGTTAGAAAACATGCAAATGTGAGTAGATTAATAGGTACCGCTTCGGCGGGCAGGTAATGGCGTTCCGTTTAGTCATGCCGGCCACATGACCACGGAGGAAGTGTCTACAGACAAACGCTGGCTCTTCGGCTTGAAACGGAGATGAGCACCGCCCCCTAGAGTCAGACACGACTGGACTTAATGTCAAGGGAAGCCTTTACCTTTACTAAGCAGGATATTTGCTCCTGTTTGCTACTGAATGCCATATTCCAGGATAATTTCTGTGGCATTAGTGTCTTTTCTATAATTCTCCCTCCTTCCCCCCTGCCCCCCCACAAATAATCTGACTTTCAGGATGGCTAATGAATTTGATAATTGTTCTGCTACATGGATCATTTGAAGGAGAGAATACATACATACATACATACATACACATAGAGTATATATGTATGTATGTATGTATGTATGTGTATGTATATGTATATATTCAATTAAATGCGAATTGGCAGAAAAAAAACAGTATGAGTGGTACGCATGGTTGCAATTTAAAACTGTAATCCCGTTACAATTTTATACACCGGACCAAGCCAAAATAGAATTGAAGGCATAACTTCCTAAATTTACCATAATTGCTGATTGCAGAGATACATCTGGTGCCAAAAAATCGCCAGTCTTCATGATTTGAAGGAGAAATGATTCCCACAGCTGGGGACCTTATTCCTTTATTACTCTCTCACCTTTCTACTCCGAGTACTCAAGCTAGCTCTCAATGATTAAAATACAAAACACAAGAACTTTAATAATGTGACATTACTCAACAATAACGGCGTTCTGAGTCGTCATGCTGGCCACATGACCCGGAAGTGTCTATGACAACGCCGGCTCCAAGGCTTAGAAACGGAGATGAGCACCGCCCCCTAGAGTCGGATTCGACTGGACTTTACGTCAAGGGAAACCTTTACCTTTACCTTACTCAACAATAACAGCGTGTTGAAAGAGAGGTGTTCCTAAATACAGGGCAAGAGAAAGGTCACACTAACCTGGACTCCAGGAAGCGTGTTCCTTAGGCTGGAAGGGATGAAAAATGCACCAGAACAAGCTAACATGTATACCAAATAAGAAAGTCTCTGACAATTGGGCCATCTTCAAATGTAGTTTACCTGCAGATCTTAACTTATGTACAGGTTTACAGCAGAAAAGACACTCCATCATGTATGAAGCCATGTAGGACTTTAAATAGTAATACCTTAAATTATGTCCAGTTTTTCACCTCAACAAAAGGTAGCAATTCTTGACTGGTCCCCAGAAAGTTAAGGGGGGGGGGGGGCGGGGTCAGACCTGTTTGGTACTTAGATGGATGAAAGCTACAAAATTGCACAGCTGTAGACTAGTTTAGGAAGTTGAAAAAACATTCCAGAAAATGTCAATGGCAAAGGATTTCTATACTGTTGTGAAGAATATTATATGGATGGGTCAAATCTGCTATGTTTTGCAGCAACCAACTTTTGGTCTTCCTTCCTTCCTTCCTTCCTTCCTTCCTTCCTTCCTTCCTTCCTTCCTTCCTTCCTTCCTTCCTTCCTTCTTTTTATTAAAGAACTTTTCAACAGAATAAAAACAATGCAGATGTTGAATTGAAGAAATGAAGAATAGGGAAAAATAATAAAAGTAATAAGAAAGTGAAAAAAAAGAAATAAAGAAAAAGAAATAGAAATAGAAATAGAAAAGAAAGAAAAAGAAAAGAAAAAAGAAAAAAGTAATAATAAAGAAGTGGCTTCTGATCTTCTTAACAGTAGTTATAAGGTCATTTATATTTTGGCCTCTCTCTCTAAAGTTACGTTGTAATTTCCTTCTTTCCATAATTTACTTTTCTTATCGAATCCATAAGTCACCAGTTCATTTTTTTTTTCTTTTTTCAGCAAAAAGTCCATAAGGGGTTTCCAGTCATTAATAAAACCAACTTCTGGTCACTTTTCAAGGGTAGCTTCACATCTATCATTTTGTGACAGTCTACACCATTACAACATGGATAACCTGTATCGAAAATGTCCTCTTTTGGATCACCCCTAACTAATCTCTAAGAGAAGCAGCAATCTCAAGACTACAAAAGACTTTTGTTGACACGCAGACATTGAAATATATTTCTGAATACCCTTGGCAAGGTTTAAATAGAATCTAATTTTCATAACAATAAAGCTAAGTTTCCCCCCAAATTGTCAGTGCTGAGAAAAGAAGGTGTCATTTTGCATCTATAGAATGCATCTTAGACTAGCAGAAGAATTTTAAATTATCTTTCTCAAAATCATGTGGCATATGCTCTGACCACCTGAGATATTGTCACTTGAGAACAAAGAGAGAGAAGCCAAACATCTATGTGAATCACACCCCATTTTAAGTTTTGTCCATTACTTGATTTGATTCAGTTATAAAACATTTTTTCCTCCTCAAACTAGTATTCCGTGCTTCATGGTGGCCTGAAAAAAAATCCGTCATCAGTTTTGGGAGGGGCTAATTATTGATTTTATGTTCAAGCTCCTTAATTAAATGAAAAATGGTAGAAGATTGCAAAGAGACACCATAGGGGATTCAGAAGAATGCCTGAATTCTCCCAACATATGGAGTCTTATTCCTCCATATGGATTTTTCAATTGTAATTTAATTGTTATTTCATTGTGTGTGTGCATGTGACTGTGTGTGCATGCATACACACACATTTAAATATTATTTCATGTGATCAGCCCTGTGATTTTCTATGAACTCTAGAATATTTTGAAACTGATGAGCAAAAACATTTGATGGAGCTTGGATTTCTGTTGCATTTCCAGCAAAGCTACCTGGTCCTTCAGTTTCATTTCCCCAGATCTGGTAAACCTGTTTCAGACAGCTGGCATTTTGGAGAACAATTGATGCAACACATACTTGTCCTAATATAAGAAACTTACTGAAGATTTTATCTTTCATGGGAGAAGGTCAACTGCATAGACACTTTTGCTTGCTTTCCATTCTTTTTTTAAAAGGCAACAGAATTATATTAAACTACCTTCTGTCTTTCAATCAATATGTACCCCATCGCTTTAGCAGATTTCCTCCCAGCTGTCCTCTGTGTATTCTGTTAGCTCACAACAGATATAGTCACAATAAGGCTTTCCAACAAACCTGCACAGATTTGGATGTACCGTCTGTTTCATACAAGATCGACTTCTTACATTTTGAAGAGAAAAGGAATAAATCCACAATAATACTATCCAACTAAGGAGTATTACAATGTTCCACTAAATTTTCCGATAGATGTGAATGGTTACTAGGATGAACTTCTTCTACACCATGAGCTGAAACAGATATTATGCTAACTCAAAGCTTACTTCACCTCCTAAGACGTAAGTCATGCTTTACAAACCAACTTCTGGATTCACACAGACATCCAAAATCACCCAAGATCCATTTTGGCCTAGTGTGATATGTAAATTTAGTATGGGTCTTGAACTTGGCACTCAAACATCCAGAATGAAACATAGTACTCTTGTTCATTTTCAGAAGAGGAAGCAGCTGATCTGTTCCCCCCTTGGTTTCATCCCTATCAGTGCAGTTGGAACTAAACATACTAAAACCTAACCTGAGTTCTTAGAACAAAATTGGTGTGTTGAAATATGCTATGACCATCCATCCATCCATCCATCCATCTTATTGTGATGAATTGGTTTATGCTACATGCTAAAACAATGACCATCTAACCTCATTTTTACTGTTATTGCATGTTATGTCAACCTATTCATTCAGTAGTTGTCAGCTGACACAAGAGACAATTGGGACATAGATAACCTTATAAAACTTCAGGTCTAGCATAGTCCCACAATAAAATATTCAAAACATGACTCATGTGTTGAAACCTGAAGATTGGCCCCCTCCCAATATCAGCAATATAGCACTGCATTCATTCATTTATACAATTTGCATCCTGTCCTCCTGTTCATAGGACACTCTAGGTGGCTAGTTATAATACAAAACCATAACATTTTAAAATTTCTCTAAAACAGTTAAAAGCATTATTAAAAACCTGTTCAGTCTTATTCAAACTGAAAAGGCTTGGCAAAAGAGAAAAAGACTTGACTTCGTTCCTAACATTATAAAAGTTGGGGCTAAGCACAACAGAGAGCACTAAGGACTCCCCACTTCGACCCTGAGCTACTGATATTCTCTCCTATTGGTAAGCACAACTCCTAAGACAGCATGTTCCATCTTTTGGGGAAAATGTAAGAAAAGGTCAAGATGCCTGACAATCAGATTTTGGAAAATGAAGTATCTTTAAGAGATTTCTTGACATTAACATATGCAGCATGAATCTTTGAAGAGTGAAGGCCTTTGCCATACAGTTGAACACTGCACAGCTTTCATGTGGGCAGAAACCCTGCTATGACTAATGAGTTATGCTGTTTAACACCTTAGGTAAAGGTAAAGGTTTCCCTTGACATTAAGTCCAGTCGTGTCTGACTCTAGGGGGCGGTGCTCATCTCCGTTTCAAAGCCGAAGAGCCGGCGTTTGTCCGTAGACACTTCCGTGGTCATGTGGCCGACATGACTAAATGGAACGCCGTTACCTGCCTGCCGAAGCGGTACCTATTAATCTACTCACATTGGCAAGTTTTCGAACTGCTAGGTTGGCAGGAGCTGGGACTAGCAACAGGAGCTCACCCCATCACGTGGATTCAAACCGCCGACCTTCCGATAGGCAAGCTCAGCAGCTCAGCAGTTTAACCCGCAGCGCCACTGCATTTAACACCTTAAAAGGTAAAGGTTTCCCTTGACGTAAAGTCCAGTCGTGTCCGACTCTAGGGGGCGGTGCTCATCTCCGTTTCAAAGCCTTGGAGCCGGCATTGTCCATAGGACACTTCCGGGTCATGTGGCCAGCATGACTCACGGAACGCCGTTACCTTCCCGCCGAAGCGGTACCAATTAATCTACTCACATTTGCATGTTTTCGAACTGCTTGGTGAGCAGGAGCTGGGACGAGCAACGGGAGCTCACCCCGCCGCGCGGTTTCGAACCGCCAACCTTCCGATCGGCAGCTCAGCGGTTTAACCCGCAGCGCCACCGCGTCCCGCATTTAACACCTTACCTCTTCTCAATTTATCAGCTAGTGTCAGGATATAGAGTGAAGAACCACATTGAGTTCAGAAGATTTGGGTCTAGTGTTTATCGTTCTGCTCTACAATGCAAAATCCTGCTAAACTGAGAAGGCACTTGCAAATCCTACCAGAAAAGCTCAGAAGGCTAAGGCAGTCATTATCTAATCTTCATGGATGCATCTTCACCCCCATCACTTGTTCAACTGATTCTAGCCATACTCTTCCTTGGGTGGACAGATGGGCTGTGCAGTGCTTTGGATTTAAAAGGAAAAAGCATTTCAGAGTATGCCAGAGTACGCATACATAATAGCTGTTGACATCCTTTAAACCAAATCTGACTTTTTATGGAATTACAATCCAGCTTCAGAGGGCAGCTATGTGACTCTAGGGAAAGAGACAGTTGTTTTAAGGCATTGCCAACAGATACAAAGCAAGCACCCCCTGTGCTTGGAACCATAATTTTGCTTTTGGATCTGAAGTACTTCACAGCCCCAATAGACATATATTGATGATATAGAATATTAAAAAAAATATTTCAATTGCTAATGTAGAAAGGACTCTCATGCATTTTAACACACTCTCTTTGAGGCCTATGATGGGTGTTATACAGTCAGCTGTGGACAAGATAATGTCTGAGATAGAAAGATGCAGGATTAGCTATAATATGGCAAGAGGAACATAGATGCCTAACATTAAACTGGATAATTTCTCCATCATGCCCACTCTGCCTACCATTGTTTAGTCTTATTCATTATCCTTTTAACTGGAAATGCCCAGAAATTGAACCAAAGACTTTCTGCATTCAAAACACCTAGTCTCCTACTGACATGCAGTCCTCCTTCTAAAGAACAGAAAGAAATGGGAGGCTGTTATATTTCACATATTGCTTTGATGTAACTAGCCAGATTTTTGGCTACATGCCAGGGCCATGTACAATAGGTTGGCTACATTTATGTAACTGCAGTATAATTACAGGGAACAAGAGAAAATAGTGTGCTTCACACAAGACACTTCCCATTCACTTTTATTGCCCAGCCTCTGACATTTGAACAAAAAGGTATCCTTTTTAAAATTCACCGAGGCAGCTTCAGAGGTTTTAATCTGTTCTCAGTTGAACTTAACAGGTACCAAGTGTTTTAGAAACTTCTTGAAAACAGCACTGGTTGTCTATAAATATTTGTAGACATGAAGAGCAGGGGGAGAAAAGAAAAAGAAAGAAAAACACCAAATAGCTATAGCAGGCAGCAATTAGCAAAGAGTCTAATCCGGAACATTGCTTTAGTGCCAATCGTTAGAAAAGCTTTAACTGTCGAACTATTGTTCTGTTCCCTTTTTATGAAGCCCCCATTGATGTGTGAGCTCAATGCCTTAGAATGAGGAGAGCTTTATAGTAAGATTAATTACTGACCTCCATTGCACTACATAAAGATTACCTGCTGTTTTCCATTGCCCATCTTCATTATAATATGCAAAAGCAACAAAGTGCTGAGGACAAGAACCAAAAGTTGATGATGCTATCTTAATTCTTTTACTTATTATTTGCAAGGGGGAAGTTAGGACCAGACCAATAAAAGTAAAAGCTGTGGTCCTGGTGTGCACCTACTGCAAAGGAATTAATGGAAAGTTTTGAATTACATTGTTTTGAGCAGCTCAGTGCAGAACAGGCTATTTTCACCACTGAGGAAGCTGGCTTAAGAAGAGATCTATAAGAGAGTTTAGCCAGGATTTTATGACAGCAGTTCAAAGTGGTCCTGACTAGGAAATGAAGTCAGGTAAGGCCCAATCAGATGAAGGTGAAGGACATGAAGGCTCTTAAATCTACTGATTTTCCATGATCTGGGAAAGTAATCATTGAGGAAAGCCCATCTATTCTGTTATTTCATTTTTTTTATTTCTTGCTTGCTTACTGCCCACCTATTCAACATCAACCTATCTTCTGTCTCTGTGTCTGCTTGTCCAAACTGATGGTCTTCCCACCGGACTGTACTTTTATAATTCAGAGTTGAGCGAGGTGACTCAGGCAAAGTCTTGCAAAATAATATGAAATTCTTTTGAGTTGTGGAGCCTAAGGAAGTACATAGGGTTCTCGGTAAAAGAGCATTCCTACTGTGGATGAACCACACCCATCTGGCTCCTTCAGTCAGCTTTGCAGGGTGTGGACGGCTAGATTCAGGAAGTGATTAAGGCCTTCTGGAGGGAGGGTTGGTGCCTGTCATAATGAAGGAGGTGGCAGTGCACTCTCTCCTGAGGAAGCCATCTCTTAAAACAGCCATATTAGACAACTTCAAACCAATTTCTAATTTACCCTTTCTTTTGACTACAAAGGATCCTTGAGGAAGGGCTTATCTCGGGAATTTCCAGTCAGGATTCAGTCCAAGACATAGGACTGAGACAGCATTGATTACACTGGTGGATGATTCTTATTGGGACCTGGAGGGAGGAAGTGGACCCCTCCTCGACCAATCAGACATTTGTCCACAGTGGTATTTAATACCATCAGCCAAGGTATCCTTCTGGACTGTCTGCAAGAATTGGGGAGGTGGGCACGGGGTCACAGTGGTGTCACATTTTTCTACCTGCATGATATCAGTCAGTGATAGTGGCAAAAGAGTTGTCAGGTTTATGACTCTTTCAGTGTGGGATGCTATATAGCATGGCTGTCTTCCCTATATTATTTAACATCTATATAAATATGTGGAGGGAAGTTTGGGGTAAAGTGTCATCAATATGCTTATGTAAACAGTTGAACATTGCCACCACCAACTGGTCCAGAGATTTTATAGACTTCAGTGTCTGGTGAATGGAGGCCATGAGGAACTGGAAGGGACAAAATAAGCAGGAAGGACTTACTGTTTATATGTAATCAATTTGGCTCATTTCTGGTGCCAAAATTAGTTCTAGATGTGGTTGCACTCCCCTAAACAACAGGTCTGTGACAAAGACATCCTCCTAGACTCAGGGGAAGGCCAAGCCTGAAGGCATCTTTGCCCAACTGCAGCTGATATACCAGCTGCAGACCTTTCTAGACTGGGAAGCCTTTATAACAGTGACTCACATCTTCTTCACCCACATGGAGCTGCCTTTGAAGATAACCTGGATATCAGTCCCAATACAGTAGACAAGCTCCTAACAGGGACCAGGAAGACTAGCAGTATAATAACAGTGCTTCAGTTGTTGCATTGTTGTTGCTAATAGATTGAACTCTTGGCGTTTGGTGCTAATGGTGAGGAGGGGTTGATTTGAAGATGCTTAATGTTTGCTAATTCATTCAGTTTTCGTTGGGTAGTGGTTGTGTGGGTGTGTATGTAGGGGGCCTTCTGTTCTGTCATTTTAATAGCTATTGTAAACCATCCATAGTAAAGGTAAAGGTTTCCCTTGACGTAAAGTCCAGTCGAGTCCGACTCTAGGGGGCGGTGCTCATCTCCGTTTCAAAGCCTTGGAGCCGGCGTTGTCATAGACACTTCCGGGTCATGTGGCCAGCATGACGACTCGGAACGCCGTTACCTTCCCGCCGAAGCCGTACCTATTGATCTACTCACATTTGCATGTTTTCGAACTGCTAGGTGAGCAGGAGCTGGGACGAGCAACGGGAGCTCACCCCGCCGCGCGGTTTCGAACCGCCGACCTTCCGATCGACAGCTCAGCGGTTTAACCCGCAGCGCCACCGCGTCCCCCTAAACCATCCATACCCTATGGAATAAGATAGAATGCAAATGGTGGAAAATAAATAAAAAAAAAAAAAAAAAAAAAAAAAAAAAAAATTCCCAGCTAAGGATATATGGATAAACCATATTGATTCAGTTTGGCCAGACAGAATTTGGTCTCCTCAGCTATTTTTATAAAGTGAAACTCTTCTTCCCCTTGTTACCACCTGTGGATTTTCACTGAAAAAGTTGATTGATAGCTAGACCTACTTAGAGTTGACAATCATCCCATCATGATCTCAGTGGGACTATTTAATTCACTCTTAGCTGAAATTGTGGGGATTTTTTTACTTTTTTTTTTTTTAAGCTGATGTCTGAAGTCCAACATAACCAGATACTTTCAGTTTCTTCAGTCTCAAAGACTATGCCTAATGTTTATGGCATCTTCATGAAAGTTTCTTCCCCATCCTTCCTACAACTGGAGTACCTCAATTTCTGGAACTACTAACAGAGCTTTGGGAAGCCCTTACCACTAATGAACTTTATCCTTCATTAAGATGAAAAAGGGGAATTTAATGTCATCCCTCATATTTGACATAATAGGTTGAGGATGATAAGGGGAGAAACTTTTCTTTTGTAATCTTTGCTTTCTTGAAAATTCTTTCAGTTTAGAAAGTAAGCAGAGCCTGTCCTTTTTATGCAGGGTTTTCAAATGTATGCTAGTTTGTCTTTGTAGATAATGGTAGCATAATGGGAGATTATTTGTTTCTAAAGACGTTTTCTGATACATATTTTTGGAGTCATTGGGATTCCTTTATTCTAGGAAAGGAGAGGAGAGGAGAGGAGAGGAAAGCTCTAAGAACAAACTAAACATTTAAAATTGTTCATGGTTTAAGGCAAGGGATGGACAACATTTGATGGGTTGGGGAATCTCCTGACTTTCTGAACAGGTATCTATCTATACTGTGACATTCAGAAGGAGGGGCATGTCTGAAATTTGTGGTTAGGTTTTTGGCAGAAGGATGGGGATAGGAATGTGTTGCCTCTGTGACACCTCTTGTTCCCACTTCCAGCTTTAAAATCAACCCCAAAGAAGAATCATTTGACTGCTATAAATATTTATGGAGCCCATGCTTATGCAATATTCTACTCTGTATTTGGAAATTCTGTGGTTTGGAATGGAATTCAAAATGTCAAAATGTGCAGTTGTTTGTGAGGTTTTTCTTTTAAAAAAAAAGTTTCAACTTTGAAAAGTTTCAAAAGCACAGAAGTGCACTGTTGTTCTTGTTGTTGTTTATTCGTTTAGTCGCTTCCGACTCTTCATGACTTCATGGATCAGCCCACGCCAGAGCTTCCTGTCGGTCGTCAACATCCCCAGCTCCCCCAGGGATGAGTCCGTCACCTCTAGAATATCATCCACCCACCTTGCCCTTAGTCGTCCCCTCTTCCTTTTGCCCTCCACTCTCCCTAGCATCAACATCTTCTCCAGGCTGTCCTGTCTTCTCATTATGTGGCCAAAGTATTTCAGTTTGACCTTTAATATCGTTCCCTCAAGTGAGAAGTCTGGCTTTATTTCCTGGAGGATGGACTGGTTTGATCTTCTTGCAGTCCAAGGCACTCTCAGAATTTTCCTCCAACACCACAGTTCAAAAGCATCGATCTTCCTTCGCTCAGCCTTCCTTATGGTCCAGCTCTCGCAGCCATATGTTACTACAGGGAAGACCATTGCTTTAACTATGCGGACCTTTGTTGTCAGTGTGATGTCTCTGCTCTTAACTATTTTATCGAGATTTGTCATTGCTCTTCTCCCAAGGATTAAGCGTCTTCTGATTTCCTGACTGCAGTCAGCATCTGCAGTAATCTTTGCACCTAGGAATACAAAGTCTTTCACTGCTTCTACATTTCTCCCTCTATTTGCCAGTTATCAATCAAGCTGGTTGCCATAATCTTGGTTTTTTTGAGGTTTAGCTGCAAGCCAGCTTTTGCACTTTCTTCTTTCACCTTCATCATAAGGCTCCTCAGTTCCTCTTCACTTTCAGCCATCAAAGTGGTATCATCTGCATATCTGAGATTGTTAATGTTTCTTCCAGAGATTTTAACTCCAGCCTTGGATTCCTCAAGCCCAGCATGTCGCATGATGTGTTCTGCATACAAGTTGAATAGGTAGGGTGAGAGTATACAGCCCTGCCGTACTCCTTTCCCAATCTTAAACCAGTCCGTTGTTCTGTGGTCTGTTCTTACTGTCGCTACCTGGTCGTTATACAGATTCTTCAGGAGGCAGACAAGATGACTTGGTATCCCCATACCACTAAGAACTTGCCACAATTTGTTATGGTCCACACAGTCAAAGGCTTTAGAATAGTCAATAAAACAGAAATAGATGTTTTTCTGAAACTCCCTGGCTTTTTCCATCATCCAGCGGATATTGGCAATTCGGTCCCTAGTTCCTCTGCCTTTTCTAAACCCAGCTCGTACATCTGGCAATTCTTGCTCCATGAATTGCTGAAGTCTACCTTGCAGAATCTTGAGCATTACCTTACTGGCAAGTGAAATGAGTGCCACTGTTCAATAGTTTGAACATTCTTTAGTGTTTCCCTTTTTTGGTATGGGGATATAAGTTGATTTTTTCCAGTCTGATGGCCATTCTTGTGTTTTCCAAATTTGCTGGCATATAGCATGCATTACCTTGATGGCATCATCTTGCAAGATTTTGAACAGTTCAGCTGGGATGCCGTCGTCTCCTGCTGCCTTGTTATTAGCAATGCTTCTTAAGGCCCACTCAACCTCACTCTTCAGGATGTCTGGCTCTAGCTCACTGACCACACCATCAAAGCTATTCCCGATATTGTTATCCTTCCTATACAGGTCTTCTGTATATTCTTGCCACCTTTTCTTGATCTCTTCTTCTTCTGTTAGGTCCTTGCCATCTTTGTTTTTGATCATACCCATTTTGGCCTGGAATTTACCTCCAATGTTTCTAATTTTCTGGAAGAGGTCACTTGTCCTTCCTATTCTATTGTCTTCTTCCACTTCCGCGCATTGCTTGTTTAAAAATAATTCCTTATCTCTTCTGGCTAACCTCTGGAATTTTGCATTTAATTGGGCATATCTCCCCCTATCACTGTTGCCTTTTGCTTTCCTTCTTTCTTGGGCTACTTCTAGTGTCTCAGCAGACAGCCATTTTGCTTTCTTGGTTTTCTCTTTCTTTGGGATGTATTTTGTTGCCGCCTCCTGAACAATGCTGCGAACTTCTGTCCATAGTTCTTCCGGGACCCTATCTACTAAGTCCAGTCCCTTAAATCTATTCTTCACCTCCACTGCATATTCCTTAGGAATATTAGTGAGCTCATATCTAGCTGATCTGTGGGTCTTCCCTAATCTCTTTAGTCTGATCCTAAATTGTGCAAGAAGAAGTTCGTGATCGGGACTACAGTCAGCTCCAGGTCTTGTTTTTACCGACTGTACAGATGTCCGCCACCTTTGGCTGCAAAGGATGTAGTCAATCTGATTTCGGTGTTGTCCATCTGGTGAAGTCCATGTATAAAGCCGTCTCTTAGGTTGTTGGAAGAGAGTGTTTGTTATGCAGAGTGAATTGTCTTGGCAAAATTCTATCAGCCTATGTCCTGCTTCGTTTTGTTCTCCCAGGCCATACCTACCTGTAATTCCAGGTGTCATTTGACTGCCCACCTTAGCATTCCAATCTCCTGTGATGAAAATAACATCTCTTTTAGGCGTGTTGTCCAGTAGGTGCTGCAGATCCTCATAGAACTGCTCTACTTCAGCTTCTTCAGCATTTGTGGTTGGGGCGTATATTTGGATCACTGTGATGTTAGATGGCTTGCCCTGAATTCGAATTGAGATCATTTTGTCGTTTTTTGGATTGTATCCAAGCACTGCTTTCGCCACTTTACTATTAATTATGAAGGCTACTCCATTTCTTCTGTGGTCCTCTTGTCCACAGTAGTAGATCTGGTGGTCATTTGATGTGAAGTGGCCCATTCCAGTCCATTTCAGTTCACTGACGCCCAGAATGTCTATCTTTAATCTTGACATCTCACCAATAACCACATCCAATTTGCCCTGGCTCATAGATCTTACATTCCAGGTTCCAATGGTGTGTTGATCCTTAGAACATCAGATTCGCCATTCACCACCAGCACCATCGGCTGCTAGCCGTCCTTTCGGCTTTGAGCTAGCTGCGTCATCACGTCTGGGGCTAGTTGAACTCATCCTCTGTTCCTCCCCAGTAGCATTTTGACCATCTTCAGACCTGGGGGTCTCATCTTCCGATGGTATACCGACATATCTCTGGTTGTACTGATCCATTTAGTTTTCACGGCAAGAATACTGGGGTGGGTTGCCATTACCTTCCCCAGGAATCACATTTAGTCTGACCTCTCTGTCATGACCTTCCCGTCTTAGGTGGCCCTTCACGGTTTAGCTCATGGCATCATTGAGGTGCTCAAGCTCCAGCACCACGACAAGGTAACGATCCTTTGCTGAAGACTGTTGTTCTTATGGTAGTTATTTTAAGTCTCATCTCCAGCAGTGGGGAATATTTTGTTAGAATTCTTCACAATAGCTCTAAGAGAAGAACTCCCCATGAATTTAATTTCCAGTCCTCTGATGATGTAGATTCTAGTCCATGCTATAATAAATTTGTTTTCAGAACACTTTCAACCTCTTGCTTATTTGTTTGTTTGTTTTCTAATCCTTAGTTAAGGTTTAATTTAATGTACATAGGTCTTTCTGCTATTGCTTCTCTATCAGTTGGAGTAACTTTGCCCAAATTAATTCATTAACTTCTTGTGTAACTGTTTTCAGTGCAGGGCTGGAAATACTCCAGGTGACATCAGAATGCAAAGGTTGTATTTTCTGGGGGAACATGCATACTGACACAATACCCCCACTGAACTGTTCCTGTGCTTGCTGACTGATCTCTGCCAACAATCAAGTGAAGATTAAAACAAAAAACAAAAAACCATCTGGGAACATCTGTGGGTGGTTAATGGAAACATAATCATAACAAACATTATTGCTTAACCCTGCTGTTTAAGTAACTCTGTGTGATGGCAAATACAGAATTATTTACACTTATGATGGTGCATTCCACGTGGGGTCTTCTTTTGATTATAAATTACCATACCTTCCATACTATATAAATTGATGACCAGATTTTCAACACCAATGTATTAGTGTCCCTTTCAATTAGACCAACTGCAATACACATACACAAAATACATTGCAACAGAGATACAGAAGAATAGATTTAACTGCTACAATAAAATTAGCCCTAAGGATCTGATGCAAAACATCAAAGAGATATCATACTTGAAAATCCTAAATTTAAACTCCTGAGTGATGCCTTCATATTTACGGAATC